>NW_022900931.1:39215816-39294435 GCF_012274545.1 Fukomys damarensis | reverse complement strand
ATATATATTTATAAATTATAAACATATATGTGTGATATATATACAAAAGAGAATGAACAGATCAGTGCTTTAACAAGAATGGCACCATTCATGGTCATGTTTAGATAATCCTTCACAAAATTTTGCTTAGGGGGTGCAACTAAAACTAACTACAAATATATTGACGGGTTCTGACAACCTCACAGACTCGCTTGACTTCTACATATTCCTTCCTCCCTTCACCTCTCCCCCCACTTTCACAAAGTATTCTTTTAACCCCTTCAGCACTAACCCTTTACTCCAACTATAAAATGTCTCCAACAGAGTATGATAATATTTCTCTTATCTCCCTCTCTTCCTACAGACTTACCCCATCTTTTCCCCCTTCCTCACTCTTTCCCTTTCATCTCCATATCACAGACTAACTGCCAACAACAGTGTGGTATAATCTGTAAGGGACTGGTAAAAAAATTGAATGTGTAAAACCAAGTGTTAATGTTTATGATTGATACATGTTTGGATCTTTGGATACTGTTATAACCAGTAAAAAATCCTTCTACAACACAGTGACTGAGTTCAACCCAATTAAACTGAATAGGGTGACATCCTAGACAATAATGTTTTGACAACTAAAATCAAGATCACATCACTGGAAAACAATCTAAGTAAAGAAATCTTTGTAACATCAACAAATTCTCATCTTTCTATTTGACCTAAACCAGTGATGCTAAACCTTTTAGACAAATAGCCCACTGCAGCACACATGCCAGAAGTTCACCACCACTAACCTAAGTCTTTAGTACACACACACACACACACACACACACACACACACAGGAGGAACATAGATAAACAGAAATGAAGTGATTCAGTGACTCCCAAAGCAGTCAAAGGTGAGCTTCACAAACTGAGTAAGAGAATGCAAAGAAACTCCATGAGCTTAAAGATAACATAACCCAAAAAGATAGTGGAACAAAAAAAAAATTGACCATTATGGTTATGGAAAAAAAATTAGAAGAGATGACCAAAACTATTCAAACCATGAATGACTATTTTACCAAAGAAATAAGACTCCATCAAAAAAGTGTCAAACAGAAACACCAGAGACAAAGAATTCTGTTGGACGTGAACAGCAGAAATGACCAAAGTGAGGAAAGAGTCTCAAACCTCAAACATAAAATGGAAACACATGATATAATCAGAAAAACCAAGAAAAGGCGGACAACTTTGGAAAATTTGTCCAACAGCTACTAGATGACTTTAAGAATAACCTAAGTCTAATTAGTTAGAAATTGTAGACCAGCACACATGGAATAAAAAATCTCTTCATGAAAATCATACCAGAAAATTTTCAAGTATGGAAAAAGAACTCAACATACAAGTAAGTGTGCCTTATAGAATGCAAAATAATTGTGATTTTAAAAAGCTGACCATGACACATCATAGTCAAGATCCCAGAAGTCCAACACAAAGACAGAAGCTTAAGAATTATCAAAGAAAATTTAAAAAATCACTTTTAAGTGTAAACCCATAAGGATTACAGCAGTCATTTCAATACAAACTTTAAAGGCCAACAAAACTTAGAGTGAAGTGTTTCAAGCCTTAAAAGAAAATATTCAACCCAGATGAATATGTTTTATAAAACTATCTTTCAGAATCAGTGGAGAAATAAGGACATTCTCTGACAAAAAAATCTTAGGTTCATGAACACCAAATCAGAACACCAAAAATACTTAAGAATATCATAGACAGAGACAAAGAAACCAACAAAGCTAAAAAGTCTGATGGAATGAATATATCAAGCAAGGTGAGTAGTTAAACAAAAAGAAAAAATCAAAAACAGAAAAAGAATGCAATGGAAGAAATAAGTCAGTACCTTTCAGTAATAACTTTGAATGTAAATGAACTTAACTATCAAATTAAAAGATTGGATCAAAAGCAAAGCCTAACAGTCTGTTGCATTTGAGAGGCTCTTCTAATCTGAAAATAAACTCATAGACTAAACACTTAAGGATGGAAAATAGTATTTCTTGCGCTAGGTCCCCAAAAGTAAGCAGGGGTAGAAATTTTAATTTCAGACAAAGGAAAATTTAAGGTTAAACTGATTAGAAGAGGCAAAGAAAGTTACTACATATTAATTAAGGGAACAATTACACAGGGAGAGATAACAATTAGAAATGTATACATTCCAAATATCAGTGAACCCAACTTCATAAAAGTAATATTGTTGAACATAAAAGATCAAACGAACACCAACCTCAATACCCCCACTTTCACAAATAGATCAACTAAAAAAAAATTAACAAAGAAGTATCAGAGCCAAACCACACCTTCAAAGAAATGGAATTAAGAGATCTGTACATAATGTTCTATCCTACTACAAAAGAATACACATTTTTGTCAGCAGCACGTGGAACTTTCTCCAAAATAAACTAAAAGCCTGCTTAAATGAAAAAGGAAATCATCTAATGTGTTATCAGATCATAACACATTGAAACTAGAAATCACAAAGGAAACCACAGAAATATTACAAACCCTAGATAATAAATAATGCACTCCTGAACACTCAGTGAGTCACAGAAGAAATCAGGAAAGTCCACAGTTTCTAGAACTAAGTGATAATGCCAGTACAACACGTCAGAACCTATAGAACACAATGAAAGCAGTCCTAACAGAGCAGTTTGTTGCTATCAATATTCACATTAGAAAACTAGAGTGAACTCAAATAACCTAATGATGCTCCTTAGCATACCAAAAAAACAAGAACAGTCCAAACCCAAGCCTAGCATATGGAAGGAAACCATAAACATCAGAGTGAAAATTAATGAACTTGAGACTAAAAACAATACAAAGAATTAATGAATTGAAGCGTTTCTTGGAAAAAAAATATGAAAGACAAATCATTAGCCAAACTTACCAAAAGAGGGAGAGAAAAGGCCTATTTCAGTATAACTAGAAATTAAAAAGATGAGACCAGCAGCAGCTCGTGACCCTCTGGTCATGACCCCTTCAGCCCTGCATGCCAGAGGAGCCCAGCCACAGCGCCAACACAGCAGTGTTCATGCACCCCATGAACAAGAGAAAGATGGCCTCTCTGAGGCTCCTAGATGAAAATTGGAACCCACTGGAAAAGTGAAGAAAATCTGTGATGAAGTCATACCACACCACGATAGTTGGTAATTCAGAGGAACCAGCACCTCACATTGGAACCTGGTCTAATTTCAGGGAAAAAACAGCTGCAACCTGCAATAGAGCCTTGCAAAGTTTAACCCAGCAGGTGGTCAGAGATCTCAACCTGGGCCTGGCAGAAAGAAATCAGCCTGAACCTCAGGGGACGGATGCTGGCTTGCTGAGACTAATTAATTTAGATCTGCACACTCCTGCTTATGATGTCTATTGTGTCAACAGAAGCATACCCTGAAGGAGGCCCTCTATTTCTATTTGTATTTTTTATTTTCAAAGTAATATTTTCTCTCATCTTTAATCATTTAAAATTTTTTATCTTTCTTTTCTCAATTTTTTCCTCTTTAAATTTTTTCTTATTTTTTCTTTCTCTCTCTTGAATTTATTTTCTTTCTTTTCCTTTTCTTCTCTTTTTCTTTTCTCTTTTTCCTCTTCTCAGTTGCCATTAGTTTTAAAAGAAAGTGATTATAGTCTCTAGCCTCCCTATTGCTGTTTGTTTGTTCTATTCTTGTGTATATTTTGTTCTGTTTTCTCTTCAACAGTTCCTAGAGTTTGTGTGATCTTCTTGTGTCATCTGACCTCACTTCTAACCTTTCTCTGTCCTACCTATCCCTCCCTCTCCAACTCCTTTTAATCCCCAACATGAAGGGTAAAGTTGCTATATTGAAGAGTTTATTAACTATAAACATATTTTGGGCTGGTCCTCAATTTTGATTTAATTGACACAGTTAAAGGTGATAGATTAATAAGTACCACAAATGGTTATTTTTTAAGCTGTGCTTGATGCTGTTGTTTTTCTTATTGTATCACTTAGGCTAAGGTGTTGTGATTGATCTAGTCAGTTGTCTTCCCTAGTATAATGAAAATTAGATTTCCTCAGAGTCATTAGAGACTCAAAACCTAGAGACAAGCCTCTATTTGGAAGATTGAAGTATTAACCCAGGAACTAAAGCAAGGACAATACCAACAACAAAAATAGAAATGAAAAGACATTTAAACAAGACACAAACAGACTTCCACATCACTAAAGGTAAACTCTGGGGGAAATGAGGTAGAAAGTTCTGACAGTCAACCATCTGAACACCCTGAACTGATAGCATAGGAAGTAAAAAGACAGATAAATGAGGTGCTAGAAAAATTAAAAACAGAAATAATTTCCCAGATAACTGCAGAGATGGTGAGTAGAATGAAAGACATGATTAGACACTCTAGAACAGAAACAGATTTTAAAAATAGATGAGCTCAGGATCATGATGGAAACTACAAATTCCAAGCATAGGAAAGAAATGGAAACCTAGGAATGAAATGGAATCCATTAAACAGATTCATACAGGTATGCAAGAGATTAAAAACTCTATTGAAATCATTCAGAGCAGAATAAACAAATGTGAAGATAGAATTTCAGATATAGAAGATAGGATTGTGGTTAGTGACCATGAAAAGAGAGATCACTTAAAAATACTAAGGGATCGTTAGAGATCAGTCCAGCAACTCCGAGATGATGCAAAGAATAATAATATAAGACTGATAGGAATCCATGAAGTATCAGGAGAAAGTACAAATGCCTTAAAAAAAAATGTTCACAGAATTAATGACAGAAAACTTTCCAGAGAGGAAGAATGTGACATACAGATAAATGAATATAGGACTCCCAACTAGCCATGATAAAAAATCTACACATAGGTGTATAGTAATCAAGATCCCAAAAAATCCAACAGAATAAAATACTATAAGCAGTTAGATAAAAGAAACAAATCACAAAGGAAAGCCCATCAGAATCACTGCAGACTTTTCAACACAAACCCTCAAGTCAAGGAGTACCTGGAATAAGGTATTTAAAGTCCTAAAAGAAAACAACCTCCAACCTAGACTGAGGTATCCTGCAAAACTATCTTTCAAACGTGATAGGGAAATAAGATACTTCCACGACAAAGAACACCTGAGAAATTTCATGAACACCAATCCAGCACCCAAAACATTTCTAAACAATATCCTGGAAAACTAAATGAAGGTCACAACTCTATAAGGGCCAACAGAGCAAATATACTAGGCAAGGCAAGAAATTAAAGGGAGAGAGGGAAAAATAAATAAAAGAACCAACAACAGGAAAATAACATGACAGTGAAAAGTCAATGCATAACAGTTATAACCATCAATGGTAATGGCCTCAAATCGCCAATCAAAAGAAATAGGCTGGCAGAATGGATTAAGAAGGAAAATTCAACAATATGTGATATACAGTGAACACACTTAATCCACAAAGAAATTCATAGAATGAGAGAAAAAGGATGGAAAACAGTTCTCCATGCAACAGGAGCCCAAATAAAAGCAGGGCTAGCTATCTTATTTGCAGACAAAATATATTTCAAACCAAAACTAATTAAGAGAGACAAAGAAGGCCACTGCATCCTTGTAAAGGGAACAATAAAAGAGGAAGAAATGACAATCATAAATATATATGCACCAAATACTAATGCCCCAACTACACAAAACAAATAATGCATATGAAAAATGAAATAAGCACTAATACAATTGTAGTGGGGAACATCAGTACTCCATTGTCACCAATAGATCATCTAGACAAAAAAAAATCAACAACAAAATAGAACTGAACCAAGTCTTAGAAGAAATAGACATAATAGATGTGTATAGAGTGTTACACCCCTCAAAATCAGAATATATATTCTTTTGGCTGAACATGGGTCATTCTCCAAAATAGACATTATGCTAGCTCATAAAACATGCTTAAGTAAATTAGCAAAGTAATTGAAGTTATCCCCTGTATATTATCAGACTGTAGTGCAATTAAACTGGAGATCAGTAGCCTAAGAAAGTGCAAGAACTTCACAAACACATGGGAATTAAATCACACCCAGCTGAATGACCATTGGTTTACAGAGGAAATTAAACAAGAAATTAGACAGTTCCTGCAATTAAATGATAATGCCAATACAACATACAGGAATCTATGGGACACAAAGCAGTTCTATGAGGAAAATTCATAGCAGTAAATGCCCATACTAGGAAAACAGAGCGAGCTCAAAGAAACAACCTAATGCTTAACCTTAAGCTTCTAGAGAAAGAAGAGCAGGACAAACCAAAAACATGGACAAGCAAGGAAATTATAAAGATCAGAGCATAAATTAATGCAATGGAGACTAAGAGATCCATATAAAAAAATCAATGAATTGAAGATTTGGTTTTTTGAAAGAGTAAATAAAATTGATAAACCCTTAGCCAACCTTTATTCAAAAGAAGAATGAAAAGGCTCGAATTCATGCAATTAGGAATGAAAAAGGTGAAGCCACGACAGATCCAGCAGAAATCCAGATGATCATCAATACCTGCTTTGGAAACCTGTACTCTAATAAAATAGAAAATACAGACAAAATGGACAGATTCCTAGATACATATGAACTTACAAAATTGAAGAAGATAGAAAAAGTCTAAACATCCCAGTTACATTCCATGAAATTGAAAATGTAACTAAAACATTACCAACAAAAGCCCAAGTCCTGATGGCTTCACTGCTGAATCCTACAAGACTTTTAGAGAAGAACAATCGACTACTCTTTAAACTCTTCAGTGAAATTGAAAGGGAAGCAATACTTCCAAATTCATTGTGGAAGCAAGTATTACTTTGATTCCAAAACCAGGGAAAGACCCAACCAAAAAAAAAAGAGAAGTATAGGCCAATCTCCTTAATGAACATAGATGCAAAATTCCTCAATAAGATACAGGCCAACTGAATACAGAAGATCATCAAGAAGATCATACACCCAGAACAAGTTGGATTTATCCCAGGGATGCAAGAGTGATTCAACATATGTAAATTAATAAAGGTAATACACTACATCAACAGAGTCAAGGACAAAAACCATATGATCATCTCAGTAGATGCAGAGAAAGCCTTTGACAAAATTCAACACCTATTCATGATAAAAACCCTACAGAAAATTGGAATAGATGGTTTTTATCTCAACCTGATAAAGCCTATCTATGAAAAACCAACAGCCAATATCATTCTAAATGGTCAAAAACTGAAGGAACAAGATAAGGATTCTATCAGCACTCATGTTCAATATAGTTCTAGAAACAGTCACAGCAATTAGACATGTGAAAGTAATAAAGAAAGATAGGAAAGGAAGAAGTAAAACTGTCATTTGCTGATGATATGATACTCTACATAGAAGACCCAAAAACTCTGCCAAAAGACTGCTAGACTTAATTGACAGATTCAGTAGAATAGCTGGATACAAAGTCAACACTCAAAAATCAATAGCCTTCTTGTACACAAATAACAGACTCCCCTGGGAGAGAAATTAGGGAAACAATTCCTTTCACAATAACATCCAAAAAAAAAAAAATTTCTAGGAATCAGTCTACTGACAGAAGATAAAAGACCTCTACATTGAAAATTACAGTACTCTTTAAAAAGGTAGGAGAGGATATAAGAAGATGGAAAGACATCCCTTGCTCCTGGGTAGGAAGAATAAACATAGTGAAAATGGCCATACTTCCAAAACTGCTATACAAATTTAATGCAATCCTGATTGAAATTCCAGCAACATATTTCACAGAACTTGAGAAAACAATCCAAAAATTCATTTTGAACCAGAAGAAACTTAAATAGCAAAATCCATCCTAGGCAACAGAAACATGGCAGGGGGTATCACAGTTCCCAATTTGAAACTATACTACAAAGACCCTGAGATAAAATCAACACGTCACTGGCAAAGTAACAGACCTGAAGATCAACGGAATTGATTAGAAGATGCAGAAACAACACCAGACATACTTAGCTACCTCATCTTTGACAAAGGAGCCAACCTCCTCACTGGAGGAAAGATAGCTTCCTTAATAAATGTTGTTGGAAAAACTGACTTTCAATTTTCCCAAGATTAAAAATAGATCCCTATCTTTCACCATGCACTAAACTAAAATCCAAGTGGATTAAAGATCTAAATATCAAAACAGAAACACTAAACTTCCTGGAAAGTAAATTAGGTAGAAATCGAAGACATTGGCGTAGGAGAAGAATTTTTTAGCAAATCCTCACCAGCTGGATAACTTGCACAAAGAATCAATAACTGGGATCTCTTTGTATTAAAAAGCTTTTACAGGGCAAGAGAAATTACCCACAGAGCTAAGAGACAGGCTACAGTGTGGGAAAAAAGTTTAACCAGCTGCTCCTCAGACAAAGGACTACTATCTAGAATATATAAAGATCTTTTAAAACAGACCCCCAAATACAAAAACCAATAAATACAAAAATGGGCATCTGAAATGAACAGACATTTCTCAGACAAAAAAGTAAAAGCAGCAAATGAATATATGATAAAAAGTTTCCATATCACTGTTCATTCTAGAGATACAGATGAAAATAACACTGAGATTTCATCTTACCCCAGAAAGAATGCCTGCTAGCAAGAAATCAACCAATAACAAATGCTGGTGGGGCTGTGGGGAGAAAAGAACCCTCTCCATTGCTGGTGGGAGTGCAGACTGGTGCAACCACTATGGAAATCAATATAGCGATACCTCACAGAGCTAGGATTAGAGATTCCATTTGACCCAGTCATCCCTCTGCTGGGTATCTTTCCAAAAGAATTAAAAGAATCATGCCATAGTGATATATGTGCACCCACATTTATAGCAGCACAGTTCATAATAGCTAAAATTTAGATACAACCCAAATGCCCATCAACTGGAGACTGGATAAAGAAGATGTGGTTTTTCTATAAAATGGAGTACTACTCAGCCATAAATAATGAGAAACTAGAAACATTTATAGCTTAATGGATGCGCATTGAGGCTATACTCTTAAGTGAACTAAATAGGACACACAAGTAAATACTGAATAGTTTCTCTGGTGCGAAAAAATTAAAGAATGTTTAAATGGTATAATTGATAGTGTGAAATAGGAAGAAAATGGCTAAAGGGGAACTGGGAAGGGGAGGGGAAAGTAAATTAGGGAAAAGAAAAAAAATGTTAAAAAAAGGAAAAAATGGAAACAAAGTCTTTGTAACTAGGGAAGGGGGAAGTGGGTGAAGGGAGGGCAGGGGTATGAGAAAAAAAGCAAGAACCAAGACATACCATGTAAAAGTACAAGATCCCAGTGATAAATGTAACTGTATTGTTTGCTTGAAATCTACTAATAAACTTAATGATGAAAAAAATAAAAATATAAAATCACAATGGACACCTGAGCTCCAGAAGGCAATTAATAAATAGGATGAAAAATTGTACTCCAAGAAATCAAAGAACCTTGCAAAAATGAATACATGCCTAGACACATGTAACTTACTGAAATTAAAAATAGAAGTTTAAAAAATCCTGAATAATCCAGTAATATGCAATGGAAATGAGGCAGTAATAAAAAGCATACCAATTAAGAAAAGGCCAGGATCTGATTGATTTACTGTTGAATTCCACAAGAACTTCAGGGAAGCTATAATGTCAATATTCCTCAAACTCTTCAGTGAATCTGAAAAATATTGGAAATGAAATACTTCTAAACTTGTTTCTGGAAATCACCATTATTCTGGTTCCAAAACCAGACAAGGACCCAACTAAAAAGAAAAGTACAGGCCAGTCTCTTCAATGAACATAAATGAAAATATTCTGTAGAAGATTCTAACAATGCACCAAATCATCAAAAACTCATAAATCATAATCAAATAGGTTTTATTTGAGGGATGCAAGTATGGTTTGGGATGAATAAATTAATAAATAACAACAGAAGCAAGGACAGTGTAGATTGAATCTACACTTGTATTTATCACCATGTACCAAAAATAAAGTCAAAGTGGATGTAAGACATAAATATTAAAATAGAAGTGCTTAATCTGCTAGAAGTTAAAGAGGTAGAATCTTTTGAAATCCTAGGAACAATAAAGAATGTTGTAAATAGAACCATAATTGCACAAGAAATAGAATCAATAATCAACCAGTAGGATTATGTCAAATCACAAATTTCTGCCCAGCAAAGAAAGCAATCCACAGAATGAAGAAACAACCTACAGATGGGGAAAAAATGTGTCTGCTACTCCTTTGACAGAAGACTTATATCTGAAATAAATAACTCAAAAAAGACCCAATAAAAAATAGGCAACTGAATAGACACTTCTCAGAAGTACAAATGGCCAATAAATACATGATACAATGCTCAACATCTCTAGCCATGTAAGAGATGGAAATTAAAACAATTGTGGCAGTCCATCTTACTCCAGAAACAATGGCTATCATTAGAAAAAGAAACACACAGTGTTATCAAGACTGCAGAGAGAAAGGTACCCTTCTGTAGTGTAGGTGGGAATGCCAACTAGTACACTTAATGTGGAAATCAGTATGGAGATTCTTGGAAAAAGAAACAACCAAAACTAGCAATTCTACTTGACCCAGGTATTCCTTTGGGGGGGTTCTTAAAGAGTTAAAAACATCATATTACAGGAATACATGCATACTGGTGTTATAACAGCACAACTCAATATACCTATAGCTTTGAAATGGCCTGTATATCCATCAGCAGGTGAATGTGGCAATATAAATAAAGAATAAAGGGCCAGGGATTTAGCTCAGTGGTTCCACCGCCACCTGCCTCACAAGTGCAAGGATCTGAGTTTAATCCCTGGTAGCAAACACAAAAGAATAAAGAAAATGTGGCATTTATACATAACAATGGTGTTCTGCCATAATACAGGATAAATTTGAGTCATTTGTAGTGAATTGAAAGTACATTGAGATCATGATGTTAAGTGAAATAGACATACAAGTGCGCATCATGTATGTAACTTCTTTTATATGAAAAGCCTAAAATATGAATGATTAAAAAATAGGCAATAGGAAACAGGGAGATTGATCTTTTGCAAATGGAAAGGGGACCTAGAGACAGAGAAGAAGAGGAGGCAAAGAGAAGGGTACAAAAAGAATTAAGATTTGTTAAGTTCATGTACCTTCCTCTCAGACAAACATAAACATTAGGTACTGCAAACATGTACTAGTTTAAAAATATAAAATCTGGAAAAAGAAAAAGAACCAAAGCATAGCAGAAGTTTAGCAGAAAAAAACTTGACAATAACAGCAAAATGTTTCAATGTGGGTAGCAATTTGGAGCTGTGGGAAAATGAGAGGTGGACCCAGAAAGGAGTCCCAATGAAAATGGCTTCTGATAAGAGACAAGAAATAAAAGGAAGGGGAAGGAAGAACAATTCAGGCAGAAAAGGAAGTGGGGAGGGGTGAGTTCAGGTACCTATAAAAGGTCCAAGATGGTTGCATTTGGAAAAGTCATAGTGTGAGGAATTCATTAGCCACAAGCTCAGAAAAGTAAGCACAGATTAGACAATGACAAGAATTTTGATGCACATTGTGAGGGAGGTCCAAGCACATCCCAAAAGTCATCTGAAGTTTCCGTGTAAGGTCTTAAATAGCACATCACTCAATCATAATTCTCCTTTGGGAAAGTAACTCTGACTCCATGGTTGACTCTACTGCAATAGCTTTTAAAAAATATTTTCCATAATATAAATTCTAAAGTCATAGACATAGAGAAAATCAGTGTTTTTATGGAACTCCTTTGGCCTTAAGGATCATTTGAGATAATGGGCACACGACACAGTTCATACCAAGAAAATGCCAAGGGGAGTTTCTAGAAATATTTCCATGCTTCCAAAAAAAAAGCCACAAGAAGTGGTAGCTTTTCATCCTTTGAGCTTTATTGTGTCACAACAAAGTCTGGTTCAACTGCAGGCTGAACGAATGCATGATGCAGACTCATAGCCACTGAATGGGTCTCCACCACGTTTTCTATCTAAACGAGCCCACAGTCTCCTTTATAACTGAACACAGTGTGAGTTGGGTTTCCTGTTACTTATAACCAGAGATCTCTACCCTACCCAGTGGCTTTGGCAAGGTTAGTTCCAGAGGAATGGTGGGAACAACAGCCCAGTTGACATGGTGTGAGGATTGGATAGAGGTGTGGAATAGATGACCACAGTGAGAAAGATGCCTGTGGCCTTCAGAACATGCAGCAGTAAAAAGACAACACAGGTGAGGTAGTCGAGTTTGTCAGAGACCCAAGGTTGTTTAAATGTTAAGAGTAATGGGCTAGCAAAAAAGATTGAAAATAAAATGGAAGAAAAAGTTCAGTAGACCAAAGTCCCCAAGGAAAGATAAGGAAAAACAGGCTGAGATTTAGGATGGGTGGAGTGACTCATTTTGAATTGAAGAAAGAACATCTCCCCACCTTGATGTCAGGGATGGAAAAAAAGGCGCAGATAAATCTGTGGTGTGAAAAGAAGATGTTAGGAAAGTTCTTTTTTAATCATTCAAATTTTGCTGTGAAGTAAGCGAGGCAAGAGGGGGAAAGGATGTGATCAAATATGTGGGGGAAATTCTCAGAAACTTTTAAGGTGCTCTCCAATATAGTGTTATATTTAACTTACATATATTGAAGAACAACATCTTCGGGCACAACGAGTCCTTCCATGATATAGAAGATACCTAAACACAGGTTAAATTGGAGATCTCTAACAAGGGCATCGAGACTGTACTTCATTGAATAAAGCTTTCAAAGGTGAAAGCGGGCTAAGGTGTTATTAAAAACTATGGCAAAAGTTTAAATTTCTGTTAAGAGACATTGCCATTAATCCTGGTCAAAATACCCTCCCCCACCTCTGTGCGCTTTGAACACATTTATTCCCATTGTTCTTGGCACTTTCTGAAGCAGTTCTGGAAGTCCTCTTTTCTGAGTGTCTTTATGCTCTAAAATATGTGAACCTGGCTGTGCATACCATGCAGCAGAAGGACAGGCTCGTAAAACCATCATGGTGTGTCTTCAACCACTTTATTCACCAGATGTGGTACTGACTTCTGGCTCTTCCCCAAAGTCGTAATAACCATGCAAAGTAAACTGCATTGAAAGGACATTGATTCAGGACATAGAGGCAGCTGCAGCTGTGCTACAAAAGACACTCACAAAAGAGGATTCCAGAACTGCTTCAGAAAGTGGTCAGGAGCTGGGGATTTAGCTCAGTGGTTCTACTTCCTGCCTTGCAAATGCAAGGTCCAGAGTTCAATCCCTGGTACCAAACAAACAAACAAACCCCCCACAAAAACAAAAACAAACAATAAAACAAAAGTGGTCAAGAACAAGGAGATGTGTTCGAAGCAAGGGGAAGGGTTTTGTGAAGGATCAATGGCAACGTGTCTTTTGCTGTAATTTCAAAAACTCCATAAACATACACCATACATTTGATCACTACCTGTGTGTTGCCCATTCTAAGGCTTTCTCCAGAGATGTAGTCCAGAGATGGGGTAGCCATCTGGTTATTGCTAATTGAACAACTGGGCAATGGCTGTTTAAGGTCCATTTTAATATGTCTTTCCCCTAACTTCTTGTCTAAGCTATAATAATCTAATGTTTAGAAATTATTAAGTAGTTGCCTTGACTTGTTTAACACAATGGCCACAGACATTTCTTCAAGCTGACATAGGATTTATGTCTCAATAACAGAATAACATTTAGTAAGCACTGTGGTTTCAGAACGATTTATGCCTGATCTGTAATTGGAGAATGACTTACACCCTAGCAAGGCAGAGTTATGAGAGGCTCCGCTAATATACCAGCAACCTGCTGCTGGACTGCTCTCCCTGGGGGGAGGAAAGATGGCAATATTCACTCCCTGATGTATTTCCTTGATAGATTTTTAATTAGAGAAAAAAATTAGAAAACTAATTCCCTTCTCTCCACAAAATGTTTCCAATCACTCTGATTCCCCTTAGTAATTTCTAAAAATTCCAAATCAGTCTTGGACAAGACAGGTAAGAAAGAAATCCCAGGAGCTCAACAGCAGACAAGACTTCAGTTTCCCGTTATGGAGAAAGGACAGTGCAATGACCAGGTTTGTCTATCAACTTACAGACTCTCAGCGTCAAGGTCACTGGATGCTTTTCTCGAGCCTGTGCTGAGACCCACAGCAAATCAGCCAGTGAGTTCTCATGATTTCAGAGAGGTTCCAGTGCACTGTTGATAGCCCCCTAGAGACTCAGATGCAGAGGAAGTACCCGGTGGTTTAGATGTTGGGCTCTGGGGTGGGCTTGTCAGAATCTGCATCTTGGCTGCACTGTTACCCAGCTCTGCAGCCTTGGCCATTGCCTGATCTCTCTGCACCTCAATTGCCTCCTCTGTGAATTGGGACAATAGTACCCAACTTGGGGTTGTTCTGAGAAAATTTGACTCTGATAATCCAAATGCCAATAGTGGGATCATTAAAAGAAAGGGGGAAAAAATAGAAGAAAGATTAATGGCTGAGTAGCACTCCATCATATATATATATATATATATCTATATCTATGTATATATAGATATAGATATATAAAGTCGGTGTGAGAAACTGCAAGTGTAAATGAGGACCAAAATGTGTAATAGATCATGTGAAATAGGAAGAAAAGGTGCAAGGGGGAAGGGGAAGTGTGGAGGGTAGAGGAAAGGAGAGAAGGGAAAGAAAAAGTACGAGAAAAGAGAAAAAAAATGTTTTGTAAATAGGGAGGGAGGAAAAGGGAATGGGGAAAAAACATGAACCAAGATGTACTACATACAGGTACAAATTCCCAGTGATGAATGTGATCGTAATGTATACCTAAAATGTACCAATACACTTAAGTTTTTCTGTTTTTTTCTTCTAACTATAACTGCAACTTTAAGCAGCGAAAAGAAAATGGATTTATAGTTAGAAGTACTAGGCTTAAACTTCACCTCTGTTCCTTATCTGTGGAAATGGTGGCAGGCAAGCTATGTGACTGACAGGAGAAATACATAAGAAATCACTTGTGAAAAACCTATTACATGGTAGATGCTAAATATATTATATGTGCATTTTTGTCCTGCTTTCTAAACAAGCAGAAAAAAGAGTGAATGCCTTGAAGTCCTGTTACCAAAGTGTCAGGTCATGAGGACTGTGTGTATTTTCACATCACAAGGCTGTCCTTGCACACATCTGTGAGGTGGGCAGAGGTTTCCTGTCATCCTCCCCCTTTTCCTCAGTGTCCCTTTCTCTAGCCAGGAACACCAACTTCCTACCTCCATACAAATTCCCCTTTTTAAATTATTGTCACAAGGTTTTTTTAAGTAGTACTTAGTTAACTTGTTAAGTAATAAAAGCAAAAACATTATGGAAACTGAGGGTACTAGAATTTTGTTACAAAATTCCAAGAGGAAAAAAAAAAGCCTTAATGACTCTCAGAACTTGGGAACTATCATTCTAATAATGACATTGTAGAAAGACTTTTTGGATTTGGCCCTTTTCTAGCCTTTGTTGATTTTCCACAGTGTGATCGAGCCAGATTTCCTGGGAGTTCTGTGCTCTCTGCATCCTCCCTTTTATGACCAAGCCAGTTCCCATCTCAGGTAACTACTCCGCCCCCAACCCTGGTCCCTCCCACCAGGCTCTGAACTTCAGAAGCTGTCGGGCGGCCTTCTGGAGCTCATGCTGTGCACTGGCGGGACAGTGCGTTCGTGTTGCCTGAGCTCTTTTTCCTTTTTCCCTTTGCCGCACTCTCATTATCACAAGTGAAAATGCCCACAGAAGTTAAAATTTCTTGCAATACAAAACATTAAAATCCTTGGTACTTTGCAGTTCTAAGTTTAAGAGAAATCTGCATGAGTTACCAAAGTTAAATTTCATTCAAGTATTTGTGTTCTAAGCAATAAGGCAATAGGAAGTGAAAAACACATGGTTTTCAAAGGAAGGCCTCAAAGTTGCCCAGTCATTACTTTTCCAAAATATTTTATTGCCTTTAGATTTGAGGAAAGTAAATAAAATTAGAATTGACTTAACTGGAAGCACAAATTTTGAAGGTGGGAAAACGGATTAAAAAGTAGATGTGGAGTAGCTTTCTGTTTTTGTTTTTGTTTTTTTTTTCATTCTGGAACAAGTTCCTTACCACATACGTAGGGGGCTTCTAAGCTCTATCCAGAACACAGTTTAGACCTGGCCTTGGCCTCCTGAGAGAGCAAACTCTGAGCATGCACACACTATATGAGCTTCACCAGATGGGATTCACATTACCTCTTTAGGTCATCTGTCTCCCACCACTGGGCACTGAGCAACTCCGAGGCAGGAATGTGTCTGTTAACTTTGTGATTCAGATTTCTTGTTTCCCCTGTTGACACCCCAAAGCAATTTTCACACAGACTTCAGTACAACTGCACATTATCCAAGTGAAAAGAAATACCAGTACCAATAGCATTCTTGAATAATAGAGACTTTCCTAAAATTTTTTATAAAGAAATAAAGTTTGGAGCTTAAATCATAAACCCATGACCGGACCCTTCAAATTCTTCATGAGACATTTGGTTTTCTCCATATCCCCTTTGTTTCCCCTGACTGTCAAAGCAATTCTCAGATCTGAGCCCTTGTGCAGGTTTAGGGGTTGGTGTGCATTTGTTCTGAAAGTCAGTCACCTTCTCTAAGCTGGAAGCTCAAATGTGGGCTGTAGCATCTGGAAAGACCAAGTTCCATTTCCCCTGTATGTATACACTGCCCCCTTTGCAAACTATGCACCCATATCGGGCACTTTCCACCAGAGAGGAAAGGTTTATCCGGCTTCCCACAGAATCTCCTCGAAGTGGGAGGCCTGGCTCATCTGTGCCCTCCACATTTGCACACTTCCTTTCATGGGGCTCAGCTGCTGCTTGTGCCCACCCTGAGCACCACTGAGTTAGGCACAGTGATGTGACCAGTGGAAATAATTTTTTAAAATATTTGATTCTCTCTCCTGAATTGGCATCTTCCATGGAGTATGGAATTGAATCAGAACAAAACTTTTACAAGCAAGAAACAAGTATAGAACATTATCAGACCAATACCAAAATAACTAGTGACATAAAATGCAAAATAACCTTATAACAAAATAGCATTCTTCTAAATGGCCTTATCTTATGTCATTAGGAAATGTGTGTTGGCAAAATTGACTGTGGCATTGTTACAGTTTAGATCTGGGATGTCCCCTAAAAGCCTTGTGTGATTAGAAGGTAATTGGATCAGGGAGCCATTATACTCATCAGTAGGTTAGCCCACTGATGTGCTCGTAGCTGATTTGCTGTTAGGAGGTAGGAGCTGGTTGAAAGAAGTGGTCACTGGGGCGTAACCTCAAAGGGTCCAGCCCCTCCTTTCTCCCTCTGCTTCCTGGCTCACCATGATGTGAGCAGCTCTCCTCCCCCAGACCCTTTCACCATGCCCTTCCTGGCTTGGAGCCAAGAAACACGGGACTGAACAATTTAAGAGAAATTCATTTTGCACTTTTATGCAAATGATCATTTTCTTATATTTTGAGGCCTCAAATACTGTTTATTTTGTTTTTTTCTAAGCCAGCTGTATACCTCAGATTACTGTTCCTCCTGCTATAGTATCCTGCTGATTGCTCCCATTTCCTCGTCTCTACACACACACACACACACACACACACACTATTTTTCCTTGCAAGAAATCCTCAGGGAAGAGAAAATAACCAACTATAGAAATGATCCCTGAAAGTATCACTTCAGGAAGAAGTATTACTATTGCTTGTGGTTAAGACTCATAAATGCAAGAGTTAAATTTCAGTTACCTGTAAAATCCTCCATCCTATAAAAGCTGCAATCATTCTCTCATTTAAATTCTAAGCTTAAATTAAACTGAATACCAGGCTTTCTTGGTTCCAAATCTTTCCTTTTGGCAAAGCTTGTATTCTTGGTTCAAAGAAAAGAAAGGGTTTCTTTTTTTAAAGGGACTCAAGGCTTCTTGGACATTGAATAGCTTTTACAAAGTACCATTTTGTTGAGTGCAAAAGAATAAGAAACAGCTGGATTACATTTCCTTTGAAATGCACACTTAGTTAAAATTAAAGACAAAAAATAAAAATAAAAAGCACTAGAGAAAAACACTTTTTGGTTTTGCCAAGACTCAAACCATTTAAGAAGAAGAGGGGCTAGGAAGAGAAAAGAAAAATTTGAAATGTTATTGCCAAACCAGTTTCCCTCTTCTGGTACTGAACTTCATTAAGCCCAAAATAAAATAGTACAAGACACAGAATTGGTTGGAACTAGTCTGGAAACAGTTATAAGTCTGGTAAGCATGAAGGGATTCAATAAATATTTCCCCTTTTTTTCCCCTTCTTCCCCAAGAATAGTTGCAAGTCATTTTTTTTTTAACCAGTTTCTCCCTGATAGAAGATTCTTAAACAGAGGGATTGAATTTAACTAGAAAGCATTCTAATTGCTTAAGTTCCTGGAAATATATTAATACTACAGATAGTAAATAAATAATAAAAGTGAGTCCATGGAATGAAAAATTGTTAGGTCCTGCCAACTTGCTTTCATCGCACAACAGAAAAACAAAAAGTCAATCTTGCCTTAGAATTATAGGTAAAATGGACCCATATGTGATGATGTTGAATTCAATTCAATTTAACAAACACTAATCATCACCTACCATGTTCGAATCATGGAACTAGGTGCCATAAGGGGATTTAAAAATGAGTGAAGAGCTAAAACCTGAATGAAGGAAAGAGAACTAAAACACTTAAATAAAAAAAAGAACCAGAAAAAAACTCCTGTTTGTCATTGCAAAGATTAGTGGACTCAATTCAAGCATTTTCAAGATGCAAAACCTTATAAAATTATCTCTCTTCTAAAGTAGTTTGCAATTTGGGTATAAAAATGTGTCTTAAAACTTACATAAAATCCTGAGTTTGGTTCCTGGTACAAAAAACAAACAAACAAACAAAAAAACCTTACATGAAAGATAATTTTTCCAGTTAAGGAGTGTTTCAGAATGGCTGGATGTTGTGTTTTATTTGAAGGTCTCCTTTTAGAATTTTCAGAACTAAACTAACTGACAAACATTATTACTGTGGTTTTATATATTTGCTAGGCAAAAATCTAACTGCCTAGTATCAGGGTTGGTAAAACTGAGAAAATTATTTTGCACATGCAATTTTTCATCTTTTCATCTTTCATTTTTTATTTTATTAGTACATGTTTTCAGTTCATGCAATGTTCAGTTACCTCGGGGAGTGGTTATATGTACATCACACAGCTTGTTTCTGTTTTTTTACATCACCTTCCCTTTTCTTCCCCTTCCTCCCTCCTCTTCCAATTCTCCTATCCCATTTTTCATTCTTATTGACATTATTAATCTTAGCTCATGTTTTGGCATATAATGTTTACATTAATTGAGGTTATTAGGTTCCTTATATGGCATTATCTTTATTCTACTTATTTCCTCTTCCCTTCATCTTCACCCATAGTGCCTTTTCCCTTAGGCCACTTCTCTATTTCAAGAGATTCATCTCCTTGCCCCCTTCTCTTCATCCTTTATTATTCTTTTTGTATGTTGCCTCACTCAAATGAAAGACACCATATGGTATTTAAGCTTGTGTGTCTGGTTTATTTCACTCAACATTATATTTTCCAGGTGTACCCACTTTCCCATAAATGTCTCAAATCTATCATTGTTTATAGCAGAGTAGTATTCCAATATGTATATTTCAATATGTATATATATCCAATCATCTGTTGATGGGTATACAGGGTGTTTCTAGGATTTACCTATTGTGAGCTGTGCTGCTATAAACATCGGTATGCATATACCACTGTAGTAGGATGTCTTAAACTCTTTAGGGAAAATACCTAGCAG
The DNA here is from genome assembly GCF_012274545.1 of Fukomys damarensis. Lineage (NCBI taxonomy): Eukaryota > Metazoa > Chordata > Mammalia > Rodentia > Bathyergidae > Fukomys > Fukomys damarensis. The sequence goes on along the minus strand of NW_022900931.1, from coordinate 39,274,597 downwards.
GACCATCACTGGGTCATATGGAATTTCTAATTTCAGTTCTTTGAGGAATCTCCATACTAATTTCCATAATGGTGCACTAATTTACATTCCCACCAACAGTGAAGGAGGGTTTCTTTTTCACCACAACCTTGCCAGCACTTGTTATTGTTTGATCTCTTAATGATTCATTCTGGAGTAAGATGGAATCTTAGTGTTAATTTGCATTTCTCTAATGGCCAGAGACGTTGAGCATTTTTTGCATGTTGTTTGTTGGCCATTTGTATTTCTTATCCTGTGAAGTCATTCCATTTGCCCATTTCTTGACTGGGTCTTTCATTTTAGGTGATTTAATTTTTTTTAGTTCTTTGTATACTGTAGATATTAGTCTGCTGTCTGAGGAGTAGCTGGCATAAAATTTTTCCCATTCAGAAGTTTTTTAGTCAGATACAATTCTATTTGTTGATTTTGCTGTTATTTCCTGTGCAATTGTTCTGTTTAGAAAATCTTTTCCTACACCTATGTCTTCAAGGGTTTTGCTTATTTTGTCTTCCAGTAGGTGTAATGTTTCTGTTTGAATGTTTAGATCTTTGATCCATTTTGATTTTAATTTATTATATGGTAAGAGGTAAGGGTACAGTTTTGATCTTCAATCTTTCAGTCTTCAATCACAGACAACCAATTTTTCCAGCACTACTTGTTGAATAGGCTGTCTTTCCTCCAACATATTCTTTTGGCCCCTGTCACATAATTAATAAATAAACAAATAAATACAGATCAAATAGCTGAATGTGTCTAGGGAAGTTTCTGTATCCTCAGTTCTGTTCCATATACACATATATTTTTGTTCCAATACCATGTTGTTTTTATACTGTTGCTTTACAGTATAGCTTGAACTCAGGTAATGTTATGCCTCCTTCTTTGTTCTTGTTGCTCAGAATTGCTTTTGCTTTTTTGAGTCTCTTTTGGCTCTATAAAGGATCTTGTTTTCTAGATCTGTACAGTAAGCTGCTGATATTTTGATTAAAATTGCATTGAATCTGTATAATAGTTTTGGGAATATGGTCTTTTTGACAATTATTGATTCTGCCTTTTGAGGAGCAGGGGATATCTTTCCATTTTCTGATGTCCTCTTTAGTCTCCTTTTTCAGAATACTGCAGTTTTTTCTGTAGATGTCTTTCACTTCCTTGGTTAGGTTAACTCCTAGGTATTTCATTTATCTTGATGCTATTGTGATAGGCATATGGAACAGAATTTGATGTAGGTCTTTTCTTTCTTTCTCTTGATAAGTCTGGCTAGCGGCTTATCTATTTTATTTAGTCTTTCAAAGAAGCAGTTCTTTGACTCATTGAATTTTTACCGTTATTTTACTCTCACTTTCATTAATTTCTACTCTCATCTTTATAATTTCTCTCCTTAATTTTGGTTTCAGGCTGGTTTGTTGTTGTTTCTCTAGTAGTATCTTAAGATTTCTCATATGGTTTTCTATTTGAACTTGCTGTGTTTTCCTAATGTGATCATTGAGTGCGATGAATTTTCCTCTCAGATCTGGTTTCATAGCATCCCAGAGGTTTTGTGAGTTGTGCCATCATTGTCATTAACTTCTAGAAATTTTTATCTTCTTCTGTAGTCTATTGGTTGTTTAGGAGTATATTGTTAATTTTCCAGGAGCTTTGATTTTTTCCAAATCTCTTCTGTTTTCTTTGCACAGTGGTCTGATAGTATGCATAGGTAATTTCTATTCTTTTATATGTACTTAAGCACACTGTGTGAATTGGTATGTGATATATTTTGGAAAAAGTACCATGTCCTATTGAAATGAATGTATACTCTGTTGTAGAGATGGAATACTCTGTACAGTGGACCCTCAAGTTACAACTGGCCTAGCCTGACATATGAATAACTTGGGTTTTGACCAAAAGTTTAGTTTAACTTACAGCCAAAGTCTTGAGTTACTATCTGAATGCTGGACACTTGTGCTTCCAGATGATCTTAGATACAGATTTAACTCTTAAAGAGTTCTGGAAGGAACATTTCAACATTCTTTCCAGAATGGTGTTAATTGAGATATCCTGGGCCAATGTCTCTCTAAGGACACTGAGATCTGTCTGTATACAGGAGAGAGATATTGAAGGCTGTGTAGAGTAGTCTGAACCTTCAGTTGACCAACTTGAGTTATACAGAGTCCTCACAAATGAATTGAGTTCGTAAGTCAAGGGTTCACTGTATATATCCATTAAATTCATTAGTTCAAGGGTATGGTTCAGCCCCAAAATTTATTTACTGCTTTTTTGTTTGTTTGTTTAGCTTATCTATCTTTTTGCATAAGTGGGTTGTTAAAATCCTCTACTGTGATTGTGTTAGTATTTATTGACCTTTTAGTTTCAGCAGTTTTTTTTTTATGAAGATAGGTAGGTGCTCCAGTATTTGATGCATATATGTTTATTAATGTTATATCAACAAGACTTATTTATAAAAGGAAAATAATAGAATAAAATTGGAAGGGGAAATGTATAAAAATGAGGAGAACAGCAAAGATAAAAAATTAAATTTAAATTTAAAAATACAATCAAATACAGAATAATAAAAGAAAAATTTCTGTTGTTTCAGTTGTGTGGCTCTTTTTCTCATCCTATGGTTAAAGAGCAGAGCTGAAGCTAGGTTATCTCTCTGTTCATGCTGGAAATCTAAGTCCACTCCCAAAAAGGTGCTGGTTGTAGAGATCTGCTTACAGTGAGAACGTGGCACCAATGTGAATTCCCAATCCTGTGTATCTCAGGCTGAACCTGGCTTCTGACCACAGTATCTTGGTCTGTGTTCACCATCTCCTGCCCCTCAGGGTCGCCCCCCAGTCTATTCTGCAGCTGCCAGCTTCCATGGCTGTTTCTTCCTCATCTACTCTGGGAACTTGGCAGTGGGAAGTGTGCTTTGGGGCCAAGGGGCTGCTCTGGGACCCAGGTTCGGACACACCCCTTCTGAGCAATGGCATCCCCACAAGCTCTTGCTCTGTGATTGTGGCTGTGTGTGCTGCGCCAAGGTCACTCAGCAACTGTTGACTACGGAAGGCTACTCTGGAAGCATTATCCCATGTTCTCCTACTGGTTCCAACTACTGGTGAGTGTTTTTGTCCCAGTGCAGTTCTCCCATTCTCTGTGAGCAAAAATGTTGTCAATTTTTCTTTGCCTCTTGGCTAGCAGCACTGTGCAGTATATCACTTAATCCTATTATCTTCTGCTCTGTCAGTTCCCTCCTAGTTCTTGGGTAACCTCTACTCACTTCAGTTCCTCCCCAAGCTATTATTTTCCAGAACTTGGTCCTGGAGAAGCTGAATTGCTGGCACTCCTGTGCCATTTTTTCAGCATTCCAATAGAACTTTCTTACTATACTCTCCTGCTGCATATATTTTTCTACTGGGAGAAGAAGAAATTATCTGATAATATCAACTGATACTATTTATGCTGTCCTGAAAGTCTTCATACTTTTTTCTTGGGGGAGTTACTGGGGATCAAACTTGGGACCTTAGGTTTGAGAGGCAGGTGATGGCACCACTGAGGTAAATCCCTTGCCCAAGCCTTCGTACTTTTTAAGAAGATACTTGGGAGAAGATTAAAACAACCCAGAAATTTTATTTCCCATTAGGATTTGTAAGTATTCCAGTAAGGGAGGAGCTATATGGAACAGAAAATAGATGATAGTCTTCTAGCACCAAAGGCAAAATGGACACAATGCTCACCATGATTGTAAAAGAGAGGTAAGTGTTATCATGGTTCTCAACCAATTTCCAGGAAATGGTTGGGACTAGGTCCCAACATAACCTTGCAGCATCTCTGTAGGTGACCAAGACTCAATAGTGAGGACCTGTGACAACAAATGGTAAGGATACTATTGGCCCAGAGTGACTTGTGGGCCACATGCAAGGGCTTGAACTTGCTCCCCAGGTGTTGGCCACTGTGTTTGAAAAGTTTAGTAGAATGAGATCTAATTCAGGAGAAGAACCCATTGTCTAGAGAAGGAGAAGGCAGGAACTAACAGAAGGACCTGGGAATACTAAAGAGTTTTTCATAAGGGGACCAGGACTGCTGATGGGTTTCCCAGAGGATATGATGGCAGAGGATGCAAGTAATTCACATGGTATCTAGGGCCAGAAACCCAGAAGAAATTAGGGATCCCTGCTAGCCATCCTGAAACTGCTGTGAGTCAAAGTAGTCCACGAATGAAACCTATGGCCAAGGGAAGGTAGAGCCAGAAAGAGGAGTTAGGAGCTGGCAGAAATGAATATCTGCCACAGTAGGGAAAGTAGACCAAGGATGAAATAGGAGGACTGACTTTGGTGATCAGAGAGTATTCCTATCAGTTAGACATTTAGGGGTATGCTGACCTTGAAGGCTGATAGGATATTGCCTTTCCTTCTTCCAGCAAAAGTCTCTGCTCTCCAACTGCCAAAAGGACAGTGGATAACCAAAGCTACAGCTTGAAAAGTTTAGTAGAGTAAAATTTACATACATCCTAATGAGAAAAATCCAAACACTTTAAAATAGAAGGAGGTCATCAAACAATTCCAGTAGGATAAAAAATGTTGTTTCTAAACAAGCTAATGAAATTTGATTATAGTCATAGAAAATAAAACTTTAGAAAACATTGACATTAGTGACTCTCCCTCCCTCCCTCCCTCCAACCTCTCTTCTCTCGAAACTTCACATATACTGAGGTTGGCTCCTTTAAGACTGGAGAGAAGAGAGTGACCACATATATATGAAGAAACTATTAACATGTTGGTAGTGACTTTTTTTTATCGTATTAAAGACCCTACTCTGTTTTGCCCACACTCTTTGGTTTGGGTCATCATCTGCCCATCCAGCTCCAACTTCTTTCTTTCTTTTTTCATTGGCCTTGCTAGTAATGACCCCTCCCAGCCTTTAGCCACAATCCAGTAGCATCCCAGCTACCCTGCTGATCTTACCCCAGAGTTTCCTTAAATCCATCATCACTTTCTGTTCTTTGTACTGACTAGTGCTTGACACTTCAAAAGATGCTCAAAACTTGTAATAAATGTAACTCAATTCTATTATTAACAGTAAATAGATCCAGAGTTTTACACATTATCTTACATTTGATGTATTTAGAAGACCTGTGAGTGATACCTGGCATCAGGTATCCTGGAATCATGACAAGGAGTTATGAGAAAAATACCTGTTTTACTAAGTGTATTGTAAAAGGAAAGTCTGTTTTTCCCCCATGTTCAAGCAGGATTAATGAAGCCTCCCATGCCACATCCTATAGGGTTAGCATGAACCTTAGCATCTTCTGAAAAATGCATTTTTGCAGAACTTTTGCTATGTTTAATTCTGTTTTTTATGGAACACACACAACTTGACTCTTAAGAAAACCCTCTGGGCTTCTCTAGCAATGCTGAGCCTGGCCACAAGCCCTTCTGTTGCAAACTAACATACTAAATGCCTCATAAAGGCAAATATATTTTGCTACAGGAACCTAAGCCAACCTCCTACATGATAGTTCACCATTATTATTGCTGCTGGTTAACTTACAAGTTTTCAGAAAGGAACTGTTTTCCTATTTTTCCATCTGAAACTTCACCTCCCTGTCTTCCCTGTTACATTTATCCATCCACAGGATATGTCACTTTTGTCAGCCAATTAAACCACTAATGTGCATTACAAATAGCTTCATCAACACGAAACAGAAGGATTCAGACCAGAAAAGCCCCCCACCCACTCCAGGCATGAAACAACAATTTGCCATTTTTCAAAGAACCAGGAGGGGCCATCATTTTTTCCAAAACTGATTTCCTCCAAATAGTTTATGTTTTGTTAGGCTGGGGCTTGTCTCCAGTGGAAATTGTTTAATAGTCACAAGATGCTTCTTCTACCCCCTAATATATCTGTAAGTAACAAATTGTCAAAAGGAAACATTCTCAGTTTTATCCATGGCTTCAAGAAAATGGATTCCAACTCTTCTACATCCAAGAGTAAGATCACCTATGATGCAGAATTTGCAAAGAACATAATCTAATTATTGCTTTTGAGGTTTCAGCCGTATGAGCTCATATAATAAAGTATCTGTGGAATATACAATCAAAAAAGAAACAAAAAATTTTAAAGGTGCTATTAGTGCACTATGTACTATTTTCCCAACTCCTTCTCTACTGTCATTTTAGGAAAAGGTCATTTTGATATTGTCCTTGGAGCTAAAGATATGTGGTGGCCTGCCACCTTATTCGTTCACACTTGAGAGATCTAAAAGACAGTGGACTGCAACTGACTAGATATTTCTATCAACAGAGCAAAGACATGGGCCTTAAGGATGACCAACATTTCAGGAGTGTGACAGCTGGGGAGTGCAACCAGGCAAACAAAACTGTTTTCCCCTTTGGGTTACCAGCTAGAAGAAGAGAATAGGGACATGAAGGTGGGTTACCAATCCTGCTCCAGGTACTAAAAGAAGACAGAATCAGAGGGTGGAAAACAGGCTGAGCCATGCACCTGATGTTTCCATTGGAGTGGTGTCCCGTGGCCTCCAAAGACCCCTTTCTTTGTCTTGCTGCATGTAGTCATTTTAGGATAACACATTTCTCTGATAATTTAATCAAAACTCTGTCTTCTCCTTGCACATTTTAATAAGCTTTTATAGAAAGATTATTGTTTCAAATCTCTTATAGGCTGCCCAAGGACCACTGCTTCCTCTCCTATCCCACCCCTCCCTCAGCTGAAGAATCCTAGCTCTAACCGCATGCATTAATACAGCCAGAACACTTACATTCGTGTTTCTGGTTTTCCCTGTGGTGTTCACAGCTTCCCCCTGAGCCACTAGTCCTGGAACTGTATTCCCATGATCTTGCTCCCTTCATCCTGCTAACAGTCTGGAATCTTAGTTTTCACGTTTGTGTGATCTTAAATTTTGATTTAATCTACTGCTTTGTTTTCTCCTTGACTATAATTCTTACAGTTTCTTGATGAAATTCTAATAATTCCTCCAGAGTGTCCAATCCAGCCTCTTGGAAACCCCTATTCCACATCTAACATCTAGACATCCTAGTCCAGAGAATATCCTTTTGAATTTTTTTTTCTAAAATTCGCTCAGTTTAAGGATTTGGTCCTTTGTAAAACAAAAACAAAATGCCTGTAGAAGATGTATCACTTAAATCATTGCTTTGCATTTGCATTTCTGTGTTAATAAATTTCAGGTCATTGGTTTAGAGAAGATTTTGTGAAGAAGAGTTTGAGAGGTAGAATTGAAGAGAAGACACTATGTGAAGATAGAAAAGGAGACTGGAGAATAAAGTGTAAAATTATTTACTTTCCTATTCCTTATTTTTGCATGGAGTCACACTAAGCTGAAAGGCCTAAAACTTAGTACAGAAAAGCCTTTCCCCACACAACACCCTTGGGTTACTGAGGATATTTGGGGAATGGTGTGGCATGATGCCATGGCACTGACTGCTGGTAAGGGTTGTGTGTGTACAGTGTTGGTGTGTGCCTTATGAGCAAGGGACTAAACCACTGGGCTCCACCCCAGGCCTGGCCTCTCCTGAGAGGCAAAGTGGAAGCAGCACACTGCTGAGGCTGCAGCTCTCCGTGGGTCAGCAAGATATAACTGGAATTTATGAAATACATTCAGATCTCATCATTTAGGGATTTATGCGTGCAAGTTCACTATCATTACAGAGTTACGTGCATACATTCCCCTTTCCACCGTAGGGATTACAGACCTCTAATGACAGTAAATTATTCTCTTCTGCGCTGTGTACTGCGATTACTTGGTGGAATTTTCTAGACTGTTTTGTAAGGCAGTGTACACTAATGAAGTGTTATTTATACTATGCACTGATTTTCTGGTTTGTTTTTCTTGAAGTTTCTTGGTCCATCTTTTTTGATTTATCATACATTTAACAGACCTAAATATAAAAGTCATTTTTCTGTAACTTTTCAAACTTTAAGTGAACAAGACTTTATGAAGTGTAATTTTCAATAACAATGAAATATTAGAAGCCCCTCTTGTAGCTCCCTGTTCCATTTATGCCTTTTTCCCTGTTTTTTTTCTTTTTTCTTTGTGTTCCACCAGTGGTGCCTGCAATGGCCATAGTTTCTAATATATGGAAATAAACCTCTAGGAGAGGGTCGTAACAGTTTCTTTTACCCATGTATACAATATCAAGATGCAAAAACCTAGACAGATGCACAGCAGGCTGTGTACCCAACTGATAAACAGATGACCTAGCTTAATGTGTGGTATTGAGAGGGGTGGAGGTGCAAGGAGGTATTAGATAAGTTTCTCAGGAGGAGCAATTTCTCTTTGGTATAGTTCTCCTTTACCCTTGTTCTAAGGTGAATAACTTCTAATTATTCTCCCCTAAAAGTTAAAGAGCATGTACTTTCTAATTAATCCATTTGGATTCAACTCACCACTATTATTTTGGAGATGTGTAATTTAAAGACTTGAAGAGCTTTAAGAAAGTAGGTATAATAAAAGTAAGTACCATATAAAGTGCATATGATTAAGTATGTAAAAGGGGTCAACATGATTTATATAATAAAATTTTCCTCAAGTTATTTTTCTTTCTCTCCCTTCCCCTTTTATTTTTTCTTCTCTCCTAATTTTCATTTCTATCAGCCATTTTAATGTTACATAAGTTCCTTGGACAAGAAGTTGGTTGTAGTAGAAATGGCAGACAAATTTTCTTGTGGTCCTAATAACCATCACTGTCACCTCTCCCTATAAACACTTTTGCTTTGCTTGTCAAAGAGAGTTAACACCTTTAACAAATTCAAGCAATGAATCATCATTAATTAATGTGGGAAAGTTATTAGATTTAAGAATAAATTTCCTGAGTTCCATCCCCAGTACCAAAAAAGAAAGAAAAAAAGAAAGAGAAAGAAAAGAAGGAAAGAAAGATGTTGCTTTATACTAGTCAATAGCACATGCATAGAAACCTACTGGGGGCACAGGGAGAAGAATATTTTTTCTCTGATAAAAAAGAGACTTACAAAGAGCATTCCTCCTTCTCTTAAATGTGTGTGGGCATGACCTTATGAGATGCCTGAAACTGCTACAGCTAGCTATCTATGTTCTGGAGCATGAGATTCACCAACACAAATGGTAGAGTAGACAAGTGAAAAACCCTTCTGTTTTAGTCACTTTTTCAGCATTGTACCAAATACTTGAGAAAAACTACCTAAAGGTGGAAAGATTTATTTTGGCTTGTGGTTTCAGAGGTTTCAGTCCATGGTTAGGTAGCTTCAAGGGAGAAACATCATGGCTGAAGTATGTGGTGAAGGAAAGCTGCTCACTTCAGGGCAGCAGGAATCAGAGAAAGAGAGATGGAAGGAGCCGGATACAGAAGATGCACCAGGGATAAGAACACACCCTTGCAAGTCATGCCTTAGTGACCTAATCCTCCAAGAGGCCCCACCTAATAGCAGTATATTTAGTTATGAACTCAGTGGACTAATCCATTGATGAGTATAGAGCCACCATGGTCCAGTCACCTTCCAAAAGCTCCACCTGTGAAAACACAAGCCTTTAGGAACATTTTTGATCTGAACCACAACTAACTTCATTTCTCAGTGACATCACTATGCTGCTGAACAGGCCTCCCTCTGGAGTCTCTGCCATGCTAAACAATATATGCTTTAGGATTTGAGTGACTTTTGGTCAGCATTCTGTTATCTGTAGCAGAAATCAACTAACTGCCAAAGTGTCCCATGAACCCAAATGCAAGTCCCAGCTTTGTGTGTATGTGTGAGAACATGGGCAAGTTATCAGAAAGCATAATTTTCTCAATTTCCTCTGTATAATAGATGCAATAACTTTATTCACCCCATAGATTGGTGCAAGAATTCAACAAATTCATAGAGTAATGCTTGATAACAGGCCTTCAGTAAACAGTCGTGGAAATTATTTTAAATATCTCCCCAGTGCAGATGTAGAAAACCCTAATTCATCCTCCTAACACTGACACAGCTCACTGTGGATGATTTTGATTAAAATCTCCCTCGTGTCTAATATTTAATTCTGCTCCCCTGGCCAGCTAGATGGTTTTCTTCATCTTCATTCTCTGTGTGTCTGCCCTGAAGCCATGGTCCCAGCAAGGGAATGGTCACCCCATTCCTCAGATTCACACATCAAAGGAAATATGAAAAGGCTCACGCGATCGAGTCAGGAATTTGTGGTTTGGCTGAACAGCCTTTTCAATTTGGGGAAGGGTAGGGGAACTGGAACTCTTAATTTCCTTTTAGAATAACTCTTTTTGACACAGAACCCCAAACTCTCTTCCTTTGACTGCCCCTAAATTCTTTCTATAACTGTTGTTTCTATTGTGATCTGTAAGTCAGTATCTTTCGCATTATTAGAAATTCATTCTTTGTATTTTTTCTTATTCCCCTATAACATATAAAACCAGTTTTGTTTTCTCTTCAGGGTTATTGTGATCCTTTCTAGACTTCTAATAGCTGTGTTTGTTTTCCTTTTACTCCTCTCTTTGCTCACACTCCAACTTTTCTTTCCTAGAGGCTGAAATCCCAGGCCCTTCCTCTTCTTTATACTTATTTTATATTATCACAGTTAACCATAACTTGGCACTGAAATATCCGAAACTTGAAAACTGAATCTCTCTTTTCTGCACTTAACTTTGGCAACTTGGCTCAGAATCTAGGCAAAGCCAGGCAGAACAGATAAAACCAGCATCTTCATTTCTTAGGTGTAAAAAGTATATTTATCACTTTGGATCACAATAAAGGTCAGCAAGTTTTCAAAAGCAAACAGGGTGATTACTGGACAGTTTTTTGTTTGTTTGTTTTGTTTTGGCTGCCCAGCAGAAAACCCTGTGTTCGGAACCTGGCAGTGTAGGTTTGGGATGGAAGGACTGCCAGAAGCCAGATACCCTAGTACCTGTCCTCTAAGGGAGCACCATACTTATAGCATAAAACTACATTATTGTCACACAGAAGCAGGGCCTGCTTAGAATTGCCTTTGGTGGCGGTGTTAGCAGAATTCAGTGTCCCAGCCAGGTAGTAGTGATACTTATGAACCAAGCTGTGCTACTGAAAATTCAGATTCCTTTCCCAGTCCTTGCCCCAGGCCATTTTATTAATCTGAGAGTTACTGGTACCCTCCCATTCACTTTCTTTTGCTTTAGCCAATTTTGTTTCTACTGCTTGCAACAAATAGACCGAGCTAAGTGGCAGTTACTCTGAAAACTCAGCCATGGATCATTTCCACAGGAAGTCTTCTCTATCTTTCATTAACTGAGTCAGGTGCCTCTTCTACAGGATACATCCAGATCTGATGTGTTCTCTACACAGGTCCTATAAACAATGCCCCCTTGTTACATACAGTTACTAGTTTTTGGTCACTGAATGCAAAGCAACGTCTGGTGTATTGCACTCCTCACAACTTCTAACACATGGTAATACAACTTCGTACCTGGCACATTCTATTTTATCAGTGTTTGTTGAATTAATGTGGAATGAGACACCCCCCACCCAGCAGAGAAAACCACAAAGACAAATTTTCCTGGAGAGGGAATGGTTGGAGTAAAACAAGTGCCAATATCAAAACTGCACCAGTGTCAGAATGTCCTGGCCCCCTCCAGAATTTGATCATAAAAATCCAGATGATCAAAATGATCAAGATAATTTATTAGAAAGTAAGGCAGAGAACACTTTTAATTAAAGTAAGTGAAAGGAGGCTGCATAAAAGAGATATGAAATGCAATTTTATGAGTATGTTCAACCCAAAACAAAACAAACAAAAAAGAAAACTATCTCAGTTTGATCATTACTAGTCACTTTCAGTGGATAAAGGTAATTTTGAGCTCGTGTGTGTGTGTGTGTGTGTGTGTGTGTGGATATTCTTCGATGTAATTCTGTGATTAATCATTTAGTAGACAATCAGAATTCCATGCACACTGATATTTTGTCTTAAGCTATCCTCCCCAAAGTCTCATACTCATAGAAATAATACTGGCTCTTTTTTCAACATAACATTTTGATTACTCTGGCTCCAGCAAGTCTGGGTTTGTTCTCTCTCTGCATGCTTTTTGAGGAAAAAGAATTTTGGTCATGACAGACCAATATATGTACCTGAAACATTGTATGAATAATCTAAGTGTTAGGATATGTGCCAAGAGGAACAATATTGGATATAGGAGTTGAGACATGGCAGGGAGGACTGTGGCAGAATTATTAGGGACATCCTCATGGGTAGGAGAACAGATCATTATACCTTTGGGGAGCAATTTCATTGAAACAGAGAATAATTTTTCTTGACATTTTGGATTAATTAGAAAAGTAGGTGAGGATCTGTTTAAAAAGATAGCAATAGGAAACAGAATATCAGAACAGAGAGAGCAAGAACTTGTGAAGTTACTGATCTTAAGGATGTTTTAATTAAATTGACCTTTTCTCATGTACAATTCTGTCATTAACTCATATATGGATTCATGCACTCACCTATAAATAAGATACAGAATTGTTCCCTTGTCCCATATAACTCCTTGTATTACCTCTTTGCAATCACCCTAGTCTCTCTTTCCCTACTCTCTGGCAATTACTGATTTGCTCATTATTACTTTGTTTTAAAGAATATCAATATCATGGTATGTAAAATTGTAGCACTAGCTTCTTTCAGTCAGAATAATGCCTTTAATATTCATTAAATGACATATCAGTAGCTCATTTCTTTTCACCATTGTGTGAATATACCTCAGGTTAGTTGTCCATTTTGCTGTTAAAAACAATTTTTTCCAGCTTTTTGACAACTATGAATAGAGATACTGAAAATATTCATATTCTAGTTTTGTGTATGCATACGTTTTCACTTCTGTAAATGCCTAGGAGTGGAATTACAGGGATGAAATGGATGTTTAATTTTATAATAACTGATAAAACTATTTTCCAGAGTGGTTATACCATTTTGCATCCCCAGCAGCAATATTCTAGAGTTTCAGTTACCTTGTATCCTTTCTAGCTAGATAGAGTTGTCTGTCATAGATTTAATTTGCATTTATTCCATGGTTAGGGATGTTGAACATCTTTGCATGTGCTTATTTGCATTAGTATAGTCTCTTTGTGAAAGTATCCATTCAAATCTTTTTTCATATTAAAACTGGCTTATTTATGTTCTGGCTGTTGAGTTCTGAGGGTTCTTTATATATTCTGGATATAACTCCTTCATCAAAAAAGTGGTTTTCAGAAATTTCTTACCAGTCTGTGCCTTTTAATTACCTTAACCTGTCTTTTGATGAACATATGTTTTACATCTTGATGAAGAGTAATACATCAATTTTTGTCTTTAATAGATCATGATTTGGGGTAAATCCTGAGAATTCCTGGGTCATGAAAACTGTCTTCTGAAAAGTTTGATAATTTTACTTTTAAATGATCTGTGATCTGATTGGGACTTCATTTATGTAAAAGGCATGAGATTAAAGATGAAGCTCATTCTTTTTGAATATGGATTCCAATTGTACTATTTGTTGAAAATATTATTCTTTCCTTCATTGAATTGCATTTCTGCCATTGTCAAACATCAACTGGCCAAATGTGGGTGAGTTTCTTTATTATCTAATGAATCTAACAGTCTGAAAATATGACTGTAGCCATAGATTAAGTTTCCAATTAGTGGTAGTGTAATTTCTCCATCTGTTACTCTTAATTAAAATTATTTTAGCTATTTAGAACCTTTTAAGTTACATATAAATTTTAGAATGACTTGGTCAGTTTCTGAGAAAACAAACAAACATTGGAGTTGGGTGTCCACTGACCATAACTTTTAACAGATCTGTATATCCAGACATTTTTCCCAATACAGAATTTCACCCCTTGTTTGCTAAGAATTGAGCTATATTACTGTTATTTTCTTGAGAAGGCAAATATTCAAGTAATTACTCATGGAAGACCACTAACAGAAACCTGTAAAATTGCAAGAGAGACACACACACATCTTATTTCTTTATTCTATGCTGTTAGGAACACCAGAGAGGTTCTAGATTAGGTTTGATGTAGCAATTTCTAGTCAATACCATTGATTTTCTACACAAGACCAAACCCTAAACTCTGAGAGAATGAGACCAGGCTACTGTGAAGAGTGGTCCCGAGACCCAGAATAACCTGCAGTGGTATGAGGAGTCAAGAGTAGCAGAAAACTGAGGATAACTCTTTACAGAATAATTTTTCTAATGTGTTATCTTATAACCCAATCTCAACACGTCCCTTAAGATATGTTAAGCACAATCCACTGGCTTTTATCTTTTGTTACTGCCTTCTCTCATAGGACTTCAGATGCTTCTAAAATGCTTCTTAGAAGTTTTTACTGACCCCGGAGGGTGTGCACATGCAAGTCCTTTGCTGCTGGTTATCAGCACAGCACAGCCAGGCCTCCTCTGTGTGGAGTCACATCCACCGAGTGCTAATGGCCCTGTAGACCATCCAGGTCTTCTGCTGAGATCTGCCACGCTTTCTGAAAACTACTTTTTCTTTTCTGGATGTTAGTAGTACTCCCAGGCTTTTGTCACAATTCCTAGAAACTGTGATATGGCTTGTGCCAAAGTAAACAAGATAGTTGTCTTGTATTTCCCTCCATCAAAATGATTCTAGAGCAGCCTTTCTGTGTGAAGTTCTACAAAGAGACTAGTGATAACTCTTAGTTTTTATGCTCTCCTCGATTTGGTCCTAAGTGGAGTAAAAATTATGTTTGGAGAGAATTTTGACTGACACATGCCAACCTCTATTTCCATCTGAACTGTAGTCAGACATATCAGAAGTGTGTTTTACTACTCTCCTGGGAAACTCTCAAACAAATAGAGTTGATAACTCAACTTAATTGTTACAAACATGGTCCTTTTTTCCCTGAGTATGTGTTTTCTTCTTGGAGACTCTGGATTCCCCCGCAAAAACACATGCATTGAGGTCATCTTACCATTTCAGACCAGAAGATTCTGAGGCACCCATGCAGATAAGTTTCTGGTAGAACCATTCCATCAGTTTGCCAACCATTTTGGACTTCCTGTTAGACTGTTGCCACAATACAATTTCATATAGCATAATGCCTGAAGCATCTCGAGGATGATGATAAGATTATCAAATTGCATAAGGAAGACTAAAGTTCAAACACAGTAAGCAACTTGCCCAAGGGATTCCTAGAACAAGGATTTACATCTAGACCTTGTAATTCCAAATACAATTTCTCTTTCCAACAAACTATAAACAAAAGCCTAGAAATCATTTTAGGAGACCTTGTGCCAACCTTTCTACTTGCCAATAAAGTCAGCCAATCTCCTAGCTCCCGCTGCATGCTGATTATGGTAAAGACAGAGCAGAAGGTGAATACAAGTCTGCTTGACCACAGTGTCCATGAGACCACGCAAAGACCACACTGCCCCAACTTGAGCCTCATTGTCACTGACTATGAGAGCATGGGGCATTGTCCATGAGGGACAGAGACATTGTAGCCACAAGCCCCACTTAAATTCTGTCTCTTGTCACTCATTGAGGGTGTTTTTAAAGTTCCCCAAGCTTCAGTTTCCCATACACCAAAGAAGAGCAATAAGAACTACCCCACAGGGTTGTTGCACATAGGAAAGAAGTCTGCATGCAGTTTTTAGTGCTCTCCCTAAGATGTGATACTTCCTCAGTAAATGGCAATTGTTGTTGATTTACTTGTTAATTAGTGTAACATTATGAACATATTAGATATTTTATTGTATATTTGAATATATTAGATAAATTAACTTCAACCTGACTTATTAGTAATTAAGAAATATTATCAGAGATAATAAGTTTCCATAGTTCAAATGATCTCCACAATTCTAATTAGATTAATTTTGAAAACAGCGCACAGAGCAGCACCATATTAGGCTGCAGAATGGGTTCAGGAAGTGAGATGTAAAGAATGTTTCCTTAAAGAAGTGAACTAAAATTGAGGTAGGATTTATGCTATTCAGAGCATATTAAAATGGTAGAGGATTAAATTTCAGCAATTTTAGTCCAAAGAAATGCATAATGCAAAAAGTTAATTTGGGATAGAATTTCAGGAGATCACTTTTTAATTTCATAATTAGTGTCTTCAGTCTATTTATTGCTGATAGGTAAAATGAAACGATCAGCCTTTTTTCCTGTAATCAGTTCTTTATTCTGTTTTGCTAAAACCTACAAATAAAGACTTCCCCCACAGTACATTTTCTTTTTCTTTTCTATATTTTCAGATTTAAAAAAAGCAGATTAAGAAAAAGAATCATTTTCCCTAGCAGTTTATAGAGAGATAAAAAAATCTTGTGAATGTTTAAAATTTTTAAAAATTATTACAGCAAAAGACATATTGCTAATACCCTTCAATCAATTTTTGGAATACCCATAACAATGGAACATGATCAAATGTTTTCAAATTCTTGTTCCTTGAATTTTCCTAGGTAATATATGAGAATTTCCTGCAAAAATTCAATCTTCTTCATAAATGGGTTAAGCCCCCTCAAAGTACTTCCCCTCCTCTGAGCACACTTACTTCATTGTTCACCCTCCCCCCACCCCCTTGGAGCCAGAGTCTCACTATGCAGTTCAGAGTGGCCTTGAGTTCACTATGAAGCTTATGCTGGCCTGAAACTCCTGGTGATCCTCCTGCCTCAGCCTCCCAAGGGCTGGAATTACAGGCATGTATCACCATGCCTGGCTCTTGCCACTTTCTGAAACAGTTCTGGAATTCCCCTTTTATGAATGTTGTGCTGTCCTGGCTGCTTCAATGTTTTGAATGAATTCCAAACACTTATCTTTTATGGTATTTTGTCTCTGGGGAAGAACCAGAAGTTGTGTGGTGCTAGATCTATTGAATAAGGTGGGTAAGGACACACCATAATGATTTCATTTGACAGAAATTGTCATAAATGTCGAATCATAGAAAAAATTATTAGAGCAAAAGATGCATTGCCATTAATTCCACTCAGAGTACTACCCCTCACTTTGAGCACATTTATCCCATCATTCTTGACAAGGTGTCTATAACTTTTTAAAATTTAACCATTCCTCATATTTTTGTATCACCTCTTGTAGAGGCCAGAATCATCTTAGGGAGATAATACTAGAAAATAAATGACATGCATTTATCATACACCTGTCCTGTGTTGAGCATAAGGTAAATTTATATAAATATAATACTGAGCATTAATTGTTTAGTTAAATCAAGACTAAAATGCATAAAGCAATAATCAACAAAGTAGTAACTTTGTGCAGTGGCAGTATCATAGCCAGTGAGGTTTATCCAAAGCGTGATTATTGCTAATTGAAATAAAATGGTTCCCTAATTAAATACTGATGGTGATTACAAAAGTGTAACAGAATGGCATCTGATTTCCATAAAGCTAACTTGAACAGACAGAACAGTTCTCTGATAGGTATGACAAAACACCAATGATGTGTTTCCAAAGAGAGAAGATATAAATCCAGAATAAATGCCTATTAGAATCATAGAAAGAAATCGAGAAGGAATAATTGGTTGCATCAGTATATGGATCAGGCAAGAATGCTCAAATGAATAACAATAACACTTTCAGGAATGAAAAGACTATGTCAGATAGTGATGAAAGCTATGAAGGGCTATCGCCATCTAAAAACTGAAGGAAGGAGAATGTTGAGGAAGCCTTCTCTGGACACTTGGAAGACGTGTCACCTGAGACCCGAATGACAAGATGGCCAACTGAGGATCTGGGTAAGCCACGATGACATGACAACCAGAACAAGGAGTAATGCAGAGACCCTAAGAGGTATCAAATCTAGCAGAGGTCTCAAGAGGTAACGAGTGTAGTGTGGTGGTAGAATAAAAGGCCAATGTGGATTGAAGACAGGGAGGAAAGAGTAGCGTGACATGGAACTAAAGACACAGCAGGGGTATCTCTGTACTCTGTGATGCTCTAATGATATCACAGAATGGCTAATTTATAATGAACAGAAATTTATTTTTCACAACTCTGGAGGCCAGAAAGTCCAAAATCAAGGATCAAGGAGTCAGTACCTGGGAGGGTGTTGCTGCATTTTCCTTGGTAATAGGACAAAGAGAAGAGAAAGCATGGAGTGGGGTGAATTTGTCTTTTTATAACAAACCACTGCCACAGTAGCAGCTTAATCCATTCTTAAAAGCAGAGCCCTTAGGGCCTAATCACCTCTTAAAAGTTTCTCTTCTAAATACTACAAAAATGGTAGGTAAATTTCAATGTGAGTTTTAGAGGAAATAAACATTGAAACCATAACACAAGGGCTGCGTCACTGAGTCCTTTATAAGATGAAATAAATTTTTCTAAGTGTGATTGGAGGGCATTGAACATTGGGCAGGGCTCTGATACTGTTAATATTTTAAAAATATTACACTGCATGATGTGGGAAATTAGTTATAAATACGTAGAAGTCAAAGTCATTTCCGTAATCAAAGTGAAGTTGACGGTAACTGGGGAAAGACTGATGTCTTGTTGAATAAATGAAGTAATTACCACTTACTAGTAGCCAGACACATAAAATATAAAAGAGAAGGCAATAAAAAAGAAAAAGGATGTGAAACCTGAGTGGCAGACACCTCAAAGATTCTGTGGAGTGTACAGTCATGATATTTTGAAGAATGGATACCCTCTGGGATGAAGATAAAATCTGCTTAGGACATATTAATATGGTGATGTAATATATTCAGGGGTCCATGGAAGATACAAGACTGGAACTAAGAAACACTAAAACTTGTCCAATCTAATAGATGCGATGGCAAAATCAGAAGACTAAAAATGTAAAGAAACAAAAGGAGAAAGTGAGATTTGCTTAAGACTACTATGAGACTGTTTTCACTTAAAACTACAGTCTCATTTCTCTACTAAGTAAAGATTGCTGCTATATAAACCAGAGGTGTTAAGTTGACCTTGAAAGTGTCAATTGTCCTTTGTTGCATATCTGTTGTTTACCATAGACTGATGAAATAGAATCATATTACTCCCTAAGTAAAATCAAGATGTCGTGTGTCCACTTGCCCTCCTCTCAAATTTATGTTCATTAATGTCTAGATTTGTATTTAATTCTTTATATACTCTGAATTTGCATATATGAGTGAAAAATAAATATTTGTTAACTTAAATGTACATAGATCATTTAATAATCATTTACTCATCTTCACATTACTAGCCTATTTTTCTTCATACTCTTAAGACTACAGGTCACCTAGTTCCCCACATCCCTAATGTGCTTGTTACTCTGTGTAAAGATGGATCTTACTCTGGGTATTGTTGTAAACCTTGGCTATTTTTATCTGATTTCCATGTTTAAAGCTGTTAGATATTATAAGAAATCATATTAGATTGTTATAGAGATCCTGAATAGTAGGGCTTGAACAGTTTAGAAGAGGAATGAATGAACTATCCTCTTGAAGATGCCAAGAGAATGTAAGAATAACATCATGCTAAGTTAAGCAATACCTAAGATTCTTGCACATAAATAGTTAAAAAGAAATAAAATATGGTAACAATATGAGCAGACGCAACGTCTGAATTACCCTAAAGACTGGGCTTAGACTCTTTTATAGGGACAATTAAGGTCCAGACTCGCTCAGAATTCTACTACTACTTAGAAGTATGACCTAACAAATCTAAAAGTAAGGCACTAACAGTAGACAATCATCAGCCCCATGAAACTGACAGATGCAGGTATCAAATGAAGTGGCCACACACACACACACACCAAAAGTCTTAGCCCTCAAAAGAAACTGTTCTTGCCTCATAGATTCCTTCTGCATTAGCCCACTCTCACTGCTTTTGAGGACTTTCCCATGACAAGTCAGGAAAGATCCCACTCCTTCATCTTTATAGATGTGGCCTCAGGTTTAGAAGACATTGTGCAATTACTTTCCTTCCTCCTAAGTTTTATAATCTCAGTGGCTCATGTGAAAATCAGCCTAACAATGAACTCAGGTTTTACATTCACTGTGTTAGTTTTTGAGCATTGTGATCAAATATCTGAGAAAAACAATTTGGAGAAGAGGTGTATTTCATCTCACAGTTTCAGAGATTTCAGTCCATGGTCCCTGGCTCCATTGCCTTAAGTCTGTGGAGAGGTAGAAACATCAAGGCAGAAAGGCACAGCAGATGAAAGCTACTCACCATGTGGAAACCAGGAAGTAAAGTCAAAGAGAACAAACCAGAAAGAAAGGGGTCAGGGACCAAGTAGTCCCAAGTAGTCCCAAAGGCATGAGGGATCAGAACTGCCTCCAGGACTTATTCCTTCCACCTAGACCCTACCTCCTAAGTTTATTACCTTCTAATAATACCATTGAATTATAATGTCATTAAGAAATAAATCTACCAATGAAGTTAAGGCCCTCATGATCACCTCCCAGAAGCCCCACATCTGAACACTTGAGATTTTGGGGAGCCATTTTAGATCGAACAGTCACACATCTGAAGTTAGATGTTGTGTTCCACACTGTGTGTCTACCCCATCGTGGCTCAAGTTTCACTCAGCTAGCGTGTGGCTTAACCTTTCCCATGTTTCCACTCCAGGAGTAGTATGTTCCCATATAAAAGAATAATGCTGTCAGAGAGTTTCACCTAATAATTAGCTTGAATGTATTCTCTAATAGCACCAAATTTTTCTCCTTCACAGACATTCAAAACTTTAAAACATTTGTGTATAATTATTCACATCCTTCCTGAATTATGCTTTAATGAGGCAGAGTTGAATCTCTCATTATTCAAGTCATTCTTGTTTTGCTATATATTCTATAGAGAAAGTCATGATGTTGGCTAAACTCTTTCTGAGTGACTTACTCTGATGTCAGGTATGTGGCAAGTGTCCTGAGGGACCACAATCTCAGTGTTCAAGCCCTGTTGATACAGTGCCTCATTAAAGCTTCTATTCCTTTCCTAACACTTATAAATGTTCTTTTGAAATATCAAATGTTGACTTGCTTTTTCATCTAATGTAATCCATAAATGATTGCTGTAATCCAAATTTCTTCCTAGTTAATAGGATGAATGGGAAATCCGTTAAACTCTTTTGTTTTAGAAAATAAATGTTGAATACAACCATCTACCTTTTTTCAATTCTGCTGTGTTCATTTTTTCAGTGAGGTTTTATCTATTTGTATACATAGCTTTGAGATTTTCCTGAAGCGCTTCCCTTAGTAAAGCAATTGGTACACTGTATTTTAGTTTTTTATTCCAATTTCAGGCTGTGTCCATAAATAAGTTGAAGTTCATCTTAGTTGAAGATGAATAGGACAGACATGTGACAAAATATATCACTTTACTGGTATTATTGGGATTCTATAAATTATGATTTTTTTCTGCTTAAAACTCACCATTTATTGCTTAAAGATCATCCAAATGATTGGCAACATACCTCACTGTGAAATTATTCCTTAGTTTTGCTTTGTTTGGCAGAAGCTCTCACACTGTGTGACACCATATGATCACTTATTTAAAAATTACAGTCAGAGATGACACATAAGAATTTGAGTTCTGTCGCAGTGACTATAGTCATTTGCTTAGATCCTAATTTGTTTCTCTTGGAATTCATCTTGTTCCAAGTATTCTGACCAAAAACCTAAAAACAAAGAAAAAAACATTCTCTGTGGCCTATTGCGCTTACCCACAGATATATTTTAAAAGTATAAGTTGAAAATAGCTACCAAGCCAACTATGGAATGCAATCTAAACACTTCAAGGAAAATAAAATCTGAGTATGACCAGCTTGTTATTTGAGACTGTGAGAACCTATAATGTGCCAAAACTGAGGCTCTCGCTAACCCTTGCCACATACCTGACATCAGAGTAAGTCACTCAGAAAGAGTTTAGCCAACACGATGACTTTCTCTAAACATTTTCCCCAAGTGTCCTTTAGTGGAAGTTTAAATTTCACATCTTCAGGCTAAAACCAAATTCCTTAAATCTTTCCTTGCATGACTTGTTTTGAAACAGAGTAAGCTTTCTCCTTGATTGACCAAAATAATTATGCCTGTGTGCTGTTTCCAAGATTTAAATTGGGAATAAATCTTAGCAGGATAAAAAGTCTGGCATGATTCTTTGCTGGGTAGAAAGAAGTAGTGGTAAGGAGCATGCTCTCAGAAGATTTTAAAGAGAATTCAGTATTTTGGAGAGTACATTCAATGCCAGGCCCTGAATACATCTATTGCTACCCACTCAGATCACAAAGGCCTGAGCGACACCTGGGCCTTCTTTTGTCCCAGCCCTCGGAGACATTTCATTCCTTTTAGGCTCTAAATGACTTCTCTTATTCTCATAGTTTTCCTATGTTTCCTTCCAGGTTTTTTCTTATGGTCTGACTTTTAAAATACATTAACTTTTTAAAGTATTTAGAATTTGTTTTGCCTTTTGATATAAACCAAAAACAAACTAAACTATTAGGATAAAGATGGTTGAAAGAATAGTCATGAATGAGTATCAGGTGTTAAATTCTGGGAAAACTCTTTCCAACAGAAAACTCCTGCTCATCCTCCTCTCTCCATTAAATAAATATATCTCTCATCCTCTGTCCATATCTCTACAACACCAAACCTTTCACCTCAGCTTTCCATGACTCTGTAAAACTCTCTTGGGGCCTCTTGCCTTAAATCTTTGATTCTTAACCCTTCAGTTAGATGATAATAATAATAATAATAATAATAATAATAATAATAATAATAATGAGATAGCTTTGGAGTGGACAAGCCAGGAATCAGGCCTAGCTTCTTTGGATAACATACATCACCATTCTATATTTCATTTTCCATCTGTCCATTGGGGTTTTCTGAGACATAAGAGGATTACTACTCATGTGAACGCACTGCTCAATAACAGAAAACTGTGAATTTGTTGTTGTGGTGAGGTTTTGTGTGACTCGTAGGCAGAATACTCCCAAGACAGGTTGACAGCAAAGTTAAAGAATAAATACATTTCTCAAATTCTAAACTTGGAAATGGATGCAGTTTGGGCTTAGCCATCTTTGGAGAGAAGATGAAGGTATATTTCTGGAATATTTACATCATATTAGGCCGAAGCATTATTGAAAATTTGAGTATAAAAGTAAGTGTATGGATACGATGACCAAAGGCATGGACCTCTTGTACATTTGATGTGTTTTCATGTAGCACCTACCCCACATCCTGCTTCCTACAATACCTTTTCCCAGCTCAGTGGATGCAGATGTAAAGAATTCAAATTAGGTTGATTTATAAACTTTCTAGAATTTGAATCTTGAGTACATTAGTAAAAGGTAAAAACTTTTGAAAATTATACATCCCGAGGTCAGAATGCCATCCTTTCCTGCTTCTTGAATTTCTGGGGTTACCCTAGTTTCTGTTCTTCCTAAGCCCAGAAGTGACTTTCCCTCTGATTCATGGACTGCACTATCTTCTCCCTAGAGTTCTTGTTCCCAGATTAGCCAGAGTCAGTTTCTTTTACCTGCAACCCAAAAATCTGAACCAACTGAACTAATAGAATCTTCACATTACTGAAGTAGAAGCCAAAGCTTCAAAAACCAAGAAACTTGAACAGAGTTTCATGGCAAGCTAAGCAGAGTATGAACTCGGACAGTTTTGCTTCAGAAGAAATAGCCTCTTCTGCAGCTACCTCTTGCCACCCATGCCATTGTTTACTTCATAAGATTCCCAAGCTTCAAGATTTAGAAAAGCAATTGCATCAACAACAAAGAAAGAATGATCCTCATTAGGGAACTGGAATTTTAAACAATTTTTTTTCTGGTACATATTTTCTTATAGCTGTGGACAAATCCGCACACTCTTTGAGTTTGAGGAGTTTATATTTGATGTTTGGCCACAGGTTTCTGCCCCTTTGGTTTATCACCGGTTTCTCAAGCCTTAAGGTAAAAGTCAGAAAGACAAGCACACTCATCAGTGATACACTTAGTGGTTTTGTTAACTTCATTCTCACACCTGTTACTGAAAGGGGTGGGGACAGGGACTGGGACAGGGAGAGAACAGCTCCTTTGTGAACCTAATCCTTTCTCTTTCATTTGTTAATCTCTCTTTTAACAGTTGCCTGGCACATACTCCATCATCCACTTTGATATTTGTCTCAGTACTTTGTGCTTCCTTAAGGATACTGTTCCAACTCTTTTTTGCTATCTCCCTCTCTACTAGGTCTTTTCTGAAACTCAGGTATCTTCTATTGTTAAAGTAAAAACAAGTCTACCATCCTACAATTTTCCTTCAGATATTTGCATTTCACTTTTTTCCCTTCACAACATTTTGCAAACTTTAGGCTCCTAATCTCTCTGGAATTGATTCATGTAAGTAGAGGGCTCCAGTTTCTTTTTTCTCCTATAACATTATCAGTTGACCCTGTCCCATGTATTAGTTTCTCCTTTCCCCAGAAATTTTTCATTACTTATACATAAAATAGCATATGTACACACTCTGTGTTGTGAGCATCCTGTTTTGTTATATCAGTCAGCAGGTTGTCCCTATATCATACTTCTTAAATTTAAAATAATTTGAAAATCTTGAAGCACAAGACTCTTTTTTTTCAGAAATGAATTGGCTATTCGTTACTTTCTCTTGTTCTATGTAAATTTGAGAATCAATCTGCCAAAAATATAATGTGGAGATTAATGTTTTGCTTTTTTTTTTCTGATACCAGGGGTGGAACTCAGGCATGTTGCCACTAAACTAAAATGTTTTGCTTCTGATAATAATAGCTAACATATATATAATATATATATATATATATTTATAACTATTGAATGTTTAAATTATTTCATCAATCTTTTAAATTATTTCATCAGATTTAAATTTTTGCCGCAATTGTAATTCCTTAGGACAATTTTCTAGGTGCCAAAATATTTAGTAAAATTGTTCTCTTCTTCACCATTGTATTATGAAAAATTTTAAATGCACATAAAATACTGAATGAATAATAAAATATATTGAAAATCTGTATGGAACTGCTAACATTTTACCCTTTCAGAGTAAGCTGCAGACATAATGACACTCTTCAACATAAAGTTAGTCCTACATTTCCTTCTTAAGACGTTTCTTTATGTAATCATAATATTGTCATTGCCCCAAAGAAAATGAAATATAAACCCCTAGTAGAACATAGTATCAGCACACAAACAGCTCCCAAATGTCTACAAAGTATGTTACTTAGCTATTTTTTTCTTTAAAACATTTTGACTGTTATATCTTTTTAGTGTCTCTTAATTGAGAATTGTCTCAATATCTTTTTTCTTTTTAATAACATTAAATAACATCTCATGGAACTCCAACAGTCTCAATTTGCTTGACTTATTGTTTCCATCTGGATGTCATCAATCTTGTTTCTTTTCTCATCTTTTTTCAGAAATAGAGATTGAACCCATGACCTTCACACTGCGCTACATCCTCAGCCCTCTATTTATTTTTATTTTAAGACAAGGTCTTACTAATTTGCCCAGGCTGGGCTCAAACTTGCCATCCTCCTGCCTCAGCCTCCCAAAGTGTTGGGATGGCAAGTGTGTGACACCACACCCAACTATCTTGTTTCTTTTATCTCCTATAGTCCTATAAATTAGAAGTTTTGTTTAAAGAATAATTAGCTGCAAATTAAATATGTTCAATAAAATGCTTTATATAGAGTGCACGTCATATTATGGGTAGTGTATAAAATTAAAGTGTCTTCTTATTGATAATGCCATTTTTTAGCCTTTGATGAAGAGGTAAACATCAGGTCTTTCCATTGCAATATTTTTTTGTTTTCTAATCTTCCAATTAGAAAGTTAATTGAACTCTGTGTGAATAATCATTCTTAGTTAACATCTCGTGTAATAGTTTTAGTACATTTGGTAGCCATTACCACACTCAGTTATTTCATTATGGAATTGCAAGATGGTAGATTTTTTTCCCAATTATATCATTTCCCATATTTATTAGTGAGCATTTTTCCATAAAAGAAAAGTTTTCTGTCATCGATTAGAAAAAAGCTATAGTTTCGTCTTAAAATTGGATATTACTCCTCATTTCCATTTTTTCAGAATAGAATTTTTTATAATCTCTTCCAATGGAGATTTAGCTTATGAAACTTCCTTCAATATGACATATCTTTATTAGTCTTTGAATGCTAATTTCCTTACACAAGAAAGTCCCAAGATAATCTTATTTTTTTTCCAAAATGAAAACCCAGAATAAACCTTTGTAGCAAACCATTTAAATTTTTTAAGTAGAGAATTATAGTGGAAACAAAAATCTGGGCACCACACAGCTTATTGATACTAGAAAGATATTCATTTAGGCACCTTAAATAAACAAAGCTAGGGGATATACTTGGAATGAAATTATGAGTTATAGACTTTTCTTTTTGACCAAGGTGGACTAAGAGGGACCAGATTTACCTTCTAGCTTGAAATAACACCACCACCACCAATGAAAAAATACTGGCCAAAGTGAAATGATATTTCAAGACACAGGATATGGAACAACCAAGAACAGGGTTTCTCACAAGGAAGGCAAAATACGAGGAGCCTTAGAATCATTCCAAGCCTACTCCCCAGGGTACAGAGACCCCAAAGTACTGATGAGGAAGTAGGAGCTCAAGCAGAGTCCAGTGCATTCCTTGAGTTGAGGAGAATATGAAAATCCAGAGATGAAAAGGTAGTGAAATTTTTAAGGTAGGGTTAAGTGGAAAGGTCTGCTCTGACGGGAAGCTAGAATGGAGGTTTTCACACAAGTGTGTAGGTGAGGATGTATATGTAAGATAATCATCCAAGGCTGGGGAAGATCTACCTGCAGGATTGGAGGTAGCAGTCTTGGTACACATAAAGGGCAGGAAAAAATGTATTTTCTTGCCAGGCATACTAAGAATCTCATAATCTATGGGTTGTCGAGTAGGCATTCAGAAAAAAAGGCTCAGTGAAGATAATTAGTCCTAGAACAAGTGCTTCAGTCCCATCTTAACACATCTGAAGCAGCCCCAAATCTCATAGTGTTTTCTGTGTAACTTAACTGTGTTCCAGAATAAAGCTTGAGACTATTTAAAGGGAACTAAAAATTTCTAGCCGCCCAAAATCTGAAATTCACAATATCAGGACTCTAATAATTTTTTAAAATGCCAGATATGCAAAGAAGCAAGAATATATTACCTCTAATGAAAAGAATATTCAAACACCTAAAAATGATCCACAATGATGAATATTAAAATGAAGCAGAGACATGAAAATATTATAATGTATTACAAATATCCAGAAAGTTAAATAGGGATATGTAAGGTATAATGTTGAAAAATCAGAGTTCTAGAAATGGAAATGTCTGAGATAAGAAATACACTCTATGGAATTAGAGATCAGAGAGGTTTAAAAGTCATTAAAAACTAGTGAGCTTGAAGACCTAGCAGTAAAAACTCCTCTATGTGAACTACAGGGTAAAAATGATCGCAGAAATTAAAAAAGGCTTTCAGTGTTCCTTGGTATAATATTAAGTGGCTTACATATGTACAATTCAAACCCTAAAAGAAGAGAATACAGAAAAAGTATTGGAAGATACAATAAATGTTTTCAAATTTGATGAAGACTATAGACCTACAAATATTTGTTAAGTATTACAAGGTTTAAAAACCTAGCTCAGGAGTCATTGTCAAAGTCACACCAGTGCACATCATATTCCAGCTGCTCAAAACCGATGAAGAGGAAAGTGTTAGACCCCAAAGAACGAAGACACAGTGAGGACAACTATGAGATTCCTTGTCAGAAACAGTGCAAGTGACCAAGTGATGGAGCAACATCTTTGAAATATAGAAAGAAATCTGTCAAACTGGAGTTCTCTGTATGTAATGAAATTCTTCCTTCAAATATGAGGGATATTTCTCAAGAAAAGGAGAGCATCTCAGGCACACAAAAGTTGAAAGATTGCATCCCTAGCATGTCTACTCCAAGAAATGTGAAATGAGTTCCCTTAGGCAGAAAGAGTGACACCAGATGGAGGCATACACCTCCATAAATAAAGAGCAAAGAAAATGGTGCCTGTGTGGGTAAACCTAGAAGTATGGCTTCTTATTGAAATACCTTTAAATGACATAAATACAATTTTAAAGTGAAAATAATAATGTAGTGCGGGGTTTAATACATCTGTAAAAATAAACTGTTACTATATCAGGAGGAAAGAAAGGGATGTTATTGTGAGGTTATTACATTATATAGGTTATTACACTATATCTGAATGTCATTTCAAGGTTGACTGATCAGCTAAAGATGTATTCTATAAACTCTAAAGCAACTGCTAAAACATAAAGAATACTCTGGTTTCTTTTCAGATCATATAAATCTTTCACTTTTCACTAAAAAGTAAAGAATATTGCTAGTAAGACAACAAAGGAAAGGAAGTTACTTTAAAATTAAATTACCCCTAAAGAAGGCATAAAAAGAGAAGAAAAAAAACAGAAAAGACAAATTCAGATGAGTTAGTAAAAACTTTTAGCCTTACACCATCCCTGTTTTGGTTTCACCACCCATCCTAACTCCCAAAATATCTCCATCTCTTCTAAGGCCTGTTCTTGAATATACTTCAAGGTCTTCAAGTCTCCAATGCTTTGATTCACCAGATTCTCTCCTTTCTTTTAGGATTTCCCATTCAGACCAGGTCTCTCTCTTGGATAAACTTTGTTGATGTCATTGTTCACCACCAGGGCAAAGACCCCCACTGCATTGCCTTCCTCTCTGCTGAGTCCCTATTATGGCTTGAATCTAGTTGTCACCCTAAAGCCTTGGGTGTGGGTGGCACTCGCAATGGGCTTATAGCCTGGATGGAAAATAGGGGGAAAGAAGGGAGGGAGTCTCACTTCTTGCTGCTTGCTACCTCCTGCCTCCCCTGCCATGGACTCTCTTTCTTGGGCCACGCCAGTGTGCCTGCCTAAGAGCCAACAAATTACAGTATGGCCTGAAATCTCTACCAACTGTGATCTAAAATAAACATTTCCTCCTTTAGCTTGGGGGTCATATACTTTGTTTCAGCAATAAGAAAGTAACTAAGACAGCCCTGTACTGACTCTCAGCTCCACTGGGAGACATGGAGCCTACTCTACTAATCCTGGGTGTTTATTTCTCCATTTACATATTAATTGGACTTTGTGTCTTCTCTATTTTCTTGTTATGTTGTAGGGAAGAAGTGTGGGTGATTTTAATTCTCTTTGTAAAAGTTTCATCATTCTTAGTAGAATGTGTGAACAGGTTCATTGCAGACAGCCATCCTATCTATAGGAATCCTTCCTGCCTTCCTTACTTTTCATTCCTTCTCCAAAGATAGGTGAAGTGGTTCTCTCCTGTGCTACAGCTTTCTCAACAGGATCATCAGCAATGTCCTTATTGTAGACTTTAACAGTGTCTCAGTTCCTATTTTGCTTGATGATTATGTATATTTGGATATTTTTGGCTATTCTGCACTTCCTGAAATATTTTTATTCTTAGATTCTTTGATAAAATACCTGACTTTCCTTCTATGTCTTTGCGTGCTTGTTGATCTTTGTGGGTTCTCTTTCTTCTGTCTGCCTCTATCTGACACAAGGTCTTGCCCACATCTTAGCTTCTTCTTACTCTAAACGTGTTCCCTTCCTTCCTTAGCTTCACTTTTTATCTCCATACTAATGACCCTCAAAATACTTTCCTCAACCAAGATCTCTTGTCTAAACCTTGTCTACACAACTTGCTGCCTACTGAACATCTAGATTTTGTTTCAAAGACACATCAAACTCATCATGTCTCAAACTAACTCATTCCTACCTAAGACTTCACCCTTCTAAATTCTACTGTTCCTCTCAAACACTTATACCAAAAGAATTTATCACTAGTTATCCAGGACTAAAATATGGTGATCACTCCTGTTTATTCTTCCTCTCTCTTTTTTCACTGTCCTGATGATGATTGCCTTTCCTTGGTATCTGCTGGCTTTATCCACTTACTAAAATTACTATGATTATTACCTTAGTTCAAGCCTTTATCATCTCTCACCTAGATTATTCTCACATACTTCTCTCTTGCTGCCTACAGTAATTTTCAACATCCAATGCACTGCTGATATGGCAGTCAGAGTAAATTTTCTACACACTAACTTACTCATGTCTGTCAACTCCTTGAAATATGATGACTGAACATACCCCCAAGATAAAATCTAAACCCCTTAAAATGACTCACAAAGTCAATAACTCAACCACAATCTACTAACTCAGTCTCCTGCCTTGCTACTCGTCCACCTCACACTCTGCATCCCTGACATACTGAACTCTGTATAATGTTCATATGAAGCTCCAGGACTTTATTCATATTTTCCCTTTCTTTTCACAGAGTTATCTTCCTATGAGTTTTTGGGTCTCATATTAGATCTTCCTTTCTTTGTAGCCTTCCCTGACCACATCCTCCCTCAAGAATGAGTTGGGGGTATTTTCATTTGAATCTATGATACCTGGTACTTATCCCTCTCATAGACTTCTTTATACTGTAAGTTTAATTTCTTGTTTACTGGTCTGTGTCTATTGGATGATGAGCTATTTGAGAGAATAAATACCTTCTTGTCACAAGCACATTGAGGAACCTGGCCTATAACAACTACTCAATAAATAGCAGGTAAATCAATAAAGTCATGCATACAAATGCAAATGAATGACATACTTAAATACTTATTCCAAGTCGTTAAGCTTACCTAGTAATAATTCTCTTTGTAAATTTTTAAAATGTGTAAACCCTATTCTCAAGTAAGATTCTAAGACTCTTAAAATGCTATTAGTAAAGTTCAAAGTTATCTCTATTATTTTAAACTAAAAGGTTTTCAAATCCCTTGAAGTAGCAAGTATATAGTATTTCCAAATGAAAACGAAACTTCGCTGAGTTCTTTTTTAAATGATATAATAAGATATGCTAATTGAGTGTTCACTCTGTGCCAATCAGTGATCTAGAAGCTTTATATGTAATAAGTTTCTATTATTCACAGCAAACCAATGAGATTGCTGCTATCCCATTTTACAGATGATAATCTGAGTTATAAGTAGATTTATGGCTTTCCCAAAGTTACACAGCTAGTAAACAGCTGTGATTTATTCCAGGCAGTCTAGTTGCAGAATAGTCTTACCACTATGCCTCACTACCCTTTAATTGTCTTGGTTTCAAAACTTTGGATGTGAGTGATTTTCCTTTGATGCTGAATTTTTGTTATGTTTACATATGTAAATGTGGAATCTATTCCATTTCTATTCTACAAAACCAACTCAAAATTAACTCTATTCTTTGAAAGCTAAAGCACAAATGCTAATACCTATTCTTATTATAGGTAGACTACTGCCTTCAAGTATGTGCTAATTTTGCATAAGTTTGAGTTAGGATGCATGTAGGATTAAATTTCCTTTTGAAGAATCACGACTGGCTGCACAATTTGCAAGTCCCAGGGAAAAATGAAAATATGGGGCCCTTGTTTAAAAATTATTAAGAATTTCAAGGTGTGAACAGCAGAACAAGCATGAAACCCTGCTAAGCACAAGGCTCTGTGACTTTCTTAGAAGCACACCCATGCAGCCCACCCTGCTGAGGCTCTTTCCTAAGAAGGCCCAGACAGCCAGTTCTGCAGTGATGCTCACTTGAGAACAATGCTGATCAGTTTTCTGTAAGACTAAGAATTGTATCCTTGACCTTAAAATAACACTTTATAAATTATTTAAGATAGCAATCCTTACTGATCCCACCACAGAGCTTTTCTAATCAAAGGAGTGAATATCTCTGTATTTTATCTGCCATAATATCTGCTTCTATACAACCATATGCAATAGAAATAAATGTTCTTATTTGACAGAGGAATTTGAGGGAAAAAAGGGTTCTTATTTTACAAACTGTAAGATATTAAGTAACTTCCATAAAACCACCTAATCAGTAAATTGAGGAACTACTAGTTAAGTCCAGTGTTTCCATTATACCATTCCACTTCTTTTGTAGGATGTTTTTTTTAAAAAAAAAAAAAGCAAGCACAGTCACAGGAGAATGAGTTGAATTGTGAGACATCCATTTTTTGCTTTAAGCAAATAAAAGCTTAGTTTTGTTTTCTCTGTGTCTCCAGTTAATCCCAGATTCTTCAATGGTGGGCACAATTATGGCTATGCAGGAGACAATATATGATTTTCTAAAAGAACAAGGCTATCTTCTGAGGCTTGGTGTGATCCCTACTGGGAACGCTGTCATGGTCATTCTCAAATATCAGGGGCAGATGCAGTCTATTAGGAATTACAAGGCCAGCTGTTGTTTTATATCATTAGACTTTTGCAACCAACTGGGGAAAATCTACTTCTGCCAAGAGGCAAGTCTCCAGGCTCTGCAACAAATATCAATTCCAATTTGGTTGAAGTTGTGCAGGGTTGCTTTGCTGTTTCCCGTGGTTCCAGAAGTGATTCTCTGCATATTGGTTGGAGCTCACCCTGAAGTATATCATATTTTCCATCCATATTTGCGAAGATGGGCATTTATTTTGCCCCCTGAAAAAGAGTAAGGGGCACACATTTTCCATTTTGATTGAAGAGAATGTGCATTTACTTGGACTCTCTACACCAAAACTGGGGTATAAATTTGTCTGGTTCTTTGACCTAGGAACAGTACATGATTTGATGAACCAATCATCTTGCCTTGGACAAGGAAAAGAAGAATTGTAATTTGTTATTCTCTCTTGTGAACAGTTACATTGTCCAGTCAAGGTTATTAGCCATCCAGCAATTCACAAGTGCCTCTCTTTGACTTTGAGTCTGACAGCAATCTGATGATTTCATAGCATTTTAGAATCATGAAGTGTTAGCATTGGAAGGGAATGTAGTAATCACATAATCTAAATACCTCATTTCACAGATGAGGACCCTAATGTTCAGAGATGTTTCAAGGTGGCTGAAGTCATAAAGCCAGCAGACAAGCTGGTCCTGGAAATTGGAGCTCCTTATCCAGTCTAGTTCCCTTTCCATTACTCCACAGCTGCCTCATTTTGCTTAGCTGACATGTCAAACTCCATTTACTTTTATTCTGCAAGCAGTTTCCAGGTCAGCAAGAAAGCCCTTTGAAATAGGAACGCTTAAATGAATCAAGCTTTAATAAGCATATACTTACCTTCTTTGAAAATATTCAAGAGAACATTGAGCATGGTGCCTTCTGCATAGACTTTACTTTATTGACTTATTCCATCAACAAAAGTGTATTAACCATAAAATAACAGGTGCTTATGAGGCTGGAATTAATTTCATATTTCCAGCAGGTCAAATAAGACATGATCCCTGACCTAAAGGAGCTTATAATCCAGTGGGACAAGCATACATTACTGAATTGATAAATTCAGTAATAACATGGGAATAAAGAACTTTGGCAAAAGGCTTGTGGCATATGGATTCAGTAGAATCATCATTCGATTGATTCTGTTGTGCGGAATAGCACCACAGGTTAAAGGAGCAACATGAATCAGGGCTCAGAAGAACAGAAATTCTTATTCTATTCTGGCTGCACAACAAGTAATCAAGCTATGAAGGTAGAAGAGCAAAAAGTTATAGGAAACCTCAGTAGTCATGGTGACAGTGTGAATATTAAGCTCAGGGAGTGAAAATGATTTAAGCTGTTTTTTTGAGGATGGTATAAAAGTTATACTGGAAAAGCCAGAGAATAAAGGCAATTAGTAAACAATTACAAATTCATCTCTACCAGTGCAAAACAAGGTAATCCCATTAAATGTATATGATCATGTCACTTTCTCTCATATGAAATATAAAATCTTCCGCCCTTCAGCATCCAAACTCAACTTATCCCAAACTAAACTTCTAATTTTCTTTGATTTTTCCCCCAAAACATGTCACTTCATAGCTCTACATGTATCTGTTAATTGTGACTCCATTCTTTCAGTTGTTCAGGCCAAAATTTTTAAGTCATCTTTTGACTTCTCTTTTTTTTTCCTCACATCCTATATGCAATCTCAGGAATTCTGTCTGCCTCTAGCTTCGTAATCTCTTCAAATCCAACCACCACTCATCACAGTCTGAGCCACTGTGGTTTCTAGGCTGGATAACTGCCTTCTAAAATGTCTCTCTCTTTCTATTCCTGCCCCTCAATAATCTGTGTGGGGGCTTTCAGCTGGTGAAATTTCAGGACCACACAGAGGAACATTTGACAATACCTGGTGACATCGGAGATTATCACAACAAGAAGAGGTGATGATACTGGCTTCTAGTAGACAGAGCAGGGGTGCACAAGACATCACACAAAGCAAAGAATTACCTCATGCAAAATACTAAGGTGTGGACATTGAAAATCATTCATTATTATCACACCTCCTAGACTGATCTTTTTTAAAAGCAAATCTGAATTTGTCATTATAACCTGTTAAAACCCCTTTGAAGGTTACCTGTTTCACTCGGAGTAAGACCAAAGCTCCTGCAATGGCCCACAAGGGCCTGTGTGGTCTGGGCCCCCGTTAGCTCTCTGATGTCTGTTCCTCAAACATGCTATCTTAGTCACTTTCCTGTCACTGGGACACCCACAACTCCTAAAAGCAGAGAGGTTTATTTTGGTTCGTGGTTACAGTCCATGGTTGGCTGGCTCCAAGGCAGGATGGCATGGTGGAAAGTACTGCAGAGGAAAACTGCTCACCTCAGAGCAGCCAGGAATCCAAGAGTAAAGCAAAGAGCCAGGGAGGATGACACACGCTTCCAGGTCATGCCCAGTGACCTGCTTCTTCCAATGAGAAGCCACCTCTTAACAGCACATTTAACTAGAAATTCATCAGTAGACTAATCCACCCCCACAATCCAATCATCTCAGAATCCCATCTGTGATCACATGAGGCTTTGAAGAGACATCTGGATATAAACCATAGCACTGCCTACGCTGCAACCCTAGGCCTCTCCTCTGATTACTCCTCCCTGAGATTTCCATTCGCTAAATCCCTCATGACTCTAGTCCTGTTCACTCTTTCCAGCTTTCCAAGCTGCTCTGTTCTCTGACATTTCTGATTTTCCTTATTATGTTTCCTATTTTACAGTCATTATTGTCTTCTAACAAATGCCCAATTCCCCTTAATCTTATATACAATGCCCTTTCTGTTTCTGCTCCATAGCACAAACACCATAAGGGCAGGGACCTTATTTTTTCATCAGTGTGTGTAAACATGTTTGCTTGCATACAGGAAGCACTCAATAAATATTTTTGACTTAATTATGGTACTTTCTTGAAGGCACAAAGCCCAACAGGAAAAAACTGGAAATGTGGCATAAGTAAGGAAATCAGACCATTTTTATAGCAAATACAAGAAGAAAACATCCATAATCCTATCCTCCAGATGAAAAAAACTTTAAGTGACTTACCCAAAGTCTACTGATATTAAGTAGGAGCCCATCATTCAAACTCAGGCCCATTTGAGCTCAAACCCTCTGCTTTTTAAACAGTGTAAAACTGTGCATTATTAATCAGTACAACATTAACATCAGACTGGATGAGGGGGTCTTCACATGACTTTTTCCACTCAATAAGATAAGAAAAGTAAAGGTGGAAGAAAAAACAAAACAAATAAACAAGTCTGGCAAAATTCTGATCTGAAAGAGTAGAGGTAGTGAGAGTAAAAGAAAGGAAAGCAGAAGGAAATCTAACATTGGCAAAGAATCACAGAGCTCCCAGGGACTTAAAGGTCACAAAGTACTCATTTGGTAGATGAGGATGCTGAAGGCCAGGGATAGGATTATTTGATCTTCAAAGACAGCTCTTAGGGTTGGAGGTATAGCTCTGTGGAAGAGCACTTGTCCAGCATGTGCAAGGTCTTGGGTTCGATCCCAAGCACAGCAAAGAGAAACACTTTTATCATGGTACAGCCAGAATAAAAATCAGGATTCCTATTGTAATCTCATGCCACTTTATCATCTTTCCCTCATCTTTCTGTAGAAAATAGATGGTGAAATTGATCATTATGAAAAAAAACATGGTATAAACTTGAACAGTATAATTTAACTTAAGTGTGCAATGGCTATTAAAACAGTCAACTGTTTTTAGCAGATTGTTCTCAGGTTTATATGATTACAAAAATTGAGTCCAAAAATTATGTCTAAATATTGATGTTTCATAAGGGATAAGAGCCAGAGATTTAGCTCAGCGGTTCTGTGGCCTGCCTTGCAAGTACAAGAACCCAAGTTCAATCCCTGGTACCAAAAAAAAGAAAGAAAATAAAAAGTAAAAAAATAAAGAAATAAATATTGATGTTTCAATTTAGACTACTTTTAGTATATTGTTAATAGATAAGTATATAAATAATGCCTTTTAGATAGAAATATTCTTTCTAAAGTGACTAAAGGCTATTTTATCTATTTTGTAAGCCTTTTCACAGGCTATCATCCACAGCTTTAATCTAGCGGACAGATTATTTATGTACTTATGATCAACACAAATGCAGATAGATTTATTTACCCTTCCTCTTGGACAATGGCAGGAATATGTTACTCATTTCCCAGATATGATGCCACTCCAGCCAAGTATATTCATAGCCATCAGGAACATGTAGCGGAAGGCTGAGTTCTCAAGCTCCAGTGTGAAGCACTTTTTCATAGCACCAGATTATCTTCTCTTCCCAGTGCCTCTCACATCCCTGGCAGTAGGAACTCCATCTGTCTAGGTGACAGACAGACACAGGAGCTATAGAGTGGAAGGAGGGCAGGTTATAGCTTGGATTTTAGGAGACTTTCCTCGGAGGTTAGGTTTTTGGATTAAATTATAAATATACTGCTAATGAATAGGAGTATTTCCTCCACCACTTTCCAATATGATAAATCATGAGTTGTTCCCCTTTTAAGTTAAATATACTAAGCATCACAAGAAGTGACATTTGTGCTGCAGCCACAAGGAATATTCCTTCTTTTCCAAAGCAAACCTTTCTGGGAAAGGACATCTGGTCATTTATATCATAAAAGATGAATGTCCTTAGACCTCCCTGGAAATAATAATGATATAATGTACACACTTCTCCTGTACTTTGTGCCTACCTATCTTTAGGGGCCTCTGACCTCCACAGCCACTCCGAGTTATGTCTGAAAAATCTCTCAGTGACATATATGCTTACAAATCAGTTTCCCCACCACAGCCACCATCCCATATCTTCTATTTTTCCTTTCTACTCTCCCCCTCTCCCTCCTTCTCCACTGCCTACATCCGTGACACATAACCAGAGGAAAGTTCCTCTTAAGCCTCTGTCCCTTCTGGCCATGGTACCATTGCCTGCCCCTCCTCAATTTGCCTGTCCTCACAGTTCCAGAGCTGACTGTGTTCCCTGCATGGGTAGAATGTCTGTCTTCCACATCTGACTCTCTGCCTAGCATATAAATATTTACTAACCTAGTAGCTGGCACCAGAGTTTCTCTTACACACAAAAGAAGACTTTGTTTAGTAAAGCAGAGTATTCTCTGATAAATCTCCTAGGGCTAAAGATAAGGCATGTTTCCTGGACAAATAGATGACTATATGTGTCTATATCAAATTGTTTTACTTGGAGAGGGAAAATAAGAAAAAGGTAGTACAAACAAGGAGCCTGTTAGGTGGTTTCTGACAGGGTTTTGTGTGAACCAAAAGCCCAGCTAAGACTTCCTACAAGTGAGACATTATGAGATTGGAAAACCTATGAAAGAATGGGAAAGGGATAAGGGGAAGGGAATACAGAACGGGGTAATGGAGGGGATAAAAATTATCAAAGCGTATGTTATACATGTGTAAATATTTCAAAATGAAATCCACTATTTTTAACTAATATTCACTAATAATAATTTTAAAGAATAAAAGATCCTAATGTATAATTAAGCATTTTTAATTTCTGCAGTGTAATGCCCTCCTGTGTCTCAGTTACCCCCCCAAATTTTTCTGCATACTAAAATCACACATGCACGCTGAACGGGGGTGTAAGCCCTGAGAGGGAAAGAGCTGTGTGAGTCAGTGTGGTGTACAACATATATAGCTTGAACATAAAGGGAGATAATCGTTAGAATATCAGGCCCACTCCTTATCTCATTCTTATTTGCCAAGAAATTTGCAGAAATCTTGGAGAGTGCTTCTGAACTTATCTGGCCTGTGGGATAGGCCTATGGAAAGTGTAGTGGTTGTTAAATTACCTGAGGAACAAAATTACATTGATTGTGTAGCCTCCACTTCAGACCCTTGTGGATGCCTCTGATGTATTGTCTCACTAAACCTTCATGAAGAGTCATCTTCAACTTCTGCAATGAGCCTTTTTCTTTTTTATTCAAAAAAGCTCTGTAAGATGAAAGCCACACCACCCATCTGTATTGGTCAGCATTCCCATTTTTTCTCTTTTTATTGATTTTATTGGTACATTCTAGGTATACAGTACAGTTACACTCATCATTGGGATCTTGTACCTTTACATGCCAGGTCTTGGTTCTCGTTTTCTCCCCTTGACCCTGCCCCCCCTTCACCCCCTCCGCTCCTCCCCATTTACAAACACTTTATTTACATTTTTTCATTTTCTCATATTTTTTCTTTTCCCTTATTCCCTTTCCTCTACCCTTCCCACTTTCCCTACACCTTTAGCCCGTTTCTTCCTATTTCACATTGTTAATTATCTCATTAGGATCTTGTGCACTATTATAGTTTTTCACACCAGAGAAACTATTTCATATTTACACATGTGTGACTTATTTATTTCACTTAGGAGTATATCCTCTATATGTATCCATTTTCCTATGAGTGAATCTAATTTCTCATTTTTTATGGCTGAGTAGCATTCCATTTTATAGAAAAACTACATCTTCTTTACCCAATTTCCAACTGATGGGCAAATGGTCTGTTTCCATGTTCTAGCTATTACAAACTGTGCTGCTATAAACATAGGTGCACATATGTCACTGTGATATGATTCTTTTAATTCTTTTGGAAAGGTACCCAGCAGAGCTACGGCTGGGTCAAATGGAACCTGTAGTCCCAGCTCTTTGAGGTATCTCCATATTGATTTCCATAGTGGTTGCACCAGTCTGCACTCCCATCCCACCAACAATGGAGAAGGGTTCCTTTCTCCCCACAACCCCGCCAACATTTGTTATTGATTGATTTCTTGATAGCAGCCATTCTTTGTGGGGTGAGGTGGAATCTCAACATTGTTTTCATCTGCATCTCTCGAATGACCAGCGATGTGGAACATTTTTTCATATATTTACTTGCTGCTTTTACTTCTTTGCTGAGAAATGTCTGTTCATTTCAGATGCCCATTTTTAAATCGGGTCTTTATATTTGGGGGTGGGTGATTGTTTTGAGTTCTTTATATATTGTAGATAATAGTCCTTTGTCTGAGAAGCAGCTAGTAAAAATTTTTTCCCACATTGTAGGTTGTCTCTTAGTTCTGTTGATGTTTTTTTTTTGCTGTGCAGAAGCTTTTTAATAAGATGAGA
Organism: Fukomys damarensis; assembly: GCF_012274545.1. Taxonomy (NCBI): domain Eukaryota; kingdom Metazoa; phylum Chordata; class Mammalia; order Rodentia; family Bathyergidae; genus Fukomys; species Fukomys damarensis. Next base: position 39,235,235 of record NW_022900931.1, on the reverse strand, counting down.
TCCCACTTGTTGGTTCTTTCTGCTAGTTCCCCTGCTACTGAGGATTTGTTCATAAAGTCTTTTCCTATGCCAATGCCTTCCAGAGTTCTGTCTAACTTTTCTTCCAGCAAGTTTAGTGCTTCTGTTTTAATATTTAGATCTTTAATCCACTTGGATTTTAGTTTAGTGCATAGTGAGAGAGAAGGGTCTTTAATGTTTGGCAGGCTGAAATCCAGTTTTTCCAACACCATTTATTAAAGAGGCTATCTTTCCTCCAGTGGGGATGGTCAGCTCCTTTGTCAAGGATGAGGTATCAGCTTTCCTATTTCTGGAAAAACTACCTGATACTCAACAACTTTAAAAAGAGAGAGGTCTATTTTGGTTCATGGATTCAGAGGATTCAGTCCATGGTAACCTGACTCCAAGACAGAAGCATTGTGGAGCAAACCGACTCCTTTCATGGCATCAGGGGAACAGAGCAGGGGAATAGCCCCAGAGAGGAAAGGATCAATGACCAGATAGAGTACACAAGTTATGCCTCCATAGTTCATCCAGATACACTCAGGAGTGTGCCTTACTAATCTTTTAGGTGACCTTTCTCCTCCTTCCAGTGTCAAAAATTAAGTAATATTTAAGATTCTGTAATATCCGATGATTACAAAGTTATTAGAGGTCTTCATAGAGAAGAAATAGAAAGATAAAATTGACTTGAAATTTTTGATAGTAAAATGGAGAAAGATAAACGATTAGGTTAATGAAATAGCAAATCAAAGAAATAGTCTATACGTTGCTTTGAGCATATCGATATATGTAGTGGTAGAGGTTAAAGTGGTAAGCTAAAAAAATTGTATGAGCACCTCCTGAAGAGGTGGAAGGAGAGATTAAAAGAAAGGAAAAAGAGTCTATATAATTTTAATGCTGCCTTTTAAATTGCGTTTTTTGAAAAATACTGCATTCATAATGAAAAATGCAAGAAGGTGCTTTATAGTTTCATCCTATTTTCATGCAACAATAAATATTGTGTCTGCTATGTATTAGGGACCATTCCATTCACCTTGAGCTGTTCAGCTTATTTACCCCAGTAGCTTATCTTCCTTGCAATGACTCATTAATATAGTTGTCTTGACCACACTTTTCAGGTTAAGAAAGTGAGTCTCATAAGTAAGTCATTTTCTTAGAAACATGGTTAACCTTGGAAGAATGAGTGTGGAAACTCAGACCTGTATCTCACTGGATCATCTTCCCTTCCTACCATACTGGTGCACTTTCAGAGATGAAAGGCAGCTCTGTGCTCAAGGACTGTACCACCTCCTGGGTAAGAAAGACAAGGAGCTGAGCAATTACCACACACACAGAGCATGGCGAGTGTCCAGCAGTATGGGGGTGGGGGACACCAGAGAAGTCTTCATAAAACAGAATCACTTATCTTCACATATTTCTCTGAAACATTTGAGAAACTATTTTTGATATTGTGCAAATTTTCTATTTAAATTTTCTCCTTAGAGAAAGGAGATATAGAGATGGTACAGGTTTTGGAGTTTTCAACTTTTTGTGCAGTTCTTTCTGGAGCCACCATGTGGTATTGTTGTGCAATTAAAATAACTGCTTCTTTTACCAGTGTGACCTTTCCTTGACTAGTTCTAATTTAAGGAGTATCTTTTCTGAATCTTATCGTGTGAATTCCATAATAAGTGCTTATATCCCACCACCCCCCTTAAGTGGGGCTTTTAAGTGTCTATGTTCTCAAATTTCTCTGGAAGCTGAAGGGAATGGCTGATCAAATATATTTGTTCAGAGAAAGCTATTAGAGCACATTTGTACGTGCCATTGGTTCAAGGAAGAGGGACATTTCTGTGTTTGTTGGCTGGCTACTTTTTATCACAGCACCGCATGGGAGAGACGCCATGGCTGTGCCTGGGACAGCATCATTTGGGCACAGAGGCCGGGGCCAGTTCTTTGATGCTCTCCAGCTCTTCCATCATGAGAGCCACATAAAAGCACATGAAAAATTAGGTCTCACTTTAAAATTCCCCAAGGTAGAGCTGTCACCGGGGAAGGCAGTGCAATAACAAGAGCACACTAGACTTAGAAATTTGCATTAAATGTTTGGAATCTTCTTGGAAATCTCCAGAAAGTCTCAAGCCCCAGATCTCCCATCTGTGCTCTAAAAGATTGTCTTCTCCCCATTCCATTCGTCATCATTGGTGTTCATTAAGTTTCTATTGCTTTTTCACTATTTTTGCTCTTACATCTGGATACCCTACAGGACAATTCCTCGAATTCTATCTGAGATTGAACTGGAAGAGAGGCCAACTCTCAGACCAAATACAAAGGTGCACATAGGCAAACTGTAGTAACCCTGGATATCTTTATACTTCTTCACAATTTCTAGAAGGGCCAGGCGTGGTGGCGCACGCCTGTAATCCCAGCACTCGGGGCTGAGGCATATACTTCTTCACAATTTCTAGAAGGGCCAGGCGTGGTGGCGCACGCCTGTAATCCCAGCACTCGGGAGGCTGAGGCAGGAGGATCGCTGTGAGTTCGAGACCAGCCTGGGTTACATAGTGAGTTCTAGGTCAGTCTCAACTACATAGTGAGACCCTGACTCAAAAAAATTAAATAAATTAAATAAAATAAAAATAAAAAAGAATTTCTAGAGAATTTTTTCATACATTATTTGATTCATTCTCACAAATCTATAAGGCAAATATTGATAATTAACAAATCAAGAAACCAAGATCCTGAAAGATCAAAAGATTTTACTCATATCATCAAATGTCGAGGCAAGGTGGAGATCAGGCTTCTGACTCTTGGTAAACTGTGCTTCCATGGTGCATCAGTTAACCAAGAGTAAGTGGAAGGCCAAATACATATCCAATGAAAGGAGTTTGAGATAAAAGGAAAGAAAAGAGGTATGAAATAGAGTGTTAAAATGGAGAAACAGAGGACCTGTATGAAGTGAGTGAAATTTGAATAATCAAAATGTTTTATGTAATTTAAAATCTCCTTAGGCAGAATCTTATAAAGTAGCTCAGTCACCACCCATGATTCCATGGCAAAAATAAAAAGAGCACCTCTCATCAGCTAATGTTTGCCATGGTGTTTTTCATCTGAAAATGTGCTTTGCACATGTGAATGCCCAATAAATGCTAGTTGATAGTGACAATGAGAACTGATGAACTGAAATCACCTTTGGCATTGATATTGTCAGCATTCACATGAGTAGCATATGATGAAGAATGCTTGCTGAGCATTTGGGGTCTATAACAGTCGCTTTTGAACCCATTATGATGGGGCCCCAAGAGCTGATAACACAAGGCCATATACACACATGTCAATCTTTCCAGTGAAAACTGAAAAATTCAATCATCAGGGGGTTTATCCACATGACACCAAACATCTGGTGACTGAGCGTTTCCATTTTTCACTAGTGTGGTGCCATGTAGATGCTTATGTCTACTCCTAGAGACCATAATGTTGCAAGATAAATACACCTTCATATAGCATGCCATGGCTGGGGACACAAGTGTATTTCATTCATTCATTCTATTGGTATTGTTTGTAAGAGTGAGCACTCTGTGTTTTGTTGCCAGTCACTCCTTTGGTATAAGAGACCAAATACGCACAAAATCACTCACAGCCCAGCCCAATGAAGAAGACAGTGATACTAATGCAAGGCTTAAACTGTTTGTCATAGAGTTACAAACAAAATGCCAAGGGAATGCAAAGCAAAAAGGACACTATGGCTGTCTAAGAGAGTTTACAGAGCTTCAAGGAAGAACTGATTATCTAAACAAGAGCTCGTGATTACTAGACAGAGTAGATATAATGTTTTAGGTGGAAAAATGAGAGTGAATCATATACAAATACGGAGATCATCCAAAACACTTAGTAGGGGAAAGAAAGATGAGATCGCAAGTATGGTGGCAGCATCTGGCTTGACCCTGTGGTTAGAAAGCCAGGCTTCAGCCACCCTCCTCAAGCTGCTTGCTTGCCAAAGAACATGAAGACCGTGGCCAAGAGAAATGGCTTACTTAGAGCCAAGAAATCACCCTTCCCAGACCCATCTGGCTTCTTGGGATACAGAATCCCTGCCCATTTGGCTTCAGTTGAGTGCAGCACAGACCTTTCCCCAAAGTCTGCGCTCTCAAAGGCATATCCTACTGATGTGAACACCTCTATAGGGTGTAACTGAGTCAGAATGTGTGAGCTGGAGTCCACATCATATCTATAGGGCCCTCACACTGCAGGCTGAGGTATATAGGAAGAGGGCAAGCAGGCTGCAAAACTGGAGTGGAAGCCAGCTATCCTGATCCCACCATGCTCAAGAATAGATTCCCTGGAGTCTTAGAAATGTAGATTGTTAAACAGGGAGAATTACCAACCTGGGGATAATGCAATATGTTTATTTCCATGTGTTACCTTGTTTTACAGCTTTTAAATTTAAATGTGTGGTACATAAGTCTCCATTGATAATCTTAACCAGGTTTTGTAAACATTAGGAACAGTTCTATATTTAGAGAGACTTGTAAGAGATGAAGCTGGCAAAGGGTTGAAACTAGACTCTGAAGAGTTTCTTTTACATGACACGGTTAACAGGTATGCTTTTAAAAGTAGATACATGAGCTGTTTAAATCGCAGGTCCTTCACTGTCGTCACATCCCCTCCAAGTGCTTTTGCCCTCACATGTCTTTCTTTTCTAAACTACTATTATTACAATACACAACTTGTGTATAGAATATATAATTGCTTAATTACTATCAATAATGTCTTCCCAATATTACTATAACCTCTAATCTTTGTATTGCAACTAACTTGTTCTGCAAGTGTTCCACAAACAAGCAAATATTTCTAATAAATTTTACCTTGATAAATGAGCGATATCTTGTAATACAAGTAGTACATGATGCTGAAGGTCACATGATCACAATTGAGCCAGTGGTTCCCTCTCACTGCAAGATTATGTGTGATAGTCTCCCAACAGCAAGAGGTTATGGAGGTAAAGGCAGAGGAGAAAAAGGCAGAGGAATCCTTCACTTCAAATGAAATAAGGTAGTTACATAAAACAAAATTTTGTAGAAAAGCACCACTTGAAAAGGCTGTAGCAATGCAAATGATGAATGTTTAACATTGATGCAATACCACATTTCTGCTAATACCCCCAAAGGCAAATGTCATTGAATAGGCTCTTCTTAAAGTTACATGAAAAGAGTCAACTGTTAGCAGTGATTCCATTAGTGATAGTGGAAGTCATCCTACACAATAACTCTCCTGCCTCCCTCATTCCAGCCGTGAAGGTTTTTCAAAGGCAAGTGTAGGTTAATTTGCTTATTTTTCTTTATATTTTGTATTTTATTTATAGTTTTATATTATAGTATTGTAATCATTTTTATACAAATATTTTTGGGTTGTAGAACAAATCATTTGAGTTTTCATTATTTCTTATAGGGCAATTCTCTTTGATATATAAATGCTTTGGATTACCAACATGTTTCCGGAATGAATTATGCTCAACAAACCAAGATTTTGCTGTATTTCCTTTTTATCACCATGGATATCCTACATAGTTTTAAGGTGGTAACTTCACTAATAACTGCTTAGTGATTCATTGTAAAAAAAAAAACTGTTGATGAAAACAAATTTCATTGTCACAACTGAGCCATGTTCCGTTACCAATCCTTTTATATTTCCGTGCCCCTTAAGGACTGGCTATATAATTTGCAGGACCTGATTAAAAAATTGAAAGTGTAAAGCCTCTTGTTCAAAAATTAAGAATTTCAAGAAGGTGACAGCAGACCATAAATGAAGCATGGGTCCTTCTGTGTGGGGCCATGTGTGACCACAGAGGTCTGCTTCTCTTTACTGAAAGAAGACAAGATGCCTTTCCTACAGGGCTAGTTAGTACAGCCAGTGAAAAGAGAGTCTTTTTACATTTTCCAAAAGTATGGTCCTGTGGCAAATGAGATGATTTTAGATGGTACACAGATGGATATTTGTTTAGAGTTGTTGTTATGTACCAGTGTGTTATGATGTATGTAATAGTTATTAAATGTGCTTTAAGGAAATACAATTTGCACATCAATCAATAATCTGTGTTTATTATTGTTTGGGACAAGGCTAAGTTAAAAATGGGCCATGTTAAAGAAAAATATTAAGTAAATAAGAATACAGGTGGTATGCAGATGTTGCAGAAAATATAAAATGGTACTGAAATGACTGAAGTTCGCAAAGAGTGGAAAAACTGGACAGTTAAGGTGTCCTGATGACCTTTAAAGTATTTGGTAACATTCGTGGGCTATCCTTGACCTTGTCTCTTCTGTTCTGCCTGATCTTTTTTTATGTTTTCCCATTAGGGTAGTAAAAGATTTTTTGGTTTTGAAGAAAGGCCGTTGACTCTGGAGCCTCCTTGGAGGCAGTCACCATTATTCTCCAGGATCTCAAAGTTCACCCACCACATTGTCTCACCATTTCTTGACCCTATCTTATAGACCAGGAAGGCCCTTTGTAAGAGGCAGCATACTACACTTGAAACCAACCACAGAGACGTTCCTATCAATTTCCCAGCCAGCTTTAAAGTACTTCTAACACTCTTTACACTCTTTATTCATTATTGTTGATGTCTAAAACCTGTTTGTTTAAAAAATAATATTTTTCATAATAATTCCAATTATTGTTCTACTCATACTTATGCATGGGCACAGAAGATTTAGCAAAGGTTATTTACGATAATTACCTGAATTTATATCCTTTATTTATCTAGAATGATTTAAATGATATAAAGTATGAGTCCTAATCTTATTTGATCATGTCAATAATCTAGTAAATATTAGTATTTCCATATTGTATGAGTGTCAGAAAGCCAGGTGGCCTGTGCAAGGCCACCTGGAGGTCAAGACCCTGAGGGAAGGTTTATTTTCAGGTCTTTTGATTGCCAAGTTCAAAACATTTTCACCATTCTTTGCTCAGGCACTTAACACGAAGGCCCAGTATTCCATGTTAGAATAATGTTTCTTCTTAAATCCTCCTAAGATTACTGCTCCAAATTCTGAAAGGTGTTAATATTTAGGATTTAGAGAACAACAAATCAGAATTTATGGGACTTCGTAAGAATTCCAAAAGCCTTAAATTTTTCTGAAGTACTTCCAACTTTCTTTATATTCTTTACTCATTATTATGGGATTCTAAAAAATATTTGTTTTATAAATTATATTTACTATTAACATACATTATTAATAATAAATGTTTCTTGCCAGTGAAAGATATCATAGCCTACAGTTAATATTCAAACACTGGAAAGTATCAGAAAACATTATTGGGTAAAATATAAGTATGACAGCATTTAGATTATCTAATAAGATCAATAGCAGCACAGAGGATCACAGAGCAATATTACCAGTTTAAGGATCTATTTTGCTTCCAAATTCCATTATTTCTTCAAATACTACTAAGGGAATTTGTGTGAAATATTCCATAAGATTAAGCCTGCTAATATTTATTTTGTTTACAAGAATGACTCGTGCTTAACTGAAGAGAAGGCCATGAGCTGACATTGATATCATGGAAGCAACTCCAAGCAAAACTGACTGATCACACTATACTCTTGTCATCATTTCCTGAGACCCTGACTCCATAAACTCTCTTTATTATGTTTAATTCTCTCAGCAGACAATACTTTTTCATGTTCTCCAAGTTTCTCAGCTACTTTTCCATGATATTCAGGATTAGAAAAGCATATTAAAATTAAAGAAATGGAAACATTACCTAGGACAGGCAGCCATCTGGGATCATGAGCACTTTGGTAGAACAATTAGATCAAATTATTTGTGTTCCAAAAAAGGAGAAGGGCAACAAATAATGTTTTTAACAGCACTTCCTCTTTTTTGAAATAAAGGAACTTTTTAAAGCTTATATTAGGTAATGAGTTTCTACATGGAATTAAAGTTCACTATCTTCCAAGAAGAACTATTATTGAGGAGTTGATTGCTCGTTGCTTGTTTAGACTTTCTGTGGCTGTCAAATTATTGCTGAGTGGGGGCCTCATAAACAAGAAGCTCCCTAGCATGTCCTCGCCAGACCAAACAGACATGTGTTTCCCATTTAAACATTTCATTGCCCCAACTGAAAACAAATCAGCTGTGTCTTTGGGATCTTAAGGGGCGAAGGTTGGGATTTATTCCTGGACAAGCCTGAGGAAAACATTACCCTAATGGATGAAATATGTTTGTACTAAAGACTTCTTTAAGAGTGTTGAATTGGGCTTTTCCAACTTGATCTCCTCTTTCTTAAAAAGGGAGAAAATGCAGAAAAGCCCATTAGTATTAGCTGGCTTTGTCCATAAATGAAGAGTAATGGATAAACCTTGCTTTGGTTTAGATAAGCATCAAAAGCAGTCACTGTCTCTAGGGATAATTCACACACCTTCAACCATGTGGTCTAGAAGTTTCATTCTGTCTTGGCTGTATATAGCAATAGAAACCCACTTCCTGTTTTCTCAAGCCAAATTCCTCCACCAATTCAATTTTTCCCAAGAAAGCTCTCCCTGATTTCTCAATGCTCAATGTGGTCAGCAAGAAAATTGGTTCTGGAAAAAATATTTCCCTTTCTGCATTGAAAATAATGGTCTTTTTAAGATTGCAAGCCCACTGTGGAGGAATTTTGGCTTATTTTATGTTTGTACCCTAATGGAGCACAGGAAATAGGAAAAATAGATTATTTTCCTTGGCAAAACTGAGATATGCTTGGTTTAGCAATTTGACAATTTTTACGAGTTCAAACTGGGCAAAACAACATGAAGCCACTCTCAAAACTGTAGGTCAGTTTCTGAAGCACAATGAGGAAAATTCAACATCTCTAATGATACTACTCTGAATTCTATGTGATAGGGCTGCACAGCAAGCTGAATTTCAATCTCTCTCCCTTCCTCCCTCCCTCAGTCTCGTATTTTGCCTAAGAAGGTCTAGAAACTCAAATAACTTTGAGAGTACTTGCAAGGTTCCAAGTGTCCCCAAAGAACAGCACTGTGTTAGCTGTCAGAAGCTGACACACCACTTAGGCTTAAAAAATACATAAAAATAGTGTATAAAAGGGTATTTAAGAATTATTCTTATACAAATATGTGACTTGAATCTAAAGTGAGATAAAGAAATCACTTTTCCGTCACTCAAATTTGTGACCCTCTCTCTGGAGAGAGTCTGACATGTAACTCTCCTTATTTGAGGTTTGCCCCTAGAACCAAGTAGAATTGTATGTCCCAGCAGAAAAAATTTTAGCGGAATCACTTGAAGTTTGTAGTGAATTGTCTAATGGTCAATGCCCACCTGTCCTGAATCAGCATTGTGTCTGGGCATGGAGGAGCCACCTGAAGTTTGTTACCAATAGCTATCAAAAGAGAACTGGGGAGGAAGATCTTGACCTGTTAATTTTCTGGAAGCTTGCTGTGGTTGGTTTTCTTGATGCCAACTAGGCTGTTTTCTCATTAGAGGAGCTTGGGACTTTGCTGTCACTGGGAAGGGCTGCTGCTTTCATCAGGGGAGGTCTGATCTTTATCATGAGCATCACTTCTTGCCTTCAATGTGGATCCTTCAGCCTGGTGGTACAGACCTTCATCTCAGGAGCACAGGTTTTCTGGCTTCCTACACCGGCCTTTGGACCTTCCTGGTGCAGATCCTCAATGTGGACAAGCGTGAGCCATTGCTGTGGGCTCCAGGCCACTGGCTGGACTCGAGGATTGCCTTGGACTCTAAATCTGTAGCTGGATTTATGTGGGAAACTGCTGGGATCCAGGCTCAGTTGAATGTTTTGGGCTTCTAGTGTGTGGTTAATCTTTTGCACTCCTTTGCATTTGACTCTTTGGGTAATTATCATAAAATAACCTTATAAGTGATGTGTCTTGTATTTAATGTATTCCCTCGCCCATCCTGCTGACTACAACAAAGTTAGTCTGTGGTTTCATCTAAATTATCTTCCAGCTTTGGTATTCCACAGTATGAAGTCTAGCTTTTTCTTTTTCATCTTTAATGACTAAATTTTCCTCATAATTTTCATTCTGTGATTGAGACTGATGCTTTACTTGACAATATAATTCAGTCATGTGAAGTGGCTGCATATTATCTCATATTCAAAAATATATTCAGTTTGCATTTAGCACCAAAACTATTGTCTTCAAATAGGAGACTGTGCTTATATTTTGGGAAATTTTGAAATGAACTTATCAATATATTCCCCAATATAAATATATATATGAAATATTATATATTCAGATATAGTAATTACTTGTCGCGAGCTGGTGATGCAGAGCACTGTCCAGCAGTGTCTCAAACCTGAAAGAGCAGCGGGGTGGAGATGGGGCAGAGAGAAAGGAAGGACGCCAAGACAAGAGTCTGATCAAGGCGATGTTTATTGCAGGCAAGCATCAGCCTTTTAAAGGAAAAAAAAACCCACAAACTATTATGGGCTAGGATTACCATAGTAACCTCAACACCTGTTCCACAAAAATGGGAGTTCACACAGGAAAGAGAAAACAAGCTCAACAAAAGCAAGTTAACAACACTTGCAACTAATAACCATGTTTCCCACAATTACTGTGCTAATAATGCTCGTTATTTCTTTTTCAGACCTGAGTCAGTGTCCTTAAGCCTTGAGAGCAATTCTGAAATATGATATTTCCTGAAGTTAATTAACAAATGCCAAGAATTTGCAGTTCAAGCCACTGGTCAATAACTTCTACTCCCTAGGTTACAGTTTGTACAATTCACACCTTTTCTCTCAGGGTCATCCATAGAGCTTCCACGATATACTTTATTGATCTGTCTCCCATTTTTCTCAGAAGTCTAAAATCACACTTTATAAATTGACTTTATTGAGGCATAATTTACATAATTCGCAACCCTAGGTTTGCCCATCCTTAGATGGAAAATACATAGAAAATTGTGTTTGTATTATTGTTATTGTCTAAACAAAACAGCATAACAACTACTTTTGATTTACTCTATTATAATCTAGAAATATTTTTAAATACACAGAAAAATGCAGTGTGTTATATCAAATATGATGGCATTTTGTAAGAGACCCAAGTATCCATAGATTGTGGTGTCTGCCAAGGGGTGTGGAAGCATTACCCCATGAACACCAAAGGATGATTTTATAATGAAATGTGAGTATTTTATGGGTACAATTAGATGAGCTCTGACCAATGTATGTGGTCAAGTCACCACCACACAAGTCAAGGCTGAGAACAATTCCAACACCTTAGGAATATCTTTGGTCCTGTGCAGTCTTTGTAGTGAATTTGGCAGCCACACCTTGAGGCAACCTCCTAAATTTCTTTTTATTTCTCTAGATTATATCTGCCTTTTCTAGACTCTCATTTAATGGAATCAAACATATGTACTTTTTGCCTCTATCTACATGTACTGAACATTACATTAATATTGCCAAGCAAGTATCCCGTTGTATGCATATACCACAAGTACGTTTCCTCGTTCGCCTGTTGTGGTTATTTAGGTAATTTCTACTGGGGCTGGTATGACCAAAAGTGCTGTAAACCCTGAGTGGTGTAAGTCTTTATATAGACAAATGTTTTTCATTTCTCTTGAATACTTACTAGAATTTCTTAGCCCTGTGCTGATCATTTTCAGCTAAATAAGAAATGGCCCGCTGCTATCCAGTGATTATATCATTTTTCATTCCCACCAGCAATGCATAATATTTCTAGTTGTTCCACTTTCTCACCAGTAGTTGGTAAAACCAATCTCTAATTTTTGCCATTCCAGTTGGTATGGAGTAGAAATTGGGGTAGCAGTGTTTTCTTTTTCCCACTTTTTCAGTGCATGTTGATTGTATATACACCAATCATTTTACTAGATATGTACCGCACATAACATACTTTAATTATTCCCCACCTTGCCCACCTTCTACCTTAGTTTCGTCTTGAGAGAGATTTCATGGTGTACAATGTGTATTGATCATATTCATACCCTCCCACCCCTCTCTTCCCTTTCTCTTTTTGTGTAATAGTCTCCTTTCTATTTTCTTGTTATCTTTTTTAGATTTCACATATTAGGGAGAACATGCAATATCTTCTGCATCTGGCTTATGTCACTCAATATCATAACGTCCGGTTCCCTCCATTTTTCTGCAAATGACAAATTTTTATTTTTAATGGCTGAGTAATACTCTCTGTGAATATATATCATATATTCTTTATTCATCTGTTGATGGGCACCAAGTCAAGTTACACCGTGGCTATTGTGTAATCGTGCCACAATGAACATGAACCTGCAAGTATTCTTATGATCTGCTGAGTTTATTTTTTTTAGATATATACTAAGAAGTTATATAGCTGGATCAAATGGCAGTTCTATTTTTAGTTTTTTGGTGTGCCTCCATATTGATTTCTGCAGTGGTTTAATTAATTTGCATTTCCACGAGTAGTGTAGAAAGGTTCCTTTCTTCCACATAGCCTCTTTGCTAGCATTTATTTTTTATTATATTCTTTTTTTTTTTTTTTGTACTGGGGGTTGAACTTTGGACCTTGCACTTGTGAGGTAAACAGCAGAACCACTGAGCTAAATTCCCAGCCCTTGTTATTTGTATTCTTGATGACAACCATTCTGACTGGAGTAAGATGTAATCATAATGGAGTTTCGATTCATATTTCCTTAATTGCTTAAGATATTGAACGTTTGTTTCTTATGCTTACAGGATATTTATACTTCTTTTGAGAAATGTCTGTTCAATCTTTGCCTATTGATTAGAACTTTTTAAGTTTTTGGTGTTGATTTTTTAGTTGTTTATATAGACTAGATATTTGTCCTGCCAGAAGCATAGCTGGTGAAGACTTTCACCCATTCTTTAGATGGTCTCTTTACTGTTGTGTCCCTTGCCATGCAGAAACTTTTTAGTTTGATGTAGTTTTCATTTGTTGATTCTTGCTATTGTTTCTTATGCTATTGGAGTCTTTTTCCAGAAGTCTTTGCCTCCCAGCCTGTGCCTATGTGCTACCGACCGTAGGGCAGCATACACGGGATTTCACGAGGAGATACAGGTTCTCTGAAAGGTGGGAGCAGGTTCGGCGATGACAGTCAGACAAAAGCACTCAACACCGAGGTGAAGTTTGCCAATGCTGCTGCAATTTTATTTCTAACTCCAGGTGTTTATATACTAGTTTCAAGGGCACACCACAAGAGTGATTCCAGTCACAGGCAGGCATAAGATAGACAATAGTACTGTAAAAATTAAGACCACAAGGTCAAGGTAATACCACACCTATATACCATCACAAAAGCTAAGACCATTGAGTCAAGGTAAGACCACACCTATATACCATCACAAAAGCTAAGACCATTAAGTCAAAGTAAGACCACACCTATACGCAGTCAGAAGGGGAAGTTTGTAAGACAAAGGACTGGCTTTAGCATGTCACCTTCAGGTTCACCTTCAGGACTTCACAGTCCGGGGCTCAGGGTCAGCACTTTGGCCGCCCGTCCTCTTGTGCCTCAATATCTCCACATCTCTAGGAACATCTAATTGTTCCTAACCTTTCCTGGGCCCAGAATACAATTCTACAGATAATGAACAAATAGTAATAAAGACAAAATAGAACAGAATTATAGATGAACCCAATGTCCCCAAACTGCAGGCAGAGAGGCCAGCTATTCTCTTCACGGCTGACTTTGCATGCGGTGTGTGCCAAGGACCTCCAGGAGGCTTAACCCCGTGGGGACGATACCTCTGGTCTGGTTTCTGCCAGGTGACCGGCATTGTCACGCAGACTCTACTGGCGTGGTCGTGGCACCTATGGCTTCAATTGTTTTCTTTTCAAAGTTTTAAAGTTTCAGGTTTTATACTAGGTTTTTGATTTATATAGAATTAATATTTGGATGAGAGATATAGTTTTGATCTTCTTCAAGTGGATTATCAGGTTTTACCAGCGTCATTTCTTAAAGAGATTGTCTTTTCTACTATGTATATTTTTGGCTTCTTTGCCCAGAATTGGATGTTGTAGTTGCATGAGTTTTGTTTGTTTGTTTGCTTGTTTTTTGGTACCAGGGATCATACTCAGAACCTTGTTTGTGAGGCAAGCAGCGGAACCACTGAGCTAAATCCCCTGCTCCTGCATGAGTTTGGTTTTGTGTCCTCTAACCTGTTTCATTTGTCTGCTTGTCTACTTTTGTACCATTAACATGTTGTTTTTATTACTACAGCTTTGCAGTATAATTTTAAATTGAGTATTGTGATGCCTCCAGCCTTGCTCTTGTTGTTTAGGATTGCTTTGGTGATTGTTTTGTGTTTCCGTATAGTTTTATGGAGTTGTTTTTTCTAGCATGGTGAAGAATGTCACTGATATTTTGTTGGGAATTGCATGGAATCTGTAGACTGATTTTGGTGACATGGCAATTTTAACAATATTAATTCTCCCAGTCCTTGAATATGGAGGTTTTTCAATGTTGTAGTGTCTTCTTTAATTTCTTTCTTCAGATTTCTGAAATTTTCAGTGTAGAGGTCTTTCCTTTCTTTGATTATTTCATCTCTAGGTATTTTAAAACTATTTTTAAAGGGATTGCTTTTCTGATTTGTTTAACAGCTAGTCCGGTTGGAATACAGAAAAGATATTGTTTCTTGTGTTTATTTCATATCATATACTTGGCTGAATTTGTTTATTAGTTCTAAAAGTCTCTTGTTGGAATCTTTAGGATCTTGTAAATATAAGATCATGTCATCTAAAAATGAGGGTGATTTGACTTCTTCTTGTCCCATTTGTAACTCTCTTATTGGTTCCTCTTGCCTAATAGCTGTGGCTAAAATTTCAAGAAATACATTGAATGGGAGTGGTGAGAGTGGGCACCCTTACCTCATTCCTGATTTTAAGAGAATGCTTTCAGTTTTTCTCCATTTAGAATGATGTTGGTTTTGAGTTTGATATATATGGCCTTTAGTACATTGAAGAGTTATCTTCTGATACCTAATTTCTTCAGTGCATTCCTTACATGAAGGATAATTAGTTCTCTTAAATGTTTTTTCTGCATTGATTGAGGTGATCATGTGATTTTTATCCTTGATTGTACTTATTTAGTGTACTATGCTTACTAATTTGAGAATTTTGAATGATTTTACTTCTGAATGAAGTCAATTTGATCACGGTGAATAATCTTTTTAATGTGTTGTTGAATTTAGTTTGTAAGTAATTTACTAAAGATTTTTGCATCTATATTTTTCAAGGAAATTGGTCTATAGTCCTTTGTTGTTTCCATGTCCAGTTTTGTTATCAGGCTGAGTGTGGCCTCATAGAACAACTTTGAAATAATTAATAGAATAAATAGAGAAGCATTGGTGTTAGTTCTTCTTTAAAGATTAATAAAACTCAGCAATCAACCCATCTGATCTTTGTTGGGAAACTATTATTTCTTTCATCTCATTCTTGTTATTCATCTGTTTAAGTTTTTTTATCCTCTTAGTTGATTTTTGGTAGGTCATATATCTAAAAATGTATCCATTTCATCTGGTTTCTCTAATTGGTTAGAATACAGGTTCTCAAAGTAGGCCTCAATAATCCTCTAAATTGCAGTGGTGTGTCTTGTAATATCTTCCATTTATTTCTAATTGTATCAATCTAGATCTCTTTTGGTTAATTTGGGTAAGGATTTATCAATCTTGTTTATCTTTTCAGTGGAACTGTCTCATTGATTCTGTGTATGATTCTTTTAGTCTCTATCTCATTAATTTCAGCTTTAATCTTTATTATTTCTTTACTTCTATTGAGTGTGGTTTTGGTTTGTTCTTGTTTGTCCAGAACCTTGAGATGCAGCATTTGAATATTTATTTGAGATTTTTCTATTATATTTTGATATAGGGACTCATAGCTATAGACTTCCATCTTGAAACTGCTTTTGCTGTATGCCAGAGATTCTGATATGCTGTATTTCCATTTCTGTTTAATTCAAAAATTTTAAAATTTCCTCTCTGATTTCTTCAGTGACTCACTAATCATTCAAAAGTAAATTGTTCAATTTCCATGTGGTTGTACAGTTTCTGTTGTTTCTCTTGCTGTTGATTTCTAGTTTCATTGCATTATGATCTGATAAGATATAAGAAAACATTTCAATTTTTTGTATTTGATAAAGCTTACTTCATGACCCCAAATATGATCTATTTAGAAGAACATTTTATGAACTTCTTAGAAGAATATGTATTCTGTAGTTGTTAGATGTAATATTCTGTAGATATCTGTTAAGTCCATTTGATCTATGGTGTACTTTAATGGTTCCTTGTTTCTTTTTGTTTGTTTGTTTGTCAGTGACCTATCTTTTGATGAGAGTGGAGCATTGAAGTTGTCCATTGTTGTTGTATTGGCACCTTCCTTTCTCTTTGTAGTATTTATTCTCTGGAATTGGACACACTCATGTTTGGTGCATATATATTTACAATTGCTGTATTCTTGGTGAATTGTTGTCTTTACCAGTATATAGTGGCCCTTTTTGTCTCATCTGACTAATTTTTGTCTCCTTTGTGAGATATGTGCATAGCTACTCCTGCTTCCATTTGCATGGAATATTTTCCCTATCCTTTCACTTAATCCATGTAAGTGTTTGCTGGTGAGGTATGTTTCTTGCAAGCAGCAGTGAAATGAGTCTTACTGTCCAGTCAGTATTGTTTAATTGGAAAAAAAAATTTACATTTAGATTTATTGTCAAAAGATATGTACAACATGTATTAATTCCTGTCATTTTGTTGTTTTTCTGATGTTTGATTCTTTCCTTAGTCTCAATAGCCTGTCTATTCTTCTTTTTCTTCTTTGTGTAAGATTCCTTAATATATTTTCTACAGTGTTGGCTTAATGGTCATGAATTTCTTTAGTTTGCTTTTATCTTGGAAAGTCTTTATTTCTCCTTCAATTTATGAATGGTAGCCTTGCTGGATATACTATTATATACTGTTTTGGGTGGGCAGTTTTCTTTTGGGACTTGAAATGCAACCTAACCTTCTGTCCTTTAGGGTTTCTGTAGAGAAAGTCTGCAATTATTCTGATGTGTTTGACTCTGAGTGCAGTGACTTGGCATTTCTTCCTTGCTGCTTTCAACATCCATGTTCTGTATTCTTGTCACTTTAACTATCATGTGGGGTGGGCAGTTTTTTTCTTGCTATGGCTGTTTTGGGCCTCTGAATCCCTCCTATAATTGTAAATCTATATTGTTCTCAAGATTTTGGAATTTGTATCCTATTATTTCTTTAAATATATTTTGTATGCCATGGGTCTGAACCTTGGTGTCCTCCTCTACACAAACAAAAAAAATGTAAATCTGGTCTTTTAATAATGTCCCAATATTCTTGGGTATTTTGCTCATAATTTCTAATTTTTTTCTTTCTTAGTTTCTGCATAGAATAGCTTATTTCATGTTCCGAAATTCTGTCTTCTGCTTGGTCCTATCTATTTATATTGCTTTCTACTGAGATTTTACTTGACTTATCATGTGTTTGATTTCCAGGATTTTAGTTTAGTTCTTCCATAGAATCTCTATGTCTTTGTTGAATTACTCTTTCATATTTTTCATTGTCTTCCTTAATTCATTCAGCTGTTCATTTGTAACTTTACAGTCTTTAATTGTTTTTTACATCAGTCTTTTGAATTCTTTGGCATTTCATCCACTTTGATATCTTTCATTAAGTTAAATGAAGGGATGGGAAAAGGCAAATGGAAGTAAAATTTGAAAAAGAAAAGGAAGATGAGAAGAAGAGAAGATAAAAATGAGTTAAGAAATCCCAATAAAGAATAAGGAAGTAAATAGAATTAGGTAAAAGCAACAGAAAAACAAACAAGATAAAAAAGAGAGGAAACAACAAATGAACAAAGGAGAGAGAGAGAGAGACAGAGAGAAATGATTCCAAAATATTCCTCCACATCTAGATGTTTGGATGGATGGTTGCTTTCCAGGGCCTGTAGTATTGGAATCCACCAGATGAAGGAGGAATAGTGAATCAAAAGTTGGGCTTGTTGAATTTTCATACCACTTTTTGCTGTATGAATGCCAAGTCCTGCTCCACATCATTTGGTGGGGTCAGTCAATTACATGATGTCTACCTCAGGGCTGTATTCGCTCCAGAGACTTTTAGTGTTTGTTTGTGCCCTGAGCCACTGCTGTTCCTGACCAACTTTGCAAATAATGGGCTAGTCATGTGCCCACTTGTTCCTCTGTCTGTACATCTTGGGATGTGACAAGTGTCCAAGCTGCGACATATCCCTGCCCACATCAGCAGATGGAGAAAGCAGAGACCACTGAGTTCTGTACTGGAAGTAGTCAGCAAGGGGAGCCAAACAGTCCACTGGATTCAATCCCAGTCTCTTCATTAAACCAGGCCGAATTAGCCAGACTTCTCCTTACAGAGGATGAGATCACCATATCCTCCATAGCCTGGACTTACTGCTGCTTAAACTTCTCAGAGTGTCTGGAAACCAGCCCTCGCCCTCTATGTGATTGTCCCTGTGGCTGTGTAGCACCAAGTCACTCCAGTAGGCTGACCCCAGAGATCCTGATGTGTGATCATTCTGCTAATTCTGAATCCCAGAGCAGTTCAATATTAAACAGTAAATTCCTCTCAAAATGCCTCCTGATTCTAGCACTCCTAAGTATGGTGGGTGCTGCATAAGATTTCTTCTCCAATACTAGCCTACCATGTGTAGGGAGTTGCTTTCAGAGTAAATCACTCTCAACACTTGCAATGACCATAGACGTTTCCTGGGACTAACACTGAAAATGTGTTGATTATCACTGGGCCTGCTGACCATCTTCAGACTTACTTTGCATCTGTAGAGTCAGGTTAACCGCCCCCTAGAGTTGGATTTAGCATTCCATAGTGTTCTTTTTCCTGCATTGTCTTCAGATCTGCTGTGATTTTTAGTATTCTCATTGGCTCTTTTTTGATTCCCAGAATTCTTCTTCTCTTTCTCTGTGCTAAGTTGTTGTTTTCCAAGTGTCTCAATTCCAGATCTTAGAGAGGCTGTGATTTGCTGCAAGCTTCTACTATACCATCTTTAAGACTATTTCTCCAGGTAGGGTTTTTCCTCATGGGATTAGGATACCACTAACCCATTATCTGATATGTGTTTAAAATAAGGACCATCTTGAAATGAATTCTATGGTTTTTAGTACATTAGTTATTCTTTCAGAGTTTGAGTCATTCAAAATTTTGATAAACATGGAATTTTTATGTTTATACAAGTAGCTAATTAAAATATTGAGCAACAGCAGACCTATAACAAAGCCTTAAAGAATGCTAGTGAAGAAACATAATTTTGGATTTGATATTCAGCTAGTTAAAATTTCTAGTCCACTTCTTTTTCATTTCTTTCTATTAAGAAATGTGAATTAAGGGCTGGGGATTTAGCTCCGTCGTACCGCACCTGCCTCACAAGCACAAGGTCCTGAGTTTGATCTGTGGTACCAA
>NW_022900931.1:39206362-39215495 GCF_012274545.1 Fukomys damarensis | reverse complement strand
AAAAAAAAAAAAAAAAAAAAAAGAGAGAGAGAAATATTAAAAAATCCTTTGGACATTTAATTTTCTGGCTACCAGAGTGAGGGTAAAACTAGCAAGCAGAAGAATAAAGAAGCCCTGCCTTAATAAATTTACTAAATTTTCACAGGCCTCCAAAAGTAAAGATGAGCGTTGTTCTTTAAAGTCTCGTAACTACTAATTTATCCTACTAATTGAAAAGAGTATCAGAAAGATACTCTATTCTCTTCTGCCAATGTTCCCTTCTATTGTTTTTCTTTTTCTCAAAAACCATTCTCACAACAGTTTATGAGAAGCAAAATAAAATATGATTTAATGAATTTCAGTAGAGGGCTTGGGTTTTCCAAAACACCAAATATAGACCTTGCTTCAGTAAGTTTGAACTTCACTGACTTTTATAATGGGTTCTTAGAAAATTAGTGCTGTCAGGATACATAGCACATTTTTTTAAGACAGATGGGCAAATATCCATAGTCCACAGTCCTGCAGAACTATCGATTGTAAAGTCTAAGTGACTGAGGGTCACGTTAGCTTTCAGGGATTCCAGTTTCTAAATTTCCTGAAGCTGACATAACAAAAGCCCAGAGCAGACATGACCGTAATGAATCTGAATATATATACCTCAGGTCATCAAACTGTTATATAATACCCTACATGATTACTACTTATAGTTCAGTATAGTACACTCAAGCATCTCCTTCAACCTCTGTAGGCCAACATAGGAAACTTCTCTTTATCCTTATATAATGATCCTCCTTATCCCTAACAGTGGTCTTTACCTTAAAGTCTATATTATCTGTCATTAATATAGATATATTAGCTGGTAGTAGGAGTATACATGGTTAAGAACCTGTGCTCACAGGGGTAGAATCTGCTGCCCTTTTAAGTATTGCTAACATCACTTTATGTTTTATGTTTGCTTGTTGTTTCAAATAAGGCTCTCAAGAGAAATACATAAGGGACAGGCACAATCACTCAGTTACTCTTCTAGTAACTCAAGGGTAAACTTTGCTCATTACAATGCTAAATTCTCTGCTCCGGGGCACCCCATCCACCATTTTTGGATATGTAATGTATAAAGAATCATGATCCTAAATTCAGCATGTGCAGGAATGTGGCCACCTCTACATAGCAGGACAAATCTTTCCAACATGCACAAATTCCCTAGTAAGATCTTTTTGTTCCTATGTTAGGAGAGACACCACTTTGGCAGTTATTCTTAGTGTTTTCCTTGCTTACTTAAAGTAATAAAACTTTCTTCACTGTTTTATCTTGTGGCCATGCTTATTGGCTTTACATTCATTAAGTGGCAACTGCGTTGTGTTTGATTAGAAATAAATCAAGTTCCTTTTGTCCTGTATTCAACTGATATGTATTTTCTCATATTTTTAATCTTCAAAATTCTGTCTTGGTGTTTTATACAACTACTGACAACAGAATATTGCACAATTTTTAAAATTCCATCTGACTACCAGTAGCTCCTTTGTGTTGGATGAGGTGGATACGGAGTGCATTCTTTCTCTGGGAAGTCAGGGGTGAGTTAGGTGCTTTGTGATACAGACAGGATCGGGTGATGGGAGCCAACCCAGATACACATTTTCTGAGTGTCAGAGAAGGACAATTTCATACTTATTTGTAGGCTTACAAGGTTTTTTCTTCCTCGATAAAACCATTTACTTCAAGTAGAACCTTTGAAAACTCACTTGAAGTTAAAATGGCATGGAGTAGGCCAGGAGAAGTGGGGATTTCTCTCCCAAAAGAGGAAAGTTCTCTACTGAACACTTTCTAACACTTCATCTCTGACAAGATAAGTCAGTGTACAAAAAAGAAGCAGCAGGTAGAAGGGATTAAAACAAAACCATTTCAGCGATTTGTCTTCACTCAAGAGTTAACTGTGTGCTTCACTGGGCTTTTGGTTTAGGGTTTGGACTAGGCTATTTTGTTGCTAAAGAAAAAAAGAAATTCTTCAGAGGTCTCCTCAGTTACTGTTGTGTAGAATTTCCATTGGACTGGGAAAGGGGACTTTGAAACTTCTGAATCCCATTTTTGTACTATAAGAAAAAAAAAACCCCAACCCCTGAGTTATAAGAGTAGCTAAGCGACGGGGGGAAAAAAGATCTTGTAAATACTTCTGGAAAGAGCCAGGCAATCCCCCACATTCCATTGATTTCCTCTTTCCCTTTCTGTATTTTCTTTCCTCCTCTTGCTGCCACACTTCCCTTACTTTAAATTTCTTCTGCTGCGATGCCACAAAGAGAGCCTGGTTCTCCTGACCTCCGGCATAAGCTCCTGCTGTCATATCTGAGTTGAGCTTTGGTAGTATGGAAAGGAGAGTACCTAAGTGCCATATGGGCAGTGTGTTAATGTTTCACCTCATTTAATCCTCCTACCAATTTATGATGTAGCTCTCATTTTACAAAAGAAAGAACAAGACTGGGAGGATAAACAACTTACCCAAGACTGCACTATAAGGAAGCATTTGTGCAGATACAGGAGCTGAAGTCCGAGATTTTCCCATTATAGCATGTCATTCCCTGAAATGCTCCCCCTGTGGAGTTCCCATTAATGTTTGCAATTCTTCAGTAGGATTTCCATGCTACATGCTTGCCTTCAACTCTCTTGTGCAGCAAACTATGTCCTATTAGTTTAAATCCAAGCAGTCATTAGCTAATAGTCATCTCAAGCCATGGATCAGCTCAAGCCTCTTACACAGCAGAGCTACTGGGAGACTTCTAGAAACTATAATGGAGGCAGAAATGAATATCTGCTGGTGAGAATTTAGATACAGAAGTCAACTGAAGGAGTTATTTTTGGTAGAAATCTTTCAGAGATACTGACTCCTTAATGCCATCATTAGGTGCATTAAGTTGTATGCAAAGATTTTCTTTGACTGCTTAAAAATGTATTATAATAGCCCACCTCTCTGCTTGGTTACGGCAAAGCTGAGAATTATACAGACACATCCATCCCAATTCCACCCCCACATCTCCTCTGCCAATATAGAAAAATGTATACGCCTGCTTTTCTTCTACGTTTGCATTTGAAATATAACAAGCACAGACAAAAACAGAGTAATATAAAGAACATGATGTACTCATTACTCAGCTTTTGTTGAACTTTAATATTTGGACATGTATGCTTCTCATATTTTTTTCTTTTTTTTTTCACTGAGTTTATTGGTCTTTTTAGGTATACAGTACAGTTACATTCATCACTGGGATCTTGCACCTTTACATGACAGGTGCTGCTCATATTTTTAAAGAAATAAATGTATTTGAAGATCCCAGAGCACTTGTGTCAATCCTCTCCCTTGCCTTCTTTTTTTTAAATTAAGTTTATCGGTACAT
This sequence comes from Fukomys damarensis, assembly GCF_012274545.1. NCBI lineage: Eukaryota > Metazoa > Chordata > Mammalia > Rodentia > Bathyergidae > Fukomys > Fukomys damarensis. Next base: position 39,212,133 of record NW_022900931.1, on the reverse strand, counting down.
TTTAGGTATACACTGTGATCACATTCATCATTAGGAATTTGTACCTGTACATGATATATCTTAGTTCTTGTTTTTCCCTATTCTCCTACCTGGCCTTCCACCCCTCCAGCCCTCCCTATTTACAAAAGCTTTGTTTCCATTTTTTTCTTTCCCTTCTTTCCTTTTCCCCGCCTCCCTACTACCTATTTAAACATTTTCTTCCTATTTCACACTATCTATTATACATTTTGGTCCTCATATGCACTTTCAGTTTCTCACACAAGAGAGACAGTTTTGAATTTACATGTTTGTCCTATTTATTTCATTTAAGAATATGACTTCAACATGCATACATTTAGCTATAAATGTCTCTAGTTTATGGTTCTTTATGTCTGATTAGTGCTTCATTTTATTTTTTTAAAATTCCACATCTTCTTTATCCAGTCATCATTTGATGGGCATTTCGTTGTTTCTGTGACTTAGCTATTACAAACTGTGCTGCTATAGACATAGGTGCACATATATCACTGTGGTATGATGGTTTTAATTCTTTTGGGAAGATACCAGAAGGGAAATAGCTGGATCAAATGGGACCTCTAATCCTAGTTCTTTGAAGAATCTCCACACTGATTTCCACCATGAAAGTACCAGGATAGACTCCCACCAACAGTGGAGAAGGATTCCTTTTCCCCACAGCCCCACCCACATTTGTTATTCGTTGATTTCTTGATAGCAGCCATTCTTTCTGAAGTGAGGTGAAACCTCAGTGTTGTTTCCATTTGCATCTGTCAAATGACCAGTGATGTTGGACATTTTTTTCATATGTTTATTTGCTCCATCTTCTTCATCAAAGAACAGTCTGTTATTTTCAGGTGCCCATTTTTAGATTGCATCTTTAAATTTGGGAGGTCTAATTTTTTTAAGTTCTTTATATATTCTAGATTGTAGACCTTTGTGTGAAGAACAGCTAGTAAAAATTTTCCCCACCTTTTGGGTTGTCTCTTCACTTTGTTGGTGGTTTCTCTTGCTGTGCAGAAGCTTTTTTTAGAAGATGAGATCCTAGTTGTTGACTCTGTGCTAGTTCATGGGCAACTGAGGTTTTGTTCATAGTCTTTTCCTGTGCCTATGTCTTCAAGAATTCATTCTAACACATCTTCCAGCAGATTTAGTGTTTCTGTTTTAATATTTAGGTTTTTGATCCATTTTGCTTATTTAATGCATGGTGAGAGATACAGATCTAGTTTTAATCTTTGGCAAGTTGAAACCCAGTACTCATAGCACCATTTATTAAAGAGGATATCTCTCCAGTTAGAGTGTTTGGCTTCTTTGTCAAATGGTGGCTGAGTATGTCTGGAGTAATTTCTGGATCTTCTAATCTGTTCCGTTGATTATTGGGTCTCTTTCTTTGACTGTACCATGCTGCTTTTACCATAGTAGCTTTGCAGTATAGTTTCAAGTTGGGGGAATGTGATACCCCCTGCCTTGTCTTTGTTTTATAAAATTGCTTTTGATATTCTAGGTCTCTTCTGATTCCAAATATATTTTTGGATTATTTTTTCTAGCTCTGTGAGAAATGCTTTTGGAATTTCAATTGGAATTGCATTAAATCTATATAGCAATTTTGGAAGTATGGCCATTTTTACTATATTGTTTCTTCCTATCCAAAAACAAGGAATATCTTTCCATTTTCTGATATTCTCTTCAATCTCTTTTTTTCAGAGTACTGTTGTTTTCAAAGTAGAGATCTTTTATTTTCTTCATTACACTGATTCCTGGATACTTCATTTTTGGGGGTACTTTTGTGAAAGGAATTTTCCCCTCACTTCACTCTCATGAGTCTGTTGCTCACATACAAGAAAACTATTGATTTTTGAGTGTTACTTTTATATCCACCTACACTACTGAATCTGGTTATTAAGACTAGAAGTCTTTTGGTGGAGTTTTTGGGATCTTCTATATAGAGTATCATGTCATTTGCAAATAACGACAGTTTAACATTTTCATTTCATGTCAGTAATCCTTTTTTTTTCTCTTATCTAATTGCTGTAGCTAATATTTCCAGAACTATATTGTACAGAAGTGGTGATAGTGGAATCCTTGCCTTGTTCCTGATTTTAGTGTGAAAATTTTCAGTTTTCAACTTTTAATATGATGTTGATTGTTGGCTTTTTGTAGATGGCTTTTATCAGGTTGAGATAAAGACCATCTGTTCCAATTTTTTGTAGTTTTAAAAATTATGAATGGGTGTTGGATGTTGTCAAATGCTTTTTCTGCATCTATTGAAATGATCATATGGTTTTTGTCCTTGACTCTGTTAATATAGTGTATTACATTTATTAATTTATGTATGTTGAACCATCCCTGCATCCCTGGGATGAATCCCACTTGGTCAGGATGTATGATTTTCTTGATGATCTTCTGCATTCTGTTTGTGAGTATCTTATTGAGGATTTTTGCATCTATGTTCATTAGGGAGATTGACTTATAGTTCTCTTTTTTTATTAGGTCTTTCTCAGCTTTTGGAATCAAGGTAATGCTTGCTACTAGGAATGAATTTGGAAGTATTGATTCCCTTTCAATTTCATTAAAGAGTTTGAGAAGTAGTAGCATTTTAAAAAGATGAGATCCCTGTTGTTGATTCTTTGTGCTAGTTCTGGTGCTACTGAAGATTTGTTCATAAAGTCTTTTCCTTTGCCAATATCTTTAAGGGTCATACCTAACGTACGTCCAGACAAGTTTAGTGTTTCTGTTTTAATATTTAGATCTTTAATCCACTTGAATTTTACTTTAGTGCATGGTGAAAAAGATAGGGATCTAGTTTTAATCTTTGGCAAGTTGAAATACAATTTTTCCAGCACCATTTGTTAAAGAAGCTATCTTTCCTCCAGTGAGGATGGTTGGTTCTTTTGTCAAAGATGAGGTAGCTGAGTATGTCTACAGTTGTTTCTGCATCTTCGAATCCATTCCACTGATCCTTGGGTCTCTTTCTTTACCAGTACCATGCTGTTTTTATCATAGTGGCTTTGTAGTATCATTTCAAAGTTGGGGATTGTGATATCCCTGCCATGTCTCTGTTGCCTAGAATTGCTTTTGCTTTTCTAGGTCTCATCTGGTTCTAAATGAATTTTTGGATTGTTTTCTCTAGTTTTGTGAAATATACTGTTGGGATTTCAATCGGGACTGCATTGAATCTGAGTAGCAGTTTTGCAAATATGGCCACTTTCTCTATATTGGTTCTTCCTACCCAGGAATAAGGGATGTCTTTCCATTTTCTTATATCCTCTTTGATCTCTTTTTGAGAAACCACCAACAAAGCTAAGAGACAACCTACAATATGGGAAAAAAATTTACCAGCTGTTCCTCAAACAAAGGACTACTATCCAGAATATATAAAGAACTCAAAAAAAATCAGACCTCCCAAATTTATAAACCAAATTCAAAAATGGACATCTGAAATGAACAGGCATTTCTCAAACAAAGAAGTAAAAGCAGAAAATAAATGTATGAAAAATGTTCAACATTATTGGTCATTTGAGCGATGCAAATGAAAACAACGCTGAGATTCCACCTCTCTCCAGGAGGAATGGCTGCTATCAAGAAATTAACCAATAACAAATGCTGGTGGGGGTGTGGGGAGAAAGGAACGCTTCTCTATTGTTCATGGGAGTGCAGACTGGTGCAACCACTATGGAAATCAGTATGGAGATAACCTGAAACAACTATGATGAGAAGTCCCATTTAATCCAGCTATTCCCCTGCTAGGTATCTTCCCATAAGAATTAAAAAAATCATACTACAGTGATATATGCTCACCCATGTTTATAGCAGCACAGTTTATAATAGCTTAAACTTGGAAACAGCCTAATTGCCCATCAACTGGAGACTAGATAAAGAAAATTTTTTTCAATAAAATGGAATACTAATGAGCCATAAAGAATCACAAAGTAGAGGCATTTATAGCTAAGTGGATGCACATTGAGGACATACTCTTAAATGAAATTAGTAGGGCATGTGTAAATACTGAATAGTTTCTCTGATGTGATTAAAAGTGTAAATAAGAATCAAAATGTATAATTGATATTGTGCAATAGGAAAAAATGTCTAAATATATAGGAATTGGGAGGGGAAGGGGAAAGCTAAGAAGGAAAAAGAAAAAAATAAGAGAAAAGGAAAAAATTAGAAACAAAGCCTCTGTAAATAGTGAAAGGCGGAGGGGGTGAAGGGAGGGCAGGGGAATGGGGAAAAATAAGAACCAAGATATATCAAGTAAAAGTACAAGATCCCAATGATAAATGTAACTATTATACACCTATAATGTACTAATAAAGAAGAAAAAAGAAGTAATGGCATTATCTCTTCTCTAAATTTCTTGTAGAATTCAGCATTGAAGCCATCAGGAGCTTAGTTGGTAAGTTTTTAATTATGTTTTCAATTTTATTAATTGATATTGGAATGTTTAGAACTTTTATATCTTCTTGGTTCAACTTTGGTAATTTATATGTATCTAGAAAACTGTCCATTTCTTTTGTGTTTTCCATCTTATTGGAATACAGGTTCTAAAAGTAGGTATTGAGGATCCTCTGGATTTCTGCTGGATCTGTTGTAATTTCAGCCTTTTCATTCCTAATTGAATGGATTTGAGCCTTTTCTTTCCTTTTTTGATAAGACTGTCTAAAGGTTTGCCAATTTTGTTTATTCTTTCAAAGAACCAACTCTTTGATTCATTGATTTTTTTGTATCATTCTCTTAGTCTCCATTGCATTGATCTCTTCTCTGATATTTATAATTTCGTGCCTTGTAAAAGCATTGAGTTTGCCTTGCTCTTCTCTTTTTAGAACCTGAGATTCAGCGTTCAGTTGTTTGTTTGACCTTGCTCTGTTTTCCTAATACGGCTATCAGTACTATGAATTTCCCTCATAGGACTGTTTTCATTTCATCCCATAGTTTCTGATATGTTGTATTGGCATTTTCATTTAATTGTAGAAACTGTCTAATTTCTTCTTTAATTTCTTCTGTGACACCTTGGTTGTTTGGGAGAGTGTTATTCAATTTCCATGTGTTATGAGGTTCTCATGGTTTCTTTTGCTATCGATCTCCAATTTCATTATACTATGATCTGACAATATACAGGGGATAACTTCAGCTCCTTTGAATTTACTTAGGTGTGTTCTACAAGCTAGCATGTGGTCTATTTTGGAGAATGACCTATGTGCTGCTGAGAAGAATATGTATTCTAATTTTGTAGGGTGGAACACTCTGTAGACATTGATTAAGTCCATTTGTTTGAGAGTTTGGTTCAGACCTAGTATTTGTTGATTTTTTTTGTCTAATTAATGTATCTATTTGTGATAGTGGAGTATTGAGGTCCCCTGCTACTATTATATTAGTGCTTATTTGATTTTTCATGTCCATTAATATTTGTTTTATATAGTTAGGTGTATTAGTATTTGGTGCATATATGTTTATGATTGTCATCTCTTGCCCTTGGATTATTCCCTTTATAAGGGTGTGGTGACCTTCTTTATCTGTCTTAATTAGTCTTGGTTTGAAATCCACTTTGTCTGTAAATAGGGTAGCTATCCCTGCTTTCTTTCAGGTTTCTGTTACCTAGAATATTGTTTTCTACCCTTTGACTTTCAATCTGGGAATTTTTTTGTATTAAGTCTGATTCTTGTATGAAGCATATTCCTGGATCTTGCTTCTTGATCCATTCTGCCAATCTATTTCTCTTTATTGGTGAATTGAGACCATTAACTTTGATGGTTATAACTGATATGCATTGATATCTTTGT
>NW_022900931.1:39202012-39206335 GCF_012274545.1 Fukomys damarensis | reverse complement strand
TTTTTTTTTTTTTTGGTACCAGGGATTGAACTCGGGTCCTTGTGCTTACAAGGCAGGCCACCAAACCACTGAGCTAAATCCCTGGCCCATCATGATCTTTTCTTGCTTTAGGAATTTTTTCCTCCCTTTGCATTTGACTTCTTGCCTTGCCTTATGGATTCATTTTTGTTGGCCTTCATGGATTTGTGGCCCTCATTGTCATTTCCTGAGATATTGTTTAGAAATTTTTGGAGCATTGGCTTGGTATTCATGAAGTTTCTAAGTTGTTCATTGTTGTGAAAGTACCTTATTTCTTCATTGATTGTGATTCTTTTTCAGGATACATCAGTCTGGGTTGGAAGTTGTTTCCTTTTAAAGACTGAAATATTTCACTCCAGGCTCTTCTTGACTTAAGGGTTTGTGTTGAAGAATCTGTGATTTCGATGGGCTTTCCTTTGTATGTGTTTTGTTTCTTTTCTCTAACTGCTTTTAATATTTTGTTCTTGTGTTGGATTTCTGTAATCTTAACTATTATATGGCTAGATGTAGATATTTTTGTCACAACTAGTTGGAGTTCTATATGCCTCACTATCTTCATGTCAAATTCTTTTTCCCTGTTTGGGAGGTTTTTTGCGATTGTCTCTGAAAAGTTTATTTACGTCTTTTGCGCTATCTCCTAATTTTTTCATTGACTCCAGTCAATCTTAGTTTATTCTCTTTTATATCATCTAGTAGCTGTTGGATTTATTTCTCAAGGCCCCTTGCTATTTTTAGAAAATCTTTATTTTCATTTTGTTATTTTTTTCAGCTGCAATCCTCTCTTCTATAGCTGAAATTCTGTCATCATATTCACTTATTCTTCTGTGGAGATTGTCACTGGAATTTTTACTTTTCTGAATATCTTCTTGGATGTGTTTTATGCTTTCCATTTCTTTCCTATGCTAGGTATTCATGGTTTTGATCATTTTTTTCAGCTCCTCTATTTTTGTTTTTTGTTGGTCTGTGTCTGCACTAGAGATTTTAATCATGTCTTTCATTATGGTCACCATCTCTGTTACCATCTGAGAAATTATTTCTGATTTCATTTTTCCAAATCCTCTTTCGTTGCCAGTTCAGGGAGTCTGGACGGTTGAGTTTGGGATTGTTCCTTCTTGTTACCTTTTGGTTTTGCCTTTGGTGATCTGGAAGTCTGGTTTTGAGTCTTGTTTAGGTGTCTTCTCATTTCTATTTTTGTTGTTGATGATGATGATGTTTTAGTTTGTAATTTGCTTATTGGAAGTATCTTTATTGCTAGTATTTAGAACCCTTAAGGAATGGCTACTTCTTGGATTGTCTTCCAAGTTTATTTGGCTTTTGGGTGTTGAGTTTGTAATGGCCCTTAGGCAATCTTAGTCTTGGTATACTAGGAAGGACAACTGATTAGAACAGTCACATCACCTTGGCCAAAGTAATACAATCGGCATCAACAAGAACATCAAACACAGCCTAGAAAATGACAAACTGTGGTAACTATCAATCTGCCAACTGCATGCACTACACTTGTGGCTGTATATCAAAATCTAGAATTAACCAGAAATATATTTGCAGGAAATAAGCCCTTTGATACAGCAAATTTTCCCTCTGGGTAGATTTAGAAGGAGTTGGGAGTGAAAGAGAAATAGAATGAGAAGGGAAGTTTAGAAGAAGTAAGGATAGAGGTCACCGGGAGAATATGCAAGTTTTGGGAAACTGAAGACAGAAGGAAAAGAGAAGGAAAAAGCAAAAACAAGAAGAGAACAAACTAACAAACAGGAAAACTAGGAATTGTCTTCACATTCCTATAAAAATAAGAGCAATCAAGACAAAACCAGGAACAAGAAAGGCAAGAGATGAAGGAGAAAAGAAAAGAAGAAAAAAATGTCCCCTTCAAATTGTGTCTCTGTTGTCATTGGCAGACCATATGGGAAACATACAGATCTATGTCGACTTACCTCAGCAAGCCAGTGGCAGTCCACTGAAGTTCAGGATGCTTTCTGGCTGCACGGTTGGAATTGAGCTCCCTGACTTCCTTTGGGTCTGAACTCTGCATGGTTCTACTGCAAGTTTGAACTGCGCTTCCACCCCCAAAAGTCTGGTCCCAGTAGGAGGTGTTGACTCCAACAACTCCAACAGTTGCATTCTGCTGTGTCACAATTGAGGTGACTCTCTTTACTCCCCCAGCCATCTCCAATTCTCAACAATAAGCCTCAGAGAGGCCCTTTCTCTGCTGCTCACCACTGCACCATCCTCTTGGGCTCAGAATGATGAGCTTCTGAATTCCCCTGCTGCGCTGCTATCCTGGTGGGCTTCAGGCTAGGGCCTGCAAGCCCACACCACTGGTGTACCAGCTGGCCTCTCCCCTGCTTCCTTGTTCAGAAGTTAATTTCTGTATAATTATTTTCTGAAACAATTCAGAAATTTTCTTAGTTTTTAGCTTTATGTACAATGTTGCAAACCTTTCTGCAACATGTTGCTCCTTCAAAGTTATGTATCCAAGAATTACCCCAAGTGAGGCTGTGTAATTGTGTTTCATTCATTATTTCTAAATAATATTTCACTGTATGAACATATAACATTTTGTTTTTTTCTATCTTTTTTTTTCTTTCTTTTTTTTTTTTGGTACTGGGTATCGAACTCGGGTCCTTGTGCTTGCTAGGCAGGCTACTGAACCACTGAGCTAAATCCCGGGCCCAAATTTTGGTTTTCGTTTGTTTGTTTGTTTTAAATTAACCTTTTTTTTTTTTTTTTTTTTTTGCTACCTGGGATCGAACTCAGGTCCTTACTCTTGCAAGGCAGGCAGCAGAACCTCTGAGCTAAATCCCTGGCCTCTTTTTTCTCTCATTGATGGACATTTTATTTCCAACATTGTGTTACTGCAAACTATGAACAATTCTGTTCATGTTTTCCTCTGTACATGTGTACATTTTTCTAGCTGTCCAGGTTTGCTAGCCTTACTTTACCTCTGCCCAACTAAACGAATAAATATGTGACTCTAGGAAATAGCTTTCAGATGCTTTCAATTTGTGATGATCTGGCTATTTTCCTCTTAGGAATGCTGTCTTTTTATAGCTAGAATAATATTTGGATACATATTCCAGGAACTCCAGAAAGTCAACATTGATTTCTTGAAGGTGTCATTTGGTTTATTCATTTGCTATAACATTCTATTACTTTAGTGGGTTATAATCCAAAGGGAACAAGATGCCACATAACTATATGTTACATTTGCAAGTATTTGATGGGAGTGAGTAATTTTTCCTGGTTGTTAAGAACTCTAAGTCTATGAGCTACAAAAGTGACTAAGCTTAAATATTGGTTGTAGGGATGGCAGGAAGGAAGAAAGGAAAAGAGCGAAGAAGGAAAATGGAAATACAGAAGACAGGGGAAGGAGGTATATTAGGGGTAGTGGAGCTGTAGTAATAAATAGCCCTTGTCATGTATGGTTCAACAGAAGCAAACTTCATTCTTCTGTCATATAACACTCCAGGGTAGTTCCAGGCCAGCAAGGGTTGCAGCTTCTCTTCATACAGTTTTCTTGGTCCCAAGTTGACTGCTGCTTTATCACCTTTAATGTGTGGCTCCCAAAGTTGATTAGAAGTTGTCATCTCAAGTACCCAGATGGCAGAAATAGCAAAGAGTGCAAATGGGAGGACTGAGCCAGGACTGATATTATCAAACACCACTTCTGTCTACCATATTCTGGAGGATAAAAATTAGAAATGAGACCACATCTAACTTCAAGTTAGATTCCATTGGGAAATGAAAACTACCTGTGTGCCCAGAAAGAAAAGTAAATGGACTTTCTTGAAATACTACTTCTGCCTTGCCTAAGAAAGAGAAAAGTTAATTTAATTAAATTAATTAATTAATGGCTTTAATTTAAGTATTTGCAGCAGTATATTTCAGCGTGAGAAAGAAGAAAGATTAATACCAACTGAGCTGGAAAATAACTTATGAGGCATGATAAAAAACAGTGAATGTTAAAAAAAATTTTAATTATAATAAAAGACACATTACCATTAATTCCCTTCACTTCAAACACACTTTTCCCATCTTTCTTACTACTTTCCGAAGCAGTTCTGGAAGTCCTCTTTTACAGTGTCTTTAGTGGTGTTGTCATGACTGCCTTGATATCTGGAATTGGTTGAAAACATTTATCTTGCATGGTTATTTTGATTTTGCAAATAATTGCAAATAGTTTCACAATGCCAGGGAATAAAGTGAATGAGGATATACTCTCATGTTTTTAGGAGCCTGCCTACTTGTTGGATGGCACTTAGCAATGGTGTTTGTCATATTTTTATTTTTATCTTTTTTTTTTTTTTT
>NW_022900931.1:39186664-39201975 GCF_012274545.1 Fukomys damarensis | reverse complement strand
TTTGGGAGGCACTTTGCAATTGTGTTTTTGATATTTTTTTTTTTTTTTTTTTTTTTTTTTTTTTGGTTTTTTGAGACAGGGTCTCACTATGTAGTTGAGATTTCTCTGGAACTCACTATGTAGCCCAGGTTAGTCTCAAATTCACAGCAATCCTCCTGCCTCAGTCTCCCATGCTGGGATTACAGGCATGCACCACCACGCCCAGCTCATCATATTTTTACAAAGACAGTCATGAAATAGATTTGCAGAACTGCTTCAGAAAGTGGCAAGATCAGTAGGGTAACTGGTTAAAGTGAGAAGAGGTATTTAGAAGGTTATTAATGGTATTATGTCTTTTACTTTTAATATTTTAATTTAAAGAGTCACCATATATTTTGATCACATTGCATACCATTACAATTGAAAGTGTTTTCTGTCTCTCTCTTTCTCTTTTTCTCTCTCCCTTTTTTCTTTCTCAAGTTTTGTATGATTACATTTCATTCTCTTCTGCTCCTGATAATAAATTCTCATTAGTCAGCATAGTTTAGAGAGGATGCCCTAGGTAAAAGAAAAGAGAATCTTACCTTAGCCTGGGTCTCACACAAAACAGAGTTATAGTCAATGGTTAAATGTATTTCATTTAAAATGATCCCAATGAGCAGAAATGAAGGCCTGAGGGATCAGTATAGGTTTAAAAAAAAAGAGAGAGAGAGAGATGTCACCAAGGTGTTTGCCAGTGCTATGGGACTGCCCATAGGGGATAGTAAGGGTGTTTAACTACTAGTTCAGTTGAGGTTTTGTCTTCAAAATGTGTGGAAATATCTCAGGGCTTGGGTGCTGTAACAGTGACTGGGTTACCAGTGGGGATTAGAGGACTGACACTGGTGTTCACACCATGTCTGGCAGTAATGAACAACTCTGGTCTGGCTACTTGGTATACTTCCACCTCCAGAGCTCAGGAACTAAATAAGAACAGTAGAGCCCTCTCTCTAAACCAAATATATGTAAGTCTGAAAGTTCCTTGGCCACTTTCTATACAACAAAGCGAAAAACTGCCTGCAAAATCAGGAGACAGGCAGAGTGGTGGTGATGTCAAGTGTTAGTTTTAGCACCTGAGGTTCTCAGAGTTACCCTAATTCCTATAGTTCTCCTCTCATTCTGTGGTACCCCTCCAATCCATCTAAGAAATCATGTGCTTAAGTCATTTGAGTCGAATTTGATTTGGGTTCCTGCAACTGAACAGAAATGTAAAGATTGAGAAGAGAAAGCAGAATGTTACTAATATTTCTTCAAATCTGAAAGTGGATGACTGACAGTCATTAGCCCACAGCCCACAGCCACTCTCCAATACTCAGGGTCGAACTCAGCATCAGAATCTGCCCTTGATAGTAATGTAGCTTGGCTAGTCCATCTGTCTGCTCTCAATCTCTGCTAGGTCAACCTTTGTTCTTCAGCTTTTGCCCTCCTTGGCCAGATCTGGGGGAAATGATGCCCCTGGTAGCTCTCCTGCTCCAGCAGAGAGGCTGAATGACATATTCCTCCTTAGAGATCTGGCTTTGCTGCCTTTTGATTCACTTTCCACAGATTCCATAACTAGTCACTAATGCCAGAATCTTGCCAAGTCGTATGAATCTACACTAGATCTGCTCATCCCTAGTACCTACATTTAAAGGCTGCATTCTGATCTTCAGTCACTGGACACAATACACAAGTTCTGGGGCTACACAAATCTGCCCTGTCCACCCAGAGATTGTGACTTACAGCTGGCAGTGGTGGTGGTTGTTGGAACAGGCCTGTGGGGAGCAGGGACAGAAGAAGAGGTTTGAGAAAGAGCTGAGAAAAGAGACTAACTCCACTCAAACCTCGATTCTTTCCCTGATGCTGGAATTCTTTGGCTGGAATTCCTTCCCAGAACATGGCAGCATGGAGAGGATCAGACCCTAGCCCTGTGCTTGTGGTCTTCTCTCCACTCTTCTCACCCCAGCCCCATTGTGCACCAAGTATGCATATATGCACACATGGGTGGTGACTGTCGCGTGCATATCAAGTCCATTTGCACACTCCCACCCCCACGGTGACCCTTTGGCCACCCCTCAGATATCTGAACCAAGAGAAATGGTCTATGCCGTCCCTAAGGTAGGCATGGAATAATTTGATCAGCAATTCCAAATCTCAAGTTCCTGAGATATGGTCTAGAAGTTCGGGTGCAGTTTCCTTGTGGACTTTAGGAGGCCTTGCATTGTGCTAAGTCAGAGGAGAGTAGGAAGGCTCAGGGCAGAGTGTACAGCCACATTAGGTCTACAGATATGACTCAGTGTTTGTGTTCCCACTAATTCATATACTGAAAGCCTAACCCCTAATAGAATGATATGAGTAGGTGGGGCCTTTGGGAAGTAACTGGGTTTAGAATAGGCTAGGAGCGTGGAGCCTCTGTGATGAGATTATTATCTTTATAAGAAGAAAAGGAGACGAGGACTCACTTTCTCCAACCTGTGTGGCTACAAGCAGCAGATGCCATCCCAGGAATACCATCACCAGATTCCACTAGCCTCCAGCCTTGAAAACTTGAGCAAGAAATGTCTGCTGTTTAAGCCACTGAATGTGTAGTGTCTGCCTGAGTAGAATAGAACAAAGTGTGAGACCCACTTGGAGTCTAGGATCCCTAGTGCCACACAGACTAGCAGAACTTTCAGGTGGTTGAGCTAACCTCCAAATAAAGCCTTTTTGTGACTACTTTCATCAGTTTCTGCTACTTATAACTGAAAGAGTCTTTATTAATATACATGCAAGGTTATGTAAATGGTCTGTAGCCACTGCTTCCATTTTAGAAAAGCACTTCTTACTATAACTTGCTAATTCAACCATTCTTCCTCTAACATCGTAATAAACAGTACTCTTAAAGCCACAAGTCCAATGGGCTTTCCTTCATCCTGAATCAGCTGGTCTTTTTTTTTTCTACAGCATCTGAGTACATTAAACATCCCTTGTTATTGAAGGCCTGTCTTTTTTTTTAGAAAACTCTGTAATAATAAATAAGTTGATTCTCTTCCTATTTCTCAAATAGTTCCATTTCAGTAGACTTCTATAGCCCTTGCCCCAACTGTCCATACAAAGCTCAACCTTCCTCTTTGGGCTAAAACCCTCTAAAAGCCATTTGCTGGAATTAATTATTTGATTTACAATAATCATTTCTTATCTTGAAGAACCCATCCATCCTTATACTTTAAAGTATCAACACCCTAAAAATTAATCTCCAACTTCTATCTCCATCCTTGATGGAAATCCTACTTTCAGGTCTTCACTTACTGGGTGCTTACATTTATAGATGTTTGGACTCACTTGTATATCTACACTTGATCCTAGCCAAAAGGCCAAGAAGTGATCGATAATACATCTAATAATAATATGTCAGTAAAGCTTCAATGATCTTCTGTACTTGGGTGTATCCTGTTTTTGTCAGTTTTATCAGTGATGTTTTTCTCCTAGATTTTAAACCAGTATTACCTTTTACTCTGTCCATTTTGTCTTTCTTGCTATGATGTCCTACTAAACCTTTCTTTCCAAGGTATTTCTTGCTTATCCATTTTTTTTGTCCCCCCTCAGAAATCTCTAACTGATCTGGTTTCAGTTTCTATTCTGCTATAGTTTATCTTCGTTATTTGATAATAAAAGTTTTTCTTAGATAGAAAGTTTTGCATGACTTGTTTTTACTGGCTTAAAATCTTCCAGGGGATCTCTGTGGCCTGAGGAAAAGTCTAAACTCCTTCATCTTGCAATTAGGACTCAGAATTAATCTTTCGCTCTCTACATCTCACCCAGGCTCATCTAATCATATTTCCCAAACCCAAATCCACATTGCTGTATCCTTGCTTTTATCACTTTTCTCCATTCTACATCACCCCCTCTCCACCTGTCGAATTATTCCTGATAAATTTCAAATCCGTATAAAACGTTCACAGTGTTTTCTTCCTTTCTTTTCTCCAATCCTTCTTTCTGGTCTGTTTGTTTGACACTTGTTAATTTATTGTCTTGCACTGTTGCAAAACTTTGTGGCCATTTAAACCAGATTTTAAATGCTATGAAAACAGAACCTATGCTTCACAATGTGTTTTTTTTAATTCTCTTTATTTTTACACATCCTATGCTATGCATGATGAGTAACATGTTTTTTTATTTTGGTTTTTCTTTAAAGTAAAAAGTTGTGCTTTTACGTGAAGTCTTTTTGGTGGTCATACAGTGTCTCATATCATGGATGCTAAAGTTGGTGGTAAAAGCAATCAGGGGCCAGGGAATAGCTCAGTGGTTCTGCCACCTGCCTCACAAGTGCAAGGTCCTGAGTTTGATCCCTGGTACAAAAAACAAACAAACAATAACAACAACAAGAAAAACAAACACAAATTGCTAAAAACTCATAGAAATTTCACTCTACATTATTAATAAATATCTTCCCTTCTTCCCACCATTGTCTTTGTTTTTGAAGAACAATAGATTTCCTTTTATAAGAATATCATATCTGATTAAAAGGTCTCTTGTTTATAAACCTTTTTTATTTCATTGTTCTCTGTGTAATCTTGGGTCCTCGCAAAGCTGTGCTTTTGAAGTTTAAAGAGAAAAGAATTATCAGACACCAATGTACATAACAAAAGACATTACAGTATCCTTCTTTCATTTTATTGAAAAGGAATCATTTCTATTCTAGCACAATGTATTTTACATCATAAAGCAAGATATAATTTACATATTACACTTCTTATGAGACCTTTATATCATTATGTCATTCCCCTTTTGATTAGGTCACCTCTTCTGGTTTAATTTAATTGCCAAGTGTCCTACAAGTCAGCATCTTCCTTGAGGAGGGCCTGGAGACACAGATAGTTCACATTGCTCATTTTTATCTGAGAGAACGATGGAACAGAGGTGTGCCCCAAAGGTGATGGTGCCGAGACTCTCCTCTGACAGCTGGCTCAAGAGCCAGAATGCTGTTCCTCCAAATCACATATCAAAAATCAATAATAAATGAACAAAATGGAGTGCTTGCTGCCACTGTATGTAAGTTCTTTGATCAAGTACTCAAATAATAGATGTTTGTAGGATTGTCTAGCAACAAACATTCGCATTACTGACTAGCACTGGATATTCTATGTAATACCTAGACACTGATTACATAAGGCACTGGATAAAAACCCATAATTTCCCCTACTATTGAGGAGGGGTCAGACTTTTCTCTTGGCCATGCTTCGAAGTTGATGTCTGGATAAAGATTTCAAAGGACTTTGTTGGGTATGACCGTCTAGTTCTGACTCTCTTCTTAGATTCCTCCCTTCTAAGATTCTCTCCTAACATACCTCCTCAGCAGAACCTTTTCAGATGTGATTTCTGTTCATTTCCTATAATACAGATTCTCTTTTAGCTGTACTCCTCCAACTTCACACCCCCAAAGTCATCAGTCTCTTAGATTACCTTCACTTCCCAAATCAAAGAATGTCTCAGTTGGTGAAGACATGCTGTTCCTTTGAAACCCAACAGTCCATAGCAATTAAAATAGTAAGTTGAGACTCCTTAGAATCAAATAATGTGTGCTGTTCAGCCAGCCTACATGAACCATTCCTAAGAAACGTTTTAATAGTGTGTTACAAGAAGAGGGAATCAAGCAAAATACATAAGATGGGATTCCTTTTCACTACTGTGAGAAACAAACTCAACACTTGAAATACATTTTTGGATGGCTATTTGATTGAAAAAGAATACCACCCTTAACTCAGTCTGATACACCACGGGAAATGCAAATGTGTGCTAAAAGTGCATTTTACACCCTAAATTCCTTGCCAGTCACTCTCAGTACAAAGTTGGTACAGTTGGCTAAAATCAATCTAAAGCTTTTTAATCACTGTTAACTAAAATTATTAGACCCAAGTAAGTCAGGATTAGAATATAAGTTAAAAATATGTCTATTCTGTGTGTTTTAAATTATTCTTTGGTCAAATGTTGTGATTTTTTGAGATATCTGAAAATATATACCTATTTCTCATTTCCAAATACAAGGTTATAAGTATGTACAGCAAGGTAGCATTTCCTTGCTACAAGGCATCCAGGTACCGTATAATTCTGTTGACATTGTACATTTTTATAGTTCCTTTCCTCCCATGGTCACAGAATGCTAGACATATCAAGAACACAGGAAAGAATGAAGGAGCAAATGAATAGGGCCTCACAACACCCCTGTGAGGTAGGTATTGTCAAACCCATTTTAAATAGGTATAATGAGGCACCGCATGGTAATGGAATTTGGTCAAGTCCACCTGGCAAGTTACAAGCATATGTCTGGGAACGAAGAGATAGAAACAAATAAATATCAGTCTTGAATCCCAGCCCTAGATGCTAAGCTTTATTTCAAAATACTAAAAAATAAAATTCCACAATTGCCTTTAAAGTTTTGAGAATTTAGACAAACCTTTGTATATTCCACTTAAACATATGTTTTGTCTTTTACATTTCTGTTGAGTGAGGGCAGAGCAGGTGACTAAACATCTTTCTCTCCCCTAAATGTAATTCCCATGATAGCTCAGATTAGAGCTCAGGCTCCAAATTCAGAGACACCTTTGTAGTCTCTAATACTTTCTAATTCATTTTAAAGCCCCACTGTGAAAATGAGACCTACTCTTACGCAGCTGTCCTACCAATTGCTCTGTGGTCTTAATGAAAATTTTGCATAGAATAAAAAAAGAAGCAAGATGCCTAATTAACATTTTATCACTGTTAAGGATAGTAGTGATGGGGTGAAATTTGCTCTTTGTAGTGTTTGAGAAACTGCAATCTGAAGCTTGCAATATTTTATATATATAATATATAAATATGTACAGTATTTATATAAGCGTGCATCTGATTACTCGTAAGGCAACAAAAGATGTAGCTTATGCCTTGTACGTTTCAGTCTTTATCTTCCTAGAGAAATTCTCTCCCTCTCTTGAGAGAAAAACATTTCCTCTATCAAATAGCCTGTGACAGCAAGTTGTTCAAAGATAACAAGTATCTTTAATTTAAGATGGCCAATTGGATGAGGATAAAGGATGGTGTTGATGTTGATATAATAATATATAGCTTAGAACTAAATCTGTAGCTTATATCTAGAACTTAAAATTAGCTAGACACAGCCAATCACATTGATCAACAAGCTAGAAGTTACACACAATTCTTTTTTTCTTCAGTAGCTGATGAAAAACCTTAACATGTCCAACAGACATGGGAACGAGAAAGGAAATCATATTGGGCACACATTCTTCACAGACTTTGGCTTTTCAAAAGCTCCTAAAGAGAACTGGGAAGATGACAGGGTAAGGCACTGGGGTTCAAACCGATTGATGAGGTGACTATGGGTATTCATTCTGAATATACATGTGATTTCTTTGGCTGCTGAAGATTCTCTGAAAAATCTCATACGAGTGGGCTGACCCTAACTGAAGAAGCTTGGAGTATATTAAGCAAAGCATGAAGAGAAGGAAAAACAAAATAAACATGTACAGAAACAAATGGTGTGATATCCCAGAGGGAGGAGGAACATTTCTTAACTAATTTTCATTCTGCTCCTCTCCTGCTTTTATCTGCCATGGTCCCAAAATTTTGGTTCTGTTCTGTTTGTTTGTTTTTACTTTTTTTTTCTTTCCAGCGGAGGAAGAAATGACAGAGCAGGATAGGTGTCTTATGGTTTTTGATTTCTTCTTAGGCCTGTTTAATTATTGTTTTTTCCTCAGTTGACTGTTGGCACCTGGTTCCTCTGTAAACTATATTCCTTGGCCTTCAGTCTCAGGTTGGCAATGCTGTTGGCCATGTTGACACCCTGTGCAGGGCTATTGTTGGCACATGTGGCAGAGTAAGTAGCCATGGCGCTGTAGGGACAAAGGAGAAAGCAGGGAGAATAACAGGCATTAGTTTCACAAAGCTGCGAGTCCGTGCCCCAGATGGATGTACTCTCAGGCGGGGGGCCGGCAGGGGCAGGGTGCTGGACAAGGTGACCTTCAGGGCCTCTGACAGCTCCAGCTTCCTGTTACTCTAAGGCTTTTGGGGAAGGGTGGCCATGTTTCGCAGGGCAGAAGAAAGCAGAGGAGAATGGGACAGGAGAGGGAGAGGTATTTGTTATGTTGAACACAGTGAGTAATGATTTATTTTTTTTCAGTAGTGCCAGAAGAAAGTTGCTCGAGTTGAATAGCAGGTGCTTCATCATCTGGCTAACACAATACTTAATCTCTTTCTGCCTATATCACCCAGCCTGTAGGTGAGGAAGAAAAGTGTGCAGTTGATAAACTAAAGAGGGTTTTGCCTCTTCATTCTGGGTAGCTGACCTTAATTTTAATGCTTTGTAGATAATCAATAAATGCCATAATAAATAATGCACTTGGAAAAGCAGATGAAAATAACCAGCATAACTTCTCTGCCATTCTTGATTCACTGGTTGATAGCACAAAGGACTGCCAAATTAAGACATTCCTATCAACCAGGCTTGATTTTCTAATCTCTCAAAAGTGCTGTAGAAGCACACATTGCCTTTTGGATTAGTTCTTTTGAAAAAGTTCAGAATTTCTAAATAAACTATCAAAAATCCAAGACTCATCCTCCTGACCTCAGAGGCAACTGTTCTTTGCTGTCCTTTTTGCTTAGAAAAACCCAAAGTTTTTCATTATTAGTAATTATAATTAAGACCTATGAAAACCACTGAGCAGAAATGTATCACTGATAGGTCTCTGTTAATTAACAGAAGACTCTAATTTTAAAGGAAAAAGAAATGGGGTTGTACACTTGGCTGAAAATTATTTTTATTTTATACTAAATAGTTAAAAGGAGGTTCATTTGAACTCAATGAAAATTATTCTAGTTGTTTCTAAGATTAGCAAAATCTCTTTGAACAGAGGGCTGGAATGAGATAGACTTGAAAATGGAAAGACATGTACTTTTCTCCTGTCTTCATTCCATTGGAATTTTGTTGGCCACATAACAGTTTGTGGTTGTGGGGATCAAGTGACAAGATCAGAAAGAGAGAAAACTAAAACTTCTCTACAAATGGAGAGAATATATCATTGACAGCTATCCGGGACACCACATGATTTCTCATCCTAGCATTATTTCAGCTCAGTTACTAGCAATTAACCCGGGAAAATTAAATTAAAGAAATATAATTAGTTCCAGATTACTCCATCTTTCCAGAAGTACATATCTTTAATTTTAAAGTCTTAAAGCACTGGTGTAAATGCGTGGGTAACTGTATATGGGGGAGAGAGAGAGAGAGAGAGAGAGAAGGAGGGAGAGAGAGAGAGAGAGAGAGAGGGAGAACGCATGTCAGCATGTGTGGCAACAAAAAGGCAGATGCAGAAGAGCACCACACAGTTAAGGCAAGTTTACATTAGGAGTAAGACAAAGGACCAGACAGCTTATTGAGGTAGGAAACATTTTGATGTTTTTCTTTAGAGTGCACCGAGAACTGACGTTTACAGTATTTTCAAAACTCACATACATATCATTAAGTTCCTGGATGAACTGCATGCTTCCATTCAAGACTACTAGAAATATAAGCATCCATAAAGCCTATAGTCAAGAAATTTCTACGATATATCAAGGATCCAAAGAACTACTAGCTAAGAAAAAACTATTGCATTTAATAAATGCACTTGTCATTGACTATTATAAGATCAACCAAAATAGCCTTTCTCAACCAGGTGTCTGTGAGAGAATTAAGCTCTAAAACAGTACACAGTTACTGTCATTTGAAACACACAGGAGACAAGCTGGAATCATGAGATACCTGTATTATTTGATAGGAACTGAGAATAAAATTCAATGGATAAAACTTCATGAAAGATCACAAAGAAAAAATTCTCTGGTGATAAATTATAGAATATCGTGTTGTCTTGTGCTTGGCCTGATTTCCTGAGAAATTATTTTTCCATTCTTTGAAATTCTGGACAAGCAAGGTTGTATTTAACAGAAACTCGCCCTTTCTAAGGATAGCCAAAATGTGTTCCACATCCTTAGCAAAGGAAACTGGAACCTTAGAATATTATTTTAGTTTACTGAAATCGTTGTTACTACTTTCCAGAAGTGTCTACTATATCGTGGTTGCACTTTTGTCTACAAAATCCATGCTGTAGTCACTGTGTCGTCTATTGACCATATCATCAGATAGTCTAGCCTGGGGACTTAATATTGTAACACATTTCTTAGAAGTACTGAAGTTTTTCTTTTTAATGAAGGCCAGACAGTAATATTTGAAGAGATGAATGTTTATCTCTTTTCTTACTTAAAACAAATAAATGGGAATGAGGATCACATGTTCCACAGAAGACTGGATGTTCTCCAAGACATTTTTCACTTACATGGTAGCCTGCTCTTCTACAGTAGGGAACTGTTTCCTTGTCCAATTATGTGGTGGTGCTGTTATATGAACACCAAGGTAGTACTATAGTGAGTCTGGGACAGTGCTTTATAGGAACCTCTCAACTTAGTGGACTGTGAAGATCACGGAGGAATTTATATGAATGCATGAATTTTGAAACTTCCTAAGTATGCCATAAGTGATACTGTTTTCACTTGATGCATTTGGAAACTTTTGCTTGATAGAATTGTAACTTATAAAACTTTCAAAACTTTGATCTAATGTATTCCAGCATTCCATGACCATAGTATGTATGATAAAAGAACAGAGACCATCTTAATTTACTGCCTCTTAACAAATGTCTAGAATATATGAAACTACAAATAGGGATTTTAATGGTATTTTGTGCACACACTAAAACAGTATGTCTGTTTTCCTCCAGTAATTGACATGGGTCTAGTTTTGTAACTTGAGCTAAATGTGCAATATAGGCAATCAGTGGGCAGTTCTTGGACATACCGGCAACAAACAAGACCAGTTACAGGTCAGAAAAGGTAGAATTAATGAGTGAGCCCTGTAAGAGTAGCTTAGTCATGCTTTAAACATGGCATTAGAAGATGGCAAGCACTTGCTTCCTAAAATGACAACACATGGCAGAGAGCCTTAAACAGCTGCCAATCTGAGAAAATGTCCATGACCATCTGTTTTCTACCTCATGGAAACTTCTTTAGTTCTGTTTCAGGAAAAGAAAGAGAACCTTGAAGTGTCTTGCCACAAGACAGAAATCTACCAGGGCCGTTAGCTGTTTCCAACCTATTTATGTAACCATTCAGACCATGTAAAGTGACTACTCCTTCCTATTCAGGATTAAATGTCCTGGGATAAATAGGATGAAAACTAAGTGATTTGTGTAGGTTACGTATAGACCAACAACCAAAAGCCTGCTCAACAACAACTAGAGGCCTTGCTGTCGGCCTGGCAACCTTGCTTTCTGAGCAAGGGCCATGTTTTCCTGTCCGCAGGGTGCAGATATGAACTGAGTCCTGGGACTGAGTTTATAGAGTTGGCTAAAGCATCATTTTTATTTAATTTTTAGCAAAGCTCCTATATCTGTGACCAAGAATGTATAGTAAGTGTGTTGAGACATTAGAGATGAAAAAGAAATGCTTGCACCATGTCTGCTGACTCAGCAGGCCTACCCTGGGACTTCCCCAGAGTTTAAGCTTCAAATCTCCCCATGTCCTTATTTGGAGATTCCTAGCAGATGCAGCCCAGCCACAGACAGCAGAATGCTGACCCCACCCGAAGAGTAGGAGTGCAGTTTTCCCTGGGGACAAATCATTTACAGTTAATTCAACCTATTCTGAGAGGTTGTAGTGAGGGGAAAATGTGTTAAAATAACAAGTCCCCAATGCTAAATAAGTTCAGAAACTACTATCCATGGTATGATTTTAAAGCCAGAAAACTTAGGGACATCTGCCCCTCTGATTTCAATTCATCCATAGCGTGAATACCATAAATCACAAACAACTGAGGATAGCTTGAGAAACAAAGTCCTTGGCTCAGTTTTCAATTTTAATGTTATTTTCTATTTGTCCTTTTTGATCAAATGATGACAAGCTCTTTAAAATTTCACCCCAAAGACAAATCTGTCCACCCAAGAAGTCTGTGGGTCTTCCTGAGAACACAGGTTTGACCAGCTCAAGCTTATTTCAAAGGCTACAGTTTCTGTAATGTATAGAAGTTGGAGTCCATCTCTTTGGTTTGTTCTTTAGTAAATGCAAAAATAATGGAAGTAGGGCTGGGGATTTAGCTCAGTGGTCCTACTACCTGACTGGAAAAGTGCAAGGACACGAGTTCAATCCCTGGTACCAAATCAAAACAAAGAGTATTGGAAGTATTCTTGCTTTGTCTAAGAAAATTCAATACCAGTTTTCCTAGGGAAAATTAGTTTTAAAGTTAGGTGTCATGAATCACTGTGGAACTGAATTTGTGTGATTTAAATAGTCATTTCTAACTTTTTAAATTCTGCACTTAATTTTAATATATATTTAGTTCTTATAAGTGGATATACTTGGACCACATCCATGGTAAGCATTCTGTTTGCACTACATGTTAAGCAATTCTTCTGTAATGTTTAACTTTTCTTTCTAGAAATGTTTTCATATATTTAAAACCTCTTGACACAAAACCTTTTATTGCCTCAAATTTTTGTTTTTCTTTTTTAAATGCACAGTGCTTATCTATGGGTTCCAAACACTCTTGTGAGATATGTCATAGGGAAACTATTACTAGCTCAACTGTAGGAACAAGACTACACAAGAAATCAGTACTGAGAAGCAACAAGGGCAAGGATAACAACATGGTTCTGATCCCTGCCTCATACCCTCCAGTCATCTAAAACCTCAGTATTCAAAGTGTGTACTGAGTGTAAACAGGTTTAGCTTCACCTTGGAAAGAAGCCCACCCTAGACCTAGTGAATCACAGTCATCCTGAACATTGTCCCAGGTGACGCCATGCACAGCCATCTCTGATGAGCTCTGCTCTTGACTCTCACAATACTCTTAATTTTATGGACACATTTTCTTATAGCTCTGGCTTCTACCAGTATCCTCCCGTCAAGGACCTCACTGCTTACATTTCTAGGACTTCATCCCCCGCTTTCTTAAACATACTTAATTCCCCTTTAATCCCTACCCCCAGCAGCCACCCTTCTCCCCCTCTGACAAGTTACCTTTTCAGTGTCTTCCGTTAGAATCCGTTATGAAGCCCCTCGTGTAAACAACATCTTGGGAGGGATGAGGATCTATTTTTGAAAGTGTGAAAGGGAGAAATGAGCCAAATGCGTTCAGCAGATGTCAGGCAGCACCATGACCATGACCAAATCAGGAAGGGAGGAGGAGGAGGAAGAGGGAGGGAGGGAAGCTGGACAAGGACAGTCAGCCTGTTTCACTTGTCACCAGTTTTCTTTTAAGTCCAGTCCTCCCTCTGGAAATGGCACTGAAGACTAACGCTGCAGAGCCAGGCCATTGGTTATCTACCTCTCCCAGGAAGAGAAGTGACTTGAGGAAAGGTTTCCTGGCTACTTCTTTTCAAATAACAGTCAAAAGTCTAAGCCTTGTTTAACTGTTACCCAAGAGACAAAGCACTAGAAGATTAGTGAGTCTCCATAATTCTAGAGATGTATGTGGTTAATTCTCACAATCTGCTTCAGGAAAATCATTTAGAACTAAGCAGTGGGTATGGATTCCAGAAGCAATCTTCCTTCAACTAGCCACAGGTAAATAAAGAAGACACCTGGTAGGACAGTAGTGTCCCCATTGGGGAAGGCTTTGCTGCTCTGGTGACTCGCTTGCCTGACATCATCATCTGCAATATGCTCAAGAAAATGAATGAGGTCATGACATGTTATAATTAGAGTGAACTATATGTTCCAGTTTGTCAGGGACAGTCCTGGCTTATACCTGTTGTCCTAATGTAATTGTTAATTCACTCCCCTCTCAAAAATGTCACAGTTTGGATGATAAATTATACAGCCACCACTCTGAATGTAAAAGACACCCAGAAAAAAATATTTGGCTATTTCCCAGCTCATAATTATTAGCATACACAAATAACTGCTTTTGTGCTTTGGTTTCCATCTTCCAGGGAACAGATAGGAAAGTCAGCAAGCTGTCCTGTCTGACAGACTTTCTACTCACTCTCTCTGGGCTACCTGACCAAGTCGCGCACAGCAGTCTTCCCAATAGGATGCCCACATGCCCAGAGTGTATCTCTCAGGCATGCCTCACTGATGGGAGACACAACTTGAATCAAAAAAGGATGCTTAGATAGTTTTCCAATGTTACCGCTTTTACTAAACCCAACACAATGGAATGAAAAATATGGTCATTAACCTAATATTTTGGACAGAAACAGGGACCACAAGAACTAGCTGTAATTCTACTTGCTGAAGACTTAAAATTGTGCAAGTGTTCAGTCTTCTCTTCTTCGGAACCAGAGCAAGAATAGAGCTATTACACAGAAATGTTCCCGGGATTAATCAAGAGAAACACCTTTTAATGAACGTCATATGTGAAGTAACTAACTTGACATTATAATACCAACAGGAATGACAAGTTAATTTTCCACAGCACAAAAGATGTATCATTTCCTTTGCTTTTCACCACTTGCTTTACTTGACAATAGTTATATTCCTGGCACTCTTCAAAGTGGGACATCATAATATACTTGATTCTAAACAGAGCAGAAAAACCTGCATATAACAGAATAGTGTTTTGTCACTTTTAGCAATTAACCAAAATATGAACACTTGAGTCAACACTGGGTCAAAATTGTTATTGATTAAATTATCACTATAAACCATGGCCTTGCTACTTATATTTGGAGATTAATTTATTGTTATTACAGAATATAAACATTATATGATATTGCTTTAATTTGCTTTTACAAACTCTGTATCTAGGAGAAATGATAAATATTCATACCATGAATATAGGTAAAACAATAGGTTATATGATTTTAAGTGGAACAAGCAGAATACAAGATAATATGTACACTAAGGCTAAGTTTATATAAAATATAGAATTCTAGTCCCCAAAAAGAACAAACTGTGTTAAGATGTGGAATCACAGACATTTTTGAAAATTATTCTAAACCTTCCATATAATCTTTTCAATTAAAATAGAACATTTCCCAAAAAGGCACACATAGATTGCCGTGTTAATAATTTCAGTTAGATGCCCATATATGAAGTGTAGATAATGCAGTATGGAGGTTGGACTTCTGCTTTGGTCCAGGTTATATGGCCTGATACTAATTCAGGAAGGACTTCATGCCCCTTTGTGCAGTACACTGTGCTCAGCCTCCTACTGTAAGGACCATGTGGCAGCTGTCTGGATGGTTTACAGCTGGTGGGAAAAGTTGCTAAGGAGTACCAAGCAAAAAAAAAAAAAAAAAAAAAAAAAAAAA
>NW_022900931.1:39126857-39186640 GCF_012274545.1 Fukomys damarensis | reverse complement strand
AAAAAAAAAAAAAAAAAAAAAAAAAAAAAAAAAAAAAAAGTATTCCTTTCTAGTTCTGAGCAAATTCAAACCAGAGATCTTGAAGCATCAGGCTTGGAACTATATCCATTCTGTTAGCCATTCAATGAGTCGATGGACTACTGATATGTATGAGAGAAACAAAGAAGTCTTCTGCTTTTTAAAATAGTAATATATGACTTCACAGTGGGCTGCAGAATGTGTTTTTAGTAGATTCTATGGAAGAAGAGGTCACAGAGATTCAACTAATCTTTAAAAAGTTAGCTAGGACACACATATAAAACTAATCTTTCAAAATAAACAAGGCTGAGGGCAAAGGGTGTCCAGAACAGGACTTTCCTGTGGTATTCATGATGTTTCTATATTACCAAGACCAAAGATAATTCAGGCTAACTTCACAGCAAGGAATATGAAAGAAGTTCCTAATTCATTTATGGTGTTTCTTTCAGGAACTGATTTGGAATAGAAGGAACAGTTAGGGGAGATTTGGGCTTGAATTAGAACTATCAACTTTTAGACAATATTTAAGTATTTGCATTTCACAAATGTGCTCTTTCAGGGCCGGGGATGTAGCTCAGTGGTACAGCATCTGTCTGGCAAGCGTGAGACCCTGAATTTGACTCCCGGTACCAAACCAAAAAAATGTGCTTTTTCATATCAGCTAGGATATAATCTCCTGTGATTAGTTTAAAATTTGTTCAAGCAATAATTACCCTTAATAAAAAGTTAAATAAGAGCATAATAAATGAACTTGCAAATATTTCTTCCAGTGAAATCATCCAGAGAGCCTGTGGCTGTGACTTGTTTTCC
Organism: Fukomys damarensis; assembly: GCF_012274545.1. Classification (NCBI taxonomy): domain Eukaryota; kingdom Metazoa; phylum Chordata; class Mammalia; order Rodentia; family Bathyergidae; genus Fukomys; species Fukomys damarensis. The sequence goes on along the minus strand of NW_022900931.1, from coordinate 39,185,812 downwards.
TGGAGTGCTCAGGAACAAGTTTAAAGAAAGGTACTTGAGACAATCGTTAGCTTGTTGAACACATGTGCCTCGGCTTCCTTACTGGCATCAACATGTGTTTTCTGAATAGCATAAAAATGCAGGTTAATAGTCTCTTGATGAGATTGAAATACTACTCTTGTTGTTTGCTTCTTCAAAATAGTTCACCTTCTTATATAAAAGTTTAGTGTAAATTATATGTTTATATTTAAAAGTTACACACAGACACACACATACACACTGACCCCCAGAGAAATCTCAGACTGGTAGATAAGAGTTATCAATAGAATATGAAGGCATTTGCAATGATAAGAAATCCTCGCTAAAAAGCACTGAGGGCATGAAAATGATCACAATGACTGGGTTCTCTCTCTCTCTCTCTCTCTCTCTCTCTCTCACTTTTTCCTTCCTTTTCTCTGCCTTTTGCCCTCCTTTCCTTTTTAATTCAAGGTCAAATTACTTGCAGTTTGTCTTTGATCTTAAACTTAGAGCCTTTCATGTCAGTTCCCTGCTTGAGTGTTTTAAAACAAATCTATCTTAAATTTGGAAGTGCGGTAGTAGTTTTATCGTGGAATGCTTGCAAGAGGGACACTGGGCACAGCTATTACTAAGTGATCTTTTCTTTGGGATCCTTCCCCATCTTTGAAACCTTTGCAAGAGTTCCTGGGTCCAAGAGGAGATTGCTGATGGCCTGCCCCTCTCTCTTCTGCCCCAAACCCTGCTTCTGCGGCTACTAGAACTCTCCTGTGAAAATGTGGGAATGTCAGCCAGTTGAGTGTCTCTGCAGTGGGTAACCCAGTAGGAAGTTGTCAGCCAGCTGCAGGAGCAGCCAGCTTCGAGTGTGGCTGACTGATGAGCATGTGGAAGCAGAGGGAGGGACAGTGAGCCAGTCATTCACCTGTACGGAGAGGCCGTCCCCCAGGAGAGATAATCGGTGGGCCTGGGAGCAGGACGAGGTACGATGGGCTGCTCCACAGCAGTCACATCTCCTGAGTAGGATTTGAGGAGGGAAGCATTTTTGTTGGCCAGCATGGCTCTCTCATTCCTGCGGAACTTGGCTCTTCGATTCTGAAACCACACCTGAAGGTCATTGGGAGGGGAGAAGGGCATGAGAAGAGAGGAAAAACAGAGAAGAGATTATAAGCCTGAAATCTTGGTTGATTTTACTTCTGATATCTTCCTGAGGGGGATGCAAGACAGGTACAGCATTCTTCTTAGGATAATAGGAATACGCCATCCTTCCTTCACAGTGGGCCCTCTACGGAGCTCTTAGGGTTAAGACAAATAGGGTAGAGGGGTAGCTCAGTGGTACAGTGTGTGCATGGAACCCTGGGTGCATCCCCCAGCACCACACACACACAAAAAGGGACCATGCAGTACTTCCAGTAACCCAGACACAGGGACAGAGTCTGTGATGAATCCACAGGACAACAAAATATGGGTTAAAATCTCCATTGTACTTATAATCAAGAAAAAGAGGAGAGATCTCATTGGACTTCACTTAAAAGTCTCAATGATTTTTCTGAAAGTTTTTGCAAAATCTTCAAAATGTGAAAACTTTATCTTTCATAATACCCATTAAATATTTATTTTATTTTATTTTATTTTATTTGAACCGGGAATTGAACTCGGGTCCTTGCACTTGCAAGGCAGGCCACCAAACCGCTGAGCTAAATCCCCGGCTGCCATTAAATATTTATGAAAAAATACTTCCATCTTTCCAAAAGTAGGCTTTCTGACGAGGACTTAAAAAGAACACTACGACTGTTGCCCAAGAACAAATTCGCAGAGGTATCCCTCCCAGGCGATGAGGAGGCCGAGTATTTGTACACTGGCTCCTATCAACCATTGGCTACTGATGCTCAGTGTTTTGGACGTTCCTAACCTAGTCAGGGAAATCTCTTGAAGTTCTAGAAAGACACTAATGGCAGAGTAAGGCAGATACTAAAAGTCAGCAGTTGACTGAACTGCATTTATTTGTAGAACTCATGGGAGATGAGTAGTATAAAAAGCATCCACTACAGCTAATAATAAATTTACCATTCATTAAGGGGTACAAGGGTTAGGAATTTAGGCATACAACATACATTATTTATAGATATCATGACAGTTCAATTTATCAGTTTTTATTATTTATATTTTAGAAGCAAAACAGTTTCGATGAGATTAAGCTGTTGAAATTCACACAAATAAATGGTTGGGGTTTTTGACTCAAGGATGTTCAATTTATGACTATACAGCTCTTCTAGGTGGCAGTGATGTTTCGTCCACTCATTTGCTCATTCTGAAAGTGTTTACAGAGTAGCCAGTGTGGTTCAGACCCTGCCCTAAATGTTGGGAAGAGAGATGAGAAAGACGCATTGTCTGTTTTTAAGCAGCTCACAGTTTAGTAAAGGAATACATGTACATTTGAAAATGTGCAAAGCAAATATGTTAGGATCAATTATAGAAATGTACAATAAGGTACATGGGAGAAACAGTATGGAGTAAGATTATTGTCCCATCACAGGCAGCACCAAGGGCCTCAGTGACTCGGCGTTCTCTGTCCTGGCTTCTCAGGACACAATTCACAATTACACAATTACAGCTATCATTTTAAATATAAATATAACTATCAGTGTCCTGCTTGATATCATCCACTGGCTTCCAATTACAGAATAAAATGAAAATGTTTTACAGTAGAACACAGGCAATTCAGGAGTCAGCGGTGTCCATTAAAGAGCTACACCAATGCCCTCCTACACTGGTGCTCATCCTTCTCACGCCCACCTTAGACTCAAGGTCTGCCAAAAGGACCCAGTGTTTTCCACGGACATATAGTCACACCAGATGCTCCGACTGTCAGGTTCTTCCTCTTCCATTTTCAAGATTTGACTTTCGTATCACCGCTCTGTAAAGCGTTGTACTGGAAGGAACCTGACAGTAAGGCCTAACAGAATTGGACAGAAACATTGGCTGTACTACTTTTAAAGATTTATCCTTGGATAGTTATTTAACTTTTTTTTCTCAGTCAGTTGAGATAATGATGCCCACTTATAGGTCGGTGAGGAGAACTGGACCAGAAGAGCTGCTTAATAAACAGCCCATCCCTTTCTCCCCAGGCAGATAGTACCATTCCTTCTTCTGCTCTATCACTAATTCTTGAATATTACTTTCATGTAGGAACCATCCTACATATCATAACTTCATGGTTTACGCAGCTGCCTTCTCTGCCCCAGGCATGATATCCTTAAGTAGAGGGTTGATGTCTTATTCACCCCCAGCAAATTCAATACAATTTCTCAATAAGGGTTTGAGGGAAGAAAAAGAGGACAAGGGAGAAAAATGAATCTTAAAAGATAAATAAATCCTGGGCACCACCCAGAGGTCTTCAGCATCTAGCAGGGAAGTTTAGCCCACAAACAACTCAGTATATTACATGTTATGCATTGATAAATACTTTAAATATAAATAAACCCCAACCCAGAATGGATTGGTTTAAACTGGGTAAGGGTAGGACTGAGTGGAAAATAAATAAAGTCATGGAAGGACTATTCTATCCTAGTCACTTAGAAATAATATTCACAGTACCTACCAAAAGTCCTCAATGTGTTAGTCATTAGTAGAGAAGGGGAAAGAAAAAATAATTCCAACACATTTTAGCATTGTATTATTATAATTAAATATAATTATTCTATGTGATTTATTATATCAACATCTATTTATTAGAAATTAAATATATCAATATATAATATATGGTATGTAGATATATAAATGTATATTTTTATATATAATAACTTATTTTACATATATATGTTAAAAAATAAAGGTATTTGCCTCTTATGGATCAAGACAGTCCCCCAATCCAAAAAGTACTCTTTCACATTTTTAATTTCTACCTTTTCACTACCCAGGTTTTCTTCTTTAGATTCTTCTTGACAAAAGTGGTACTTTACAGTACTGTGGCTTACTAGTGGTCTAAGGTCATGCATGCTGCACTGTGGCTGAGGTTAGGGATAGAGGTATGGGGTGGTTTCAGGAGACCAGGATGGACTTAGACGCTTAGGAGCAGGGTGTGAAAAGTAACTTGGGAGAAGAAGTCTGCCCTGGTGATGGGGTGGAAAGGGGAGGGTTGCGCTCTTTCTCTGTAGATCTCTTGCCTGAGCTCCAGTTGCTGCCACCCTGACTCACGCTTCCTTCTCGTCTCTCCTAAGGGAACCCAGGGGAACCAGGTAACTTTCCTCTTTTGTCACTGGCAGTTTTCTTCCTGTCTCTTGGGGAATACTTTTAGGTTTCACTGTGTTCTTCCATGGGAAACAGCTGTCACTCTTCCTTTTCAGGCTGAAGGCTCCTCTCAGACCTCCCATCAATGCAAGGAATGTCCCTCATGGTGCCCTGCACCTTGGGACTCCAAAGTCCTGCCCTAGTCAAGACCCTTGTGTTAGCTTCATTTCCAGTCAGTCTACAGGGTGATCATTTGCAGAAAGAAATCCCCCAAACACCAAATGACAGAAATACAAATAATCTTTCTTTAGGAAGACAAGACAGATCTAACCACCCTCCTTATCAAAACATCTGTTGACCACTGGTGATAGGGAAGACAAGATCTTTCTGTGCAGATAACAGTGCTGCTTGAAAAAACATTTGGTCAGATGGCTCATGTATTCAGAGTCTATTGTGTTGGGGCTGCACGTCTGCATTTAAATCCTATTTCTACCATTTCCTAGTGGTATAACTTTGTGTCCAATACTTTAACCTTTCTGTGCTTCCATTTCCCCATCTGCAGGGTAAAATATTGAATTGGCGTCAGGATAAATGACCTAGTTATGTGAAGGATGTGACTCGAGGCATAAGGACTCAGACAGTGTTAATTTTTGAGTTGTTGTCACCATTGTTAATGGTAATCTCAGGTTGTATTATTTTCTAGATGTCTGTTTGCACTGGATGTGTCATGACATGGATGTTAGAGAGGACTGTTATTCTCTCTTTACCGTATCTTCATGTTTTTACCCTTTTTCACTTCAAACACTCCGAGGATATACAAAGTCATCTGCTTGAATGCGCTCCTGACTCAGTTTCTCAGTATTCGTCGCCCACTTCCACCAGTGTTGACGATCATGTACGCCTATCAAAAGTTTCTGGAAGGTCTGCACATCCCCCAGGAATAGACAAAAAGACTGAGGCAGGGAACAGTTACTCTCTTTGGTCACCACCCAGCTCAATTTGAAAGCTGAGGATGGAAAGTTAAATGCTCAGATGAACGTTGTGTAAAACATTAATCTGGAAGGAGAAAGTCATTTGCAAGGAGGAAGTAGAGCAAGGAGTGTTCTGTCCTCTCTTAATGACATTCAATTTGATTTTTATTTGTTTGTTTTTTTTTGTTTTTTGAGACAGGGTCTCACTATGTAGTTGAGACTGACCTGGAACTCACTGTGTAGCCCATGCTAGTCTCGAACTCACAGCGATCCTCCTGCCTCAGCCTCCCAAGTACTGGGATTACAGGCATGTACCACCACGCCTGGCTCAATTTGATTTTTAAAATAGCATGTAGCCCCCAAAGCACAATTAGAAATGAGTCTGTCCTTGTGTTACTCATTTGTCACCCTCATTAGTTCACTGCCAGCCTGAAACCTACAACTAGTATTTTTAAAGCTCCAGAGATGCACTTCTGTGGAGGAAGTGCTCTGTGCCTGCCGCTCAGCATGTTACCTGCACTCTGGCCTCAGTGAGGTTCACCCTGCGGGCAAGGTCTTCTCGCACAAAAGCATCAGGGTAGTGTGTCCGCTCAAACACACGCTCCAAAGCCTGCAGCTGACTGCTGTTGAAGGTTGTCCTGTTCCTTCGTTGCTTTCTCTTCTTTTTCTCCTCTGAGTTCAGCTGATCATCTGGAGTAGAAGAAATGGATAAGAAGCCAACTCAATTTAGATAGACCATTGAACACTTTTTTTTTTCTTATCTATAGTTGCTCACCCCTATCTAAAGATGCTCACATCTTTATCAAAGTACTCTAGCCAAGTGCCATTTCTCTTGTGCACTTGTTGGCATTGATGCTCACGAGTTCATATGCCAAGAAATCCCAGGAGTTCTGATGATTGTTGCTTCTAAAAACAAGACCAGAGTGGAATGGAGTGCCAGAGAGACACTACTTTCACGCTCCCTGAGGCCTGTTCTGTTGAAAGAGCTAAGGGAGAATCTAGCTCCGCATGTGTTCTCTGGATTTGGATGTTGGTATCAATGGAGGAAGGAAAGTAGATTGCTTTGTACCTTATGTCTCAGAAAATTTTATGTTCACTTATATAGTTTCATAATAAAACAGACGAGCTATTTCCTGGTTCTTTCTCCTCAATGTATACTCATGAGCACAATACACAGTTATAGAGAAGAACCCATACTCAAACCAAATCAGAGGAGTTTCTGTTTTACGAGGTACTCTTGAAGCAGCGAGTGATTCCTAACAATATTCACTGCAAGTTCCCTGCTGTTGCTAAGACAGGCCCAGGGGTTCCAGCTTAGATCAGGGCTAGTGTCACAGCATCACCTGCTCAAGCTAACCTTAGCTTGAAACTTTCCCTATAGGAACCCAAGAACAAGGAACAAGATGCTGAGATCTCTGAAACAGTTTCACTCAAACTTGAGTTCTGCGGTCCTGACAACTCGGGGACCTCTAGAGAATCACAACCCCCAGTTTTTACCATGTCAGAGCCCCCCACCCTGATTTGCTCTGAACTCTCTTGAAGACATCTTGGCAAGCTAATCATTTAGCCTGCCCGTGGCAGCCAGGCAGAGAGTAACATGCCCCGGTCCTGCCCCAGACAAGAGTGATGGATTGGGAGGCTGAGTGGAATACCAGCTGTGCTAACACCACCACCAAACCATCTCCCGAAGTCCAGAGCTGCCCCAGACCCTGTGTACCTTGCAGAGATTTACAGCAGCGAGCTGCACAGAGAGTCAGTATGATGAACTGAACGTATATTTCCAATAGTTTCTCTCCAAAGAGGCTCGGCCCAAATGAAATTATAAGGAGTGGAAGTGAAGATGGGGTGGGGGGGAACAACTTGGCCTCCTGCTCCATATTCAAAAGAAAGTAGCTCTCAGGCTTTTATTTCTAAGACAGTATATAGAGTTTCCTAATCTTCTGTGATCATAAATGAATAATACACAATACACTCAGCAAAGCTACTAGCACAAACCAGGATGTCCTGAGAATAACACCACCTACCTTAGCTATAATATTACAAATCAGAGCATGTTCTAGATTTATACATGGATTCAAAGTGCAGTTTAAGTCCAGAAACTTATAGGTCAGATCTCTCAGCACTTGACAGCTGAGGTCTCTGAGTCTTTCTGCTCAAGATCTCTTCCTCCTCGGCGCCGCTACACTGGGAACACCCACGGAGCTCAGGACGGAGACTAATTAAGCCACCAAGATCCAGTAAGTGCCTGTTGAGTTTGTTTTCACAGGAAACATGAAACTTCTCTTGTCCTTAGAAAACTGTTTCTGTAGAAAACCTCCATAGGATTCCCCCTATATTTCTTCAGCCAGGAAGCTCCTGTCAGTTATTCTCTCTGTTTTGTAGCTGTGCTCAGTTGATCACCTCTTTGATTTTTCACATCTTTGGTACCTCATCTAGGAGCCCTGCTTTTTTTTTTTTCTTTTCTCATTGAGTTTATTGGTACATTTTAGGTATACAGTACAGTTACATTCATCACTGGGATCTTGTACCTTTACATGACAGGTCTTGGTTCTCATTTTTCCCCTTGTCCCTGCCCTCCCTTCACCCCCTCCTCCCTTCCCTATTTACAAACACTTTACTTCCATTTTTTCATTTTCTCATGTTTTTGTCTTTTCCTTTATTACCTTTCCCCTACCCTTCCCACTTCCCCTATACCTTTAGCCCTTTTCTTCCTATTTCACATTGTCAATTAAATCATTAGGATTTTATGTACCATTATAGTTTATTCACACCAGAGAAACTATTTGGTATTTACACATGTGTGACTTATTTATTTCACTTAGAAGTATATCCTCAACATGTATCCATTTTCCTATGAATGAATCTAATTTCTCATTCTTTATGGCTGAGTAATATTCCATTTTATAGAAAAACCACATCTTCTTTATCCAGTTTCCAACGGATGGGCAAATGGGCTGTTTCCAAATTTTAGCTATTACAAACTGTGCTGTTATAAACATAGGTGCACATATATCACTGTGATATGATTCTTTTAATTCTTTTGGAAAGATATTTAGCAGAGGGATGGCTGGGTCAAATGGAACCTCCAGTCCCAGCTCTTTGAGGTATCTCCATATTGATTTCCACAGTGGTTGCACCAGTCTGCACTCCCACCAACAATGGAGAAGGGTTCCTTTCTCCCCACAACTCCGCCAACATTTGTTATTGTTTGATTTCTTGATAGCAGCCATTCTTTGTGGGGTGAGGTGGAATCTCAGTGTGGTTTTCATCTGCATCTCTCGAATAACCAATGATGTGGAACATTTTTTTCATATATTTCCTTGCTGCTTTTACTTCTTTGTCTGAGAAATGTCTGTTCATTTCAGATGCCCATTTTTGAATTGGGTCTTTATATTTGGGGAGGGCTGATTTTTTTGAGTTCTTTATATATTCTAGATAATAGTCCTTTGTCTGAGGAGCAACTGGTAAATTTTTTTCTCACATTATAGATTGTCTTTTAGTTCTGTTGATGGTTTCTTTTGCAGTGCAGAAGCTTTTAAATAAGATGAGATCCCACTTGTTGTTCTTTCTGCTAGTTCCTGTGCTACTGAGGATTTGTTCATAAAGTCTTTTCCTACGCCAGTGTCTTCCAGAGTTCTGCCTAACTTATCTTCCAGCTAATTCAGTGTCTCTTTTTTTTTAGTATTTAGATCTTTAATCCACTTGGATTTTATTTTAGTGCATGGTGAGAAATGGTCTAGTTTTAATCTTTGGCAGGTTGAGATCCAGTTTTTCCAACACCATTTATTAAAGAGACTATCTTTTCTCCAGTGAGGATGGTTAAGAGTCCTGCTTTGATGGTACTTCTGTCATATTCCTAGTAAAAATTTTACATCACCCACATCTTGAGAATGAAGGCAATTTAATAATTTCTGGGATCTCCAGGCCCAGAATATTCCAACCCACACACTGGTCATACCACTATTCAACTATTAGCAAACTTAGTTTACCATAATATCAGCATCAGAATTCAAACACCTATGATTGAGTACCTCTTAGCAGTTGTCTTGCATTTGTATTTTTCTCACTATTTAAATGTTTGGAAGCATTCATATTGTTTCAGTTCTTTTTTCTGAATCTTTTTATCTACATTTCCTTATGTCTTACACTTCATTTTTCTCTGGGTTTTCCAGGCCTTTAAGACGGTGCCATAACCTCAGTTTCTTGTTCCCATTAAACAGAAATCTTCAAGAATAAACCTTTAGTATCTTTTAGTATCTTCAATCTTTTAGTATCTTAATCTTTTAGTATCTTTAACTTCCATATTTTTGTCAAACTGAGACTATTTAGGTCCCCAGGCTATTACTTTTAATCATATAAAGGAAATCCCTTATTAAGCCAATCTCGTGATTTGTTTGCTTCTCTCAAGGAGAATTCTTTCTCAGGTATAACCACAAATTCTAAATCCTTTATGCTATTTCATAAGCCTATTTCTTCTTGGACAGGCAAACTATGATCAAGACCAAGAATATTTTATGTTCTGTTCTTAGTACTACAACCTGCTGCATAATCTCCCGGTAGTTTTTTTTTTTGAAATCTTCCACTGTTCACTCAAATTCCTCTGACTGTCCACCATAAACCACCAACTCCCCTGATGTGGGAATAAGGGAAATGGAGAATTATAGTTTATGACAGGGAATAAATAGCTATGATGACCTGAAACGATTCCAGAAAAAGTTTCCCAGTGAATGTTCTTGTTGTTTTTAACAAATGAAAACATCGGTCCAGATCATGTTGAAGGTGAGAAAAGACACTCCAATAACAGGGTTCCCAGGAGTCTGGGTCTGGCCAGTGTCCTTCAGAGTACATTGTAATCGAAAGAGACAACGCATGGGCAGCAGAGACAGCTTGCATGGCAGCCCTCTGCCTTGTCTGTCTTTGCTCACTAATCATACTCCGGGAGCTCCCTGTTTCCCTCTTGAACTCAAAAGGACAGGACCCAGCTCAATATCTTCAGCGGCGTAAACACAGTGTAAGTTCACTAATGTATGGTAACTGAAAGACCTGCGGTAAACACATTTATCAGATTCTGGGCCCTGGTTGAACACAAAGGAAAGAAACCAGTGTACTTTTATCACTACAGGAAGATCATCATTCTTATTAAAACAGCTGCAGTGACATTTGATTTTGAAACATGCTGTCCAAGGACACTATGTCCAATCAGACATTAGGCTGCATGTTGTTACCCTTTGGTAATCCTTTGGTTAGGGCTCATCAAGCTATAGAACAACTATCTATTATGAATGGACTTTTATCAAAACCGTGATACTTCATCTAAGGTACACATGCATATTATAATTATATTGGCTTAAATATATTTAATGCTTTAATACTTAAATAAATTGCAAGTATACAGTTATTGCCACCCTTTTAGTAAAAATAGGCAAATGGCCTTATGACCAGGTGTGGTCTCACTTGGAATCATGACTCATAAAATCTTAGCACTAAATAGGACCCAATATGTGGTCTACTCCAACCCTTTTATTTTACAGATGAGGTCGATGAGACCTAGAAGGATAATGGGACTTGCTGGACAGTGAAAGTTTGAGACTTGTAGCCAGAATTAAAAGCCAGGACACCTAATCCCATTGTATGCTTAAGTGCAAATGATAATATCCATGCCATGTAAGAAACAAACAATAAAGCATCAGAAACATAAGAACCACTACCCAGGGAAAATACTTACGGAAAAGTCAGCTTTTTCCATAGTAGCTATCATAAAGAGGGCCTAAGAAAGAACTGATAAAATCACATGTTGTTCCCACTAAAATAGCCAATAAAAATGCATCTGTCTTCATTGAGTCTATCTGTTTTGATCCAGATGCTCTCTCATTTTCTTTTCAGTTGCCACTGTAAGTCTGTGTGGGGTTACTTTAGCACGGCAGTGTGGCCCCCACAAGTCTTTCATTTTAAGGTATAGTTCAAAATCTGTTTCCTAAGAAACATCTCAAATCTTTCCTCCTGTATCAAATTTTGCTGATAACTCCAGTCCACACTGATCTTTCCTGTCTCGTGTGTGTGTATGTGTGTGTGTGTGTGAGAGAGAGAGAGAGAGACAGAGAGACAGAGAAACAGAGAGACAGAGACTGCTGAGGTCTCTTGAATCTTTCTGCTCAAGATCCTATCAAATACTTTTTAAAATGGTCCAACCCTTTCTATGTAACTTTCTTGTCAGCTTACCGTGTTCAGGTATTCCCATGCCAAAGAGAACGTTTCCTTGATAAGTTACAATAAAAGTTGGAAAAGTTAGAATAGTTTTGTGGAATAGGGGCAGTCCCAGAATATTACAACCTTAGTGCTTCATCTGACGCCATAAAGGACTGAGTGATTTCTGAATTCCAGTTATTCTTTTTTGTAAAGCAAAGCCAATAATTAGGTCATTTTATTTTGGGCTCTGGTTAATTTTAACTTCAGAGGAAAACATAAACATTTTATAGTCTTTCTTTCTCATTAGATTGGTCCTCACATTTAAAGAGGGGAAAAGCTTCACAGTCTTGTTGCTTTGTAAATGTGGCAGTGTTCCTTTATTTTCATCACTTACATGAAAAATAGCTCCAAGATGAAGGAATAATTTAAGGAAACAGCAACACATGCAAGGAAGAGATGTTACAGAGAACGCTGTTTCCAGTGGCTCGGGATATTAGCAAACACTCAAAGCATGTTTCAAAGAGAGGCCCTAAGCCCAAGGTGGGATGTCCATGTGCATTCCAATATGACTTATAGACAATGCCAGCCCTGCTCCTGGCTCTAGGATGGGCTAGCTCTGGACTTCTCAGGTGGCTGCTGAAGTTGCATGAGCACAAAGGGACACTTCCAGCATGGGGACCAGGCCACCTGATGACCCTTACTCACTAAGGCTTCCATTAACAACGGAAGTCCCTGACCCTCTTCTGCTCCGCATTCTGTGGGAGGAACCTTGTCAGTCCCAAATCACTAGTCATCCAGATATCATTTAAAGGTAAAGACAGAGTTTAGGAAGAAAATCAGAAAAATACAATGTTTCCTTTGCCCGAGTCACATGAATTTAGGAAGAAGTCTGATGCAAGAAGATAAAATGCCAGCTTCAGTAGCAGAAACCAACCACCACATCAAAGCTTGTCATCTGCCTTTTGGTTGAAAACATGGCAGGCCAGTGGACCTTAAGTGCAGCCCCCTGATCACTTTATGGGCATTGAAGAATGTTTTCAAAGGAACTTAAATTGCACAACAGCCACTTATTTTAATGGGATTTGTGTGGTTCAGGCCCTGTAACCTTTGGAAAATTGAAAGGAAGTATAATTGCAAAAGCCACTAAAAACTGTTTAGCTTTTATTGCAAGGCCTATGAAAAGCAGCAAGATACAGCTGTGGCATTCATTTGTGTTTCTTTGGATACGTAGCTTTAACTGAAATTAGTACTTCATCCTTTTAATGTATGCCCTAATAAATGGCACACAGGTCACTCACTGGGAAGCCCACTGCTGTGTACATGCAGCTTAGTACATCACAGCAACCAAAGCCGAGTTCAGCCGAGCAAGCCTGCTCAAGAGCATAGTCCAAGGGTCCTCTTTCTGTCTCTGACAACACACCCCCCGGACGCTGCAGGCCAGGTCATCACATTATAATCACCAGACCTGAACTTCACATGGTGCAGTTAGATGGGTGGGTGCATCTCTTTTCTTTACTGTCAACTCGGCATAGATTTGGCTTCTTTTTAGTCAGGAATCCACCTAAACTTTGGAGAATTGCATCAAAACACTGTCAGTGTAATGTGGAGGATGACAGATGTATTTTGGGGGGAATCAAATGCCTTAAACAGTATTGTTAAAAAACAACATTGAGTGGTTGTGACCAACAAGACAAACCAGTGGTGCTCTATGAAGTCACTGTGGCTCTGTACAGACACCACCCACAGCTTGGCTCTGTTGTTACAGCCGGCCTTTCTCGAAAACAGAAAAACCCTACAGAGTGTGAGGTTCCTTGGTATGATTTGTACTGCGTTTGACTTACTCATCTCGTATATTTCTTTTTACCTCTTTAGGGAATATACATTGTCATGGAGCTAAAGATGTTAACACAATTTGCTATCGCTGTATCTGCTTTAACTGTCTACAGAGTTTTTCCTCCAAGGATCAATGATCAGAACCCCTGAAGATACCCAACATATAGCAAGTTATCCCGTGCACCCCTGCATCAGAACGCTAGGTCTCTTCTTGGCTATGCTGATGGTTTCTCCCATTCTGGTAATTTTCCCCATGATTATGAGTCTATAACTCCAGAGGACATTATTTGTGTTTGTATTTAATTGAAGCTCTTCTCAAGGTTGAGTGATATAAACTAATAATCAGGCACGTGATAGTCATACATTACTATTCTTATGGTAGGAGTTGAATTATTGGACAGAATACCTTCTCTTGATAAAGACATGAAATTCTGACTTCACACAGAACTCTCCATGGGTGAATCATTTATTTATTTTTAAAATCACTGCAGGGTGCAAAAAAAGTAGAAAAATTAGAATTTTTATTAGATACAACTAACTGTGATAGGAGAGGATCCAACTAACTATAAAAGGAGAAGAAACAGTGAAATAGAGTAGAAACTAAACAGCTTAGAAATTAGGATAACCTCTGTTCTTACAGCCCTTGGCCTCAGACAATATACTTTGTTTCTGAGCCTCAGTTTTCTTCTCTTTTCTTTTTTTCTTTTTCTGTCTCGATAATGGATACTGAACTCAGGACTTTTCCACTTATCTACTTTCCCAATAGTCTTTTTAAATTTTATTTAAAGACAGAATCTTGCTAAATTGCTAGATTTTTCAGGCTGGGCCTGAATTTAAGATCCTCCTGTCCCAGTCTCCTAGAGTGCCAGAATTACAGGCATGCACCATCATGCCCAGCTGAGCCTCCATTGTCAAAAACAATAAAATGAGCTTACTTACTTCGAAAGGTCATTTGAGGAGTTAATGAACACATAATAGACTCATAGTCTGGCCCACAGTGAGCACTGGTAAGTGTGGAAATTACCACCGTTGCTGTAATTTCTCCTTGGAAATGTACTAGCCAAAGTCATTGCTATTCTTCCTTTTTTTCTTTAGCTCACTGCTATGTTATCTCTGAATAACTGGAGAGAAAGCACAAAAGCTTTTCAAATATGTTAACACATCCTAGCCAGGTTGATGGAGAGCCTTACTGAGAACTAGGGAGCTGGAAAGTGAGTAAAGTTTTAAAATCAGTAGGAACTGAGGCAAGGTGTATCAAAAAATCACACCTAGATGTTTTTCCCAAAAGCTCCATTTGAGATACTTTTCTGCTAGTAATCAATTCCTGACTTTCTATCAAGCCAGTTTTTTGTCCTAAATCTAAATTTTGAGAGGAAATATTCAGAAAGCAAGTAAATTCTAGCATTCAGATGTGTAGAAATTGATACTTTTAACAAATAACATCACTAGATAGAAATTAACTTTTGTTTTTAAACACAGCAAAAGGAAAAAGGCAGCAAAGACAAGTTATGAAAATTCAATTATTTCCCCATCCCATTTGCTTTGAATGAACTAATTTGGTTGCCACATGTCTAAAAACACAAAAGTTAGATCATATTACTCAATCTTTTTAGTGACTTTTTAACAATGTCTGAGCATTTGGGAAATTCCACAAAATAAAAAGAAACCAAAGTAGACAAAGTTCAAGGAAAAAATAAGTTCTGAGTGAGATTTGAAAAGCTTTCTAAACTTGCAATATTACAGGGTGTGTGGTCTCCTTGGAAGTGGGTGGTTTTTGACTTGAATAGCAAATGAAGTTCTGGAGAAGGTATACGCTCGACCCTCCTTCTGGTGATATTTTTTTCTTTGTTGTAAGAATATTGTCACTTTGTAAGAGACAACATCAATTACATTACCAGTAGAGACTAACATTTTCAAGTGAAGCAACTACCAGATGTTATTTTTTAAAAATTATTCTTTTATTTCAGTTATAATGTTAATGTTATAAAAATTACATAAAAACATGTTTTTTAAAAAAAATGCTCCTGGAAGCAGACAGCAATAAAGGAGATGTACGTAATTAATGAGTAATCTTGGCTTTTGGAAGGACGGGGTAATGGAAAAGGCTGGGCTCTTCTGCTTGGATAAAATAACAATAATTATGAAGCATTTAAATGCTTGAGACTAGATGCATAACCTGTATTTCTTCATAATTTTTTTATCTTAGGTTAGAAAGACAACATGCCTGGAGTAAAAATAGCACAGGGATAAGAATTATCTGTTTTTATTACAGTAAGAGGTAGAAGCTAGGATAATTCTGTAACACCGTGGAAATGAATGCAAGGTCTAAAGAGAAAGGGAACATCCCTCTTGGTTGTTACTCTTATCTTGGACACTTGGACAATGTGAAGACAGAAACACGCTAATGTGGTCAGCATAAGAAGCTTGTCACTTAAACATACTATTTAGGTAAATTAAAGTTAAAATTCTCTTTAAAGAGCAAAAATAGCCAAAGTGTAAATAGTGGCTTAAAGTGTGAAATTTGGGGCGGGAGGTACTCTTCTGAAATCTTTCTGTAAAATGGGCTGCTGTCTTAATGAGCTTAGATTCCAATAAAAACAGTGCTGTATTGATTGGGTAGTTTAAGCAACAGAAGTTGATTTCTCACAGTTTGGAGGCTGGGAAGTCTTAGGATCTAGGTGCTGACTTATTTGGTTCCCAGTGAGGATTCTCTCCTAGCTTACAAACAACTGTCTTCTTAATGTGTCCTTACGTGGCACACACACAAACACACACCAGGCGGGGGGACAGAGTTCTGTTCTCTTCTAATGAGGGCACCAGTTCCAACATGAAAACCCCACCCTCGTGACCTCACTTAAACCTAATTATTTTCCAAATGTCTCACTTTCACACATCACATGGAAGGTCATGGCTTCAACACATGAAATTTGGTAGGATATAGACATTCCCTTCATGACACTTGAATGAAGATACAAATACATATATTTTTAAATGATAAAAATTATAGCAACTGGTTATACGGATTTCCTTATACTTGATTTAAAACATTTTATATCAGGCATTACAGAATAGTTGTGGAAATGTCTAGGGCTTGGGAAACAGGAGGTTCAGATTCTAATTGAGGGGAGTTACTGACAAGCTCTGAGATGTTAAGCCCTGTGTCCTAAATGACGGATAATCATAGATTAGACTTTGTCACTAAGATCTCTTTCAAATCCAGCATTGTGCAGTTATCAGATTGTTTTTTTCATTTCCAGTATCTAGCCAAACAGAAGACTTCCAGTAATTATTTGTTTTAGGTGACAACTGAATTTTGTTGTTTTGGTGGTAGTGGTTTTGGTTTTTTGGTTTTGTTTTTGTTTTAAAACCTTGGCTGCATTACAAATTGGATAAAGACTGTGCTATAATTACCACATCTGAGGAAAGCTTAGGTGATTGACAAATTATTCTTCCATTTCCAAAGCCCTCTTCAGTTGACTGAAATTAATATGAACTATTTTATAAAAAGTCTGTTTACCTATAACTATAGTCTAGAGAAAGTAGAAGCCTAAGAAGCTTCTAAGAGTCAGTTATTTAATCCCCTAAATTTAAAAAAAGAAAGAATAACTATGTAAGTCTTTTTTCTTCTACCATCCTTGACCTCCTAACCTTGGGTTGATTAGCCTTGCTGCAACCATGTCTACATCAATCATTTTTGCTTAATCTCCAACTTGGTGCCGCTATCAGTGTTCAAAACCTGACCTGCACATCCCCCCACTATCACCTTATCAATTTATTTGCACAGAAGTACATTGAGCACCTACTGGATGCCAGGCAAGGAGGTGCTCTGACTAGAGGAATTTTACATAGAGTGTGCTATCCAAGGACTTTATAACTTGTTTGGGAATAGAAGTCACAAGCATTTAAAAAGTAAAGAAATAGTAGAGAAAATATATTCCAGTAGACTTGTTGGGTGTGAGAGCCAGTCCTGGGCCAGAGAGAAGGAAGTATCACACGAGTAGTAGATCAGAGAATGGCCAGCTTGTGCCTCTCTCTGTTACATTTGAAGTTCTTCATCCCTTTCTTAGTTGCACTATTACTTATCACTCCATTCACCCCACTCTAGTGGCAGTGGTGACGAAAATATGCTTTCCTTGTCTTTCACTCATATTCTTCTTTGACCTTGCTTTCTTTTGTTGAATAATACATCCTAGCCTTACCCCTATCCACTAACTCTGTATTGATGGTTTCTTCTCTTCCAAGTCTCAGCTTACCTGCCAGCTCTTTCCAGGAACCTTCTCTGATCAGCAATCAGAAGTGGCCATCCACTCATTATTCTGTATCCAGCATCTTAGCCGCTTCACAACACAACCATCTTCAGTTGTTTATGTTACAGACTCACACACTAGACTATAGCTTCAGGAGGGCAGGCAACTTGTCTGACTTGTTTGTGTGGTATTGTAGCATCTGACTTTGGTGGCTCCAATATCTTAGGTCCTTTTTTTGCAATAATTCAATGATATGTTAAGCTGTGCTCAGTGAAAATGTCCATTCTGTACACTCTGGTCAGCTCACACTGAGCTACAAAACCTGACAACTCCTTCAGGAATCATTTTCTGCCTGAGTGTCTTGATACACAAATTTTTCAGTGACAAAGGCTTATTATGGTCTCTTTAAGGCATGCAAAAGGCAGGCTTAACTGGTATCCAGGTTTTTCACTTATTTATTTTGTGCATGACTTTGCAACAGTAATCACCCAGTTGCATCAATAATTTTTTCCAATTAGAATGTAACCCTTGAAGGTAGGTGAGCAAAGTGTGCAGACCAGAGAGCCCTGACTTCTTAGTAGCATTTGTCACCTCTGTGACTTTGGTAATGGCAACAAAGACTGAATTATTGGCATCGCGCTCCCAGTAAAGACAAAGGAAGTTTCAGGAAGACATGACCTGGTACAGTTATTTCCGTGTTCAAAAAAATATGTTTGACTTTAGGTTTATTTCCTCTACTTAATCATCTAATCACTGTGCTTTCTGTTCCCTTTCACTGGTAAAGGAGTTTGGGCAAAAGCCCAGCTAATTCATTCTCCAACATACAAGGACGTTACTGCCTGTCAGCCACACCTAAGCCTTAATTACATGGTGATTGCTTCTCCAGGGATATGTGACTGTGTAACTAGTAAGACAGTTGATGCACTAAAGTCATCTGAGGAAAAAAGTTAAATCTGGGCACAATATCCCAAAATCCATGTGGAGTCATCTTATTCCACTGAATCATGTCCCCTGCTGTAGGGCAGCCCTGAAGAAGTCCTCATTAGTAGGTGAGTCTGTCTGCTGGAGTGGAAACCTGTGAGTCATCTGGTGTCTCTGTGACTCATGTCACCACCACCATTTCCAAATCCTCATCATCTGCAAATTGGCAAGGGATTCAGATTGCCCAACTCATAACAGGAAGAAGCCATGATAGTGGAAAGACCTAGTAAAGATCTTTATTATACAGAAAATGATAACTAGAAAGGGAGAGCTACTGAGGATAAGGACAATGCCCTTTTGGTCTGTGCCTGGGCCATTCTTTCCCTTGCATCTGCTTCCAGTGTGCCTTCAATGCCAGTTACAGGCATTCTTCTGCCTTACTTACATCTTTCTTTAGGTTTCTTTTATTTTTGCATTTTCCCCCAGCTTTTCAATTACTTTGTAGAGATGACCTTGATGGTGATATGTTGAAACCAGAGCAGGGACAATCTGGGACAGGCTGGTGTTTAATTGATAAGAACTGATAGAATTCTCCAGCCATTGGTAGAATTTTCATTTCATTTACCAGCTTTCGTATTTCTCTTCTACCCCTCTGCATTCTGATTAAAATGGCACAGGATTGAATGATGCATTTAACTTACTCAGAAGTCAGCATCTTCAAGATTAAATAAACTTGAAGATTTTATGAAGTAGAAGAGTCTTACAAAATGCATAATACTCATTAGGTGAGTAGATGTGAGAAAGGACTTTACAAAACCAGTTTTTATAAAGGTAGTCTTTGCCATAAATCAGTTGGAGAAAGTGTGTGTGTGTGTGTGTGTGTTATAACTGATTTGGGCAAAAGTGATATATTAAGCTACATTTCATTTCAATTTTAATCTAACTGGAGAGAAAGATAAAATATTTAAGAGAAAAATCTTCTCTTTTCTTTACATTTAGTCATGTTCTGCAGTCCCCTGCTGAGCTTCTCCACCTTGGTCTGTGGTTACTTCTATACAGGGGCTTTCTGGTGGTGGTGGTCTTGTGTTCCTCATAACTTCATGAAACCTCTTCTTTTACTGTTAGATCTGTGAGTTTGAAGAGAAGGTTTCCAGCTGGAATTACTATGACTTTCCTTCTTGGAGACTTCTAGTTGTAGCACTAGTCTCAGGTCTTCCCTAGGCTAAGTGGCACTAAGCTTTCCTGGCCGTTAATTCTAAATGGCCATCAAGTGATATCAGTAGTTAACTTCTTGATTAAAGAGAGCCTATATTTATATCAAAGCTTGTCTCTAGTCATAGCTCCACACTTGCTTTACACAATTGTGATTTTCTATTTTTTTCCATATTTTCAGTAATCCAATATTGGTAAATTTTTTCATAGAAATATATGAGAAAGCCAACTTTATATAGGGGGTGGCACTCCAGTGGATTAGAATCCAGAAAACCTGAGTTATCACCCTATCTCTGCTGAAAAATGTCACATGACCTTCAGACTATAACTTCAGTAATTTGGGTTTCTCTCCCAAAAGGGAGAGAATCCAAAAGGGGCAACCATGGTTATTTGCTTTTAATAATTTTCCAATTAAATTTTAAATTTCTCTTCAAGTGCTTGACCAGTAGATAAATCTGAGCCCTCAAAGACATATATAGTAAATAATAATGCATTCATTTACTAATTACCACCAATTTTAGAAGCTATGAATTTAACAAAGGATGACTACAGTGTAATTCCATGAATATAACTTTCTGTAGTCTCATCTTTAATGTCCTTGATGTTTAAATAACACTGGTGATGATCTTTGATGATACTAGTTATTCCAAAATTGCATGGATGCTTATTTCCTTTTGTTAATTTTTAAAGAAAAATGCAGATAATTAGTAGGTATTCAAACATTTGAAAAGAATAGAACAAAGGTGAAAAATATTTTGTAAAGTTACAGCGTTTGTTTAGTATTCTAACATTTAAAGGTGGGGAATATTATTGTGTGTGTGTGTGTGTGTGTGTGTGTGTGTGTGTGTTGCCATGGGTATAGGTATGACTCAGCTTAGAGAACCCTTAGTAGAACTGGTAACAACAGTTCTATACACACAAAAACTAAAAGCAGATCAAATTGCCCTCTGGAACTGACCAACTTATTGCACTGTGAAAGATTTATTTGTTTAGGCTCTCTACATAGTCCCTATAACTGGTGAGACCTACCATCGGTGCCTAATCCAATACTAACTTTATCTGATAACCTACTTTGACATATTAGTTTCTGATGGGAGCTCCTAGACAATGGCTCATATATCACCACCAGATAACTTAGCGAAACAAAAGAAAACTTAGATATTTCATATGTTTAAAATTTAAATAAATGAAAGCATGTATGATTCCAAGGGAAGTCATTTGCCAAGTCATTTTGGTTGGCATAACCAAGTACTATATCAATGAGAACTTAAATTACTGCATAATTCCAATATAGAAAAGAAGGGAGAGTGGAGGATATAGTAATGGAATGCATTAAAGGTGGGTCACTGAAGACATTCTGCCATTAAACTCTAAGAGTTTATACATTGAGGCCATCCCACTAGAATGAAGTAATATATATGCCTTTGGAACCATTAGCAGTTTCAAAGTCCAGACCGAAGCCACTATATAAGTTTTATGGGTCCCTCCAGAAAAAGTTTCTTGTCAGGACTGGAAAAATAATGGCACAAAGCATCCAGTTATAACAGAATCTAGATAGCTTCCAAATTGATGTGTCTTCCAAAAGGAAATACTCCAGAAAAATAATTTATTCCCCAGATTGAGTGTGAAAGCCTGATGTTTAAGATTAGAGAAAGTTTGGTGTATACAATATATGGGGGGAAAGCTATTTAGCACTGTACTTGTTCCAATAAAGATTATCGTGAAGGTGAGTTGCTCTAAGATCTAAGCTAAGAACAAAGAGACAGGAAGATGTATGTCCCTGGCTTTCCAAGGTATGTCTCGCTTCTCCAAGTTCTTTTAAGAATATATTTCAGCTAAGAAGGCCAGTTTGCATACAGTCCTACACAATACTAAAGTGACCACTGACCAATAAATCAATTACATTGCTTATACCCTGCTTTACCCATGGATATGATGAATATTTGAAGTGTGTTATTTGTGGCCTCAAGCCAAAAGTTAACCACAGCCTCCAGGTTTTTGAATCTCAGAAAAATAACTAAAAAATTTTATGTTTCTCACTTTATTCTCAGTACAATTGAAAGGAACAGAATTCCATTAGAGAGAGCTAATGTAATTGTGTTCATAACTTCTCAGCTTTGAGAGATTGCATTTATATAATACCTTTCTTCCAAAGATCATGAAACACCTCACATATGTTATTTCATTTATTTTCTGAATATCTTCATAATATAACAGAAGAGCACTTAATACAATTTTAACTAAAAAAAGCATTAATAATTTAATATATTTAAGCAAAACTGAGCAAGTCATGTTTATCTAATTGCATATGCAGGGGAAACCAATGTTTAGTAATATTTCTGAGTAAAAAATACTAAATTGACTATTTCTACCTTTTAATTAAATCTTTTATTTTTATTTTCCTTTCTCCAGATCTTCTAGGCCATATTAATTACTTTCTCAACTCGGTGCTAGTTCTAGATTCACATAATTTAGCATGTTGTTGTATGTTTTCATATTTCTTTTACTTTTGTTGTTTTCTATTTATTTCAGTCTCAACCAGCTACTAGCTATTTAGTGGATTGGACATTATACTAGAGAGATCCCACAGAGTCAAAAGTACCTCTCTCACTCCCTCTCTTTCTGCAGACTCATTCCTTCCTGAGCCCCAGTTCCTTATCTAACAAATGAAGAAAAAGAAATACTAAGTGTCTTCAACAAATGTCTTAAGTTTCAAATAAAATGATTTTCTAAAAATACTGTAGCTATAAGTAAGAAAAATTATAAACCCCATGAAGGCAGAGAGAATCTTTCATGCTTTTCTTGAAGACCTTGCAAGATCTAATGAGCTGTTGGGTCAATGTGATTTCCCACATAAGAAGGTACTTAATAAATATTTCTCAATAAACAATTATTGAGTACTTTCTGTTTGCTAAGAACCACTGTTGAGTGCTTTACATGATCTCTTTCATCTTTTGCCACCCTAGGAAGTCACATTACTACTGTCCCTCCACTGCAAATGAAAAATCAAAGCTTAGAGAGCCAAGGAGGCAGAAAGGGGCACAGAGCTGTGACCTGGTAGTCTGCCTGCAGAGTCCTAAGATACTTTGCTCTACTAGACCATTCAAAGATCCAACGATCTTGAAAGAACTCAAAGGTTAAAAAATTTTATTCCAAAAGCTATTGAGTGGAAGAAATTTTAAGAAGTGGATAAGAATTTGTGATCATGCATTGGGTATAACTTTAACCCAGAAATCAAAATCCATAAATGGCCCAGTTCCTTGACATGATTACATTGAGGTCATGTGGCCTTTCATAAGAGGTGTTTTCTCCAGAGAAATGCTTCTGTGCATTTGGTGTGTCTTTGGGAATTGAAGTTCTAGCCTGTACGATATTTCTATTCTTTGCCTTGTCCACCAGTTACAAATCCTCTGAGTAATGGGAGCATAAATCTGACTGTGCACAAGGCCAATGGCAACAAGATAATTGCACAGATCTAGTACCCCTTAATTACCCTCAGCTCCATAAATCACTGAACTGCCACAACCTCAGCTTTCTGGAATTCTCAAACTGTTTGAAATACTCTGCTGTTGCCATTTATGAGAAAGCCATATTATACTGTCTTTGTCTTAAGTATATAAAAGCAAAATTAAAAATTTGAGCATTTACTCTTCAGCAAATACTCATGGGACAGAATGGTGGAAAAAAGAAAAAAATGTGATACCTTTTGACACGAACAGCAGCAAAACTTTTTAATCTAAGGAACTAGTGAACCCACACTTAAGAAAGTAGGTTGAATGGTTCTCTGCTTCATGCTTTTGGAAATTACTTTCCTTAGCAGAAATTCAGATCTGCTCACCCCACACACACATCCACCATAGAGTGCCACGAACTCCACAGGAGGAGTCTGACAAATCCACTTATTCACCTCTTAAAAGTTCTTCCACTTAATAGTTTTGGGAAAGAAATTTTATAACCTTTGAAATTGTAATTCTTGAACAAAACAAGCACAGCATTTGGCCTGAATAGAGATAAAGTGATCAGATACCCACAAATTAAATTGAGTCCATACCCAAGACATATATGCATTTAAGCCATGGACTCCAAATTAAGATGCAACAAGAGATCCCAATTTAGATTTCCTGTCTTGTATTTTCTTTTTATTTGCTGTAACTTCTGGCTATTGAACAACTACCGGGGTTGCTAAATATGAAAGGTCAAACCCCATAAGGAACTCGGAATTTAGTGAGAAAAACAGACACATGAGCCATTAACTTCAAAAGAGCTAAGTACAAGGATGGAGGGTGCATATTGTAAAGTTGTGGCACAAGGGAGGGAGCAACTGTACCTTACCAGAGGAGATAAAATATGACAATAGAGTCACAGAAAAAGAGGAAGTAGTAAATTTTGAAGGAAAAATACATGACTTGTGTGTAGTAGGTGGAGCAGGCTGACAGAAGGCAGTGTTACCTGCCCCCCATATCCAAGATGGACTGAACCCAGGGCCTTCACACTGAGCTACACTGCTGACTCTTTTTTAATTTTTTTATATTTTTGAGACAGGATTTTGCTGCGCTATCTAAGCTGGACTCAAACTTATGATCCTCCTGCCTTAGCTTCCCAGAATCCTGGGAATGCAGGTATGCACCATCATACCCAGCTAATAAAACCTTACTTATTATTAATAGTAGACTTCAAACCTCATTCATTCCTGACAATAAGAAGGGTGTCATTATCCTAATTTTAGGTTTAGAAAAGTAAACTTCTCAAGGATGCCATGGTGGTCAGTGACAGGACCATGATCTTCCTGTATTGCATCACTGAGCATTTGAGAGGTTTGAGGAAAGAAAAAAAAAATGATGCTGAAGTAGGAAAAGCAGGGCCAGAAGGTGAAGGACCTTTTACAACATGCTAATGCTTTTTTTACTTCATCCCTTAGGGAGGGCAAGTCAGTAATGTTTTTTTAGCAGGGAAGTGAGTAATAGGGATTTTTTTTTTGTCTTTCAGATAGCATTCTGGTGATTGCATGATGCTTGATTTTGGCTATTTGTGAGACAGACGTCTACACTCAATAGATTCAGAAGGTCTGAACTAACAGTCATGCCTGTCCTGCTTTTTTAATGGTCAGGACGCATGAGCCTCTCTTGTTCCTAAATTTCTGTGATATTGTCTCTCATATATTCCCTTCTGTCTATCTGTTTTTAATTCTCCTAATACTCTTTTTAATTCTTTTCATCCACAAAGTACATGTGTATCCAAGTTACTAAAGAAATGACGTATGAGCCAGCCATGGTGAGTGCACACCTGTAATCCCAGCACTCTGGAAGACTGAGTCAGCAGGATCACAAGTTTGAGCCCAGCGTGGGCAATTTAGCAATTTAAGAAGACCCTGTATAAAAACAAACAAACCAACAAGTTGAAAAGGACTAGGAATGTACTTAGTGCAAAGGCCTGGAGTTCAGTCCCAGTATTGAACAAAAACAAAGACAAAAAGAAAAAAAAAAAGTATGAATTCAAGACATGACGGCATATAGACATATAGTTCTTTAATAAAAACAAGAGTCTGAAGGACTTCCCAAGTGTTAAAAGTGATACAAATTTATCTCCTAAAGATTCGTACAACCTTCTGTAAGGAAACTGCAGTAACAGTTCATCAAAGGCAGGGTTAGGTTGAAGTGACTCCACCCTTCCCCACTGCCCCCAGGATCTGGTGAAGTTCCAGGGCTCCTGGAGAGTTCCACTTAAAGCAATCTGATTCACAATAAAAAATAAGAATAATTTCCAAAAGCATAAAATCAAATACGGCAATTCACTTGCTTTAAAAAATGACCACGGGATGTGTTTATGTTGCAGACTTCACTGACATTGAAATACAAGTGTATATGTAAGCATGAAAGCCCTAAAAACCCATCCATTGTGCTTTATGACACGCCGGTACTTCTCACTGCATTTTTGCGTTGCTTTGCTTCATTTATCCTGGTAGTAATGTCCGTTTAGACCCCAGCAAGACTGTCTCCTTTTGAACCGCTATAACTGTATCTTTCCTTGTTCTCCAGCTACTGCTTACTATCCCTTTCCCTTCAGTCAGGAGGTGGGGGGCCCTTGGGGAATCTTCCTTCATCCCGCTGTGCCTCATGCAGTCATCTGTGGGCTGACTGAGAAGCCTCCTTCCTGCCAGTTCTGTGGAGAAGCTGCTGTCCATGAGAGCTTCTCACAGGACAGGGAAAGAAGTGGGTCACACTGAAGAACTCAAAGGAATCGAACTCAAAGGAAGGAAACAAACGTTTTCTCCTCTGAGAGGGTCTTGTAAAAGAGTGAAAACTAAAAAGTAAAAAACAAACAAAAACAAAATTTTATTAATGTTGTCTGGAGAAACAAAAAAATTGTCTTTTCCACAAGAAAAGTCCTTTCTGTACTGAAATTGGCAGCCAGACAGCCCGAGCATTTCTCTCCTGCATAGAAAGCGCTCTGTCAGGCAAGCTGTGATGAACAATAAGCTGAAAAACACACCACAGACTTCCACTGTGTTTTATTTGGCAGAGAGGAATTATTTCTCAGTACAAAGTATTTGCAACTGGCATTGGTTAAACAAGAAACTACAACTTTTAAAAGCTCTATTTATCATTAGCTGTGAAAGTGCAGACTTCACCTTCAGTTAAGTTGACAGAGGATTACAGACCATCAACACCGCACACAGGATAACAACGCTCTTGACCTTCGTGGGAGGGAAGAGAAGGTGAATAGCAGGGGGCTCCTTCCCCTCTACCCTTCCTTCACAGCTGCTGACTCTCTTCCTCTCTCCCTCTCCTCCCTCCCTCTCTCCTCTCAGTCCGGCTTACCTTCCCCCTCCCCTGCTCCCTCGCTGCACCTCCAAAGAGGATGAAGAGCAAGCTGGTGGACCAGCAAGCTTGCTGCAGCACCCAATGACCAAAGGCAGTCACAGCAGCAATTTTGCTCTAAATGTGTTCTGTTGATGAAAATTACAAGATGGAGTTCTGAAAACTAAAGAAATAATGTGGTGTTTTCCTTTCAGTTGTCTGCAGAGGCTGAATAGTCATAAAAAATAGTGGATTTTAATCTGCAAAAGGCTGCTACTGTGATTGATTCTAAAACAACCTACCAAGCCTTGAATGGTGCCTATGTATTCTTGGAAGGGACTTTTATGAATTGCACTGAGGCATTAACCCAACTTTAAGGGATTTCATTCTTAGGGACAGAAAATCAAAGAGGTGCATTGTTTTCCACTCTTGTGATTTAGAAAGAAAAAAATGTTCTTTTCCCCCTCAAGTTGTTATATAGCGTTAGGAGATTTCTCTCAAGATATGCAGACAGGTATATATCCTTATTTAGCTGTAACTTTCCGGAAAAGCACATGGCCAATTATCAGTGTTACTGTCACCTCGTTGCCAGATAAATTAGTTTAACAGTCTTGAAGTTTCTGTCAGAGGAACAAGGCTTACAGGTCAATACTGTTCTCTTCAATATCTTTGTTTTTATTGGCTATGTATATTAAGTATATGAACTTTATATTTCATGAGAATGAAAGAAGATACACAATATATTTAAATCACTTACATATGATTTAACAAATGTTTAACAAATGATAATGGCAATGATCTTGAAGGTGATATTGATGAAGACAAAAGTGATGATGAGCAGGGAAACAGGTGAGACTAAAACCTATGTTATAAAGATTTTTTAATCACATGAAAACACTGAATTTATATGTATATATATCCCCAGTTCCATGTATGATGAAACAATACTGTATTCAGCAAGAGACTAGATGAAAATAAATCAAAATATTATAAGTGTGTTCACTTATGCAGTAATGGGTATTTTTTCCTCTTCTTTTTATGAGGTGCAATCGAATAGTATGATGAATTAAAAGATTTTTCTAATGTTTCACGGTAAAAGATACATTGCTATCAATCCTGTTCAAAATACTCCCCTTCTCTTCGAATATTTATACTGTCATTCTTGCCACTTTCTGAAGCTGACCTGGGAGTCCTGGTGTATGAGTATCTTTCATAGGGCTGTTGTGGTTGCCTCCATGTCCTGAATCAATTCAAAATGTTTTCCTATTGTGGTCATTTTCTCCTTAAGGAAAAGCCAGAAGTTTCATGGTGCCCTAACCACCGAATAAGGTGAAGGTTTTTACTACCCTGCCTTTTTGTTGGCTTGCACGCATCAGCAGCAGTCACATATTTTTTGATCACACCAGGTAAAGACACTCATGAAAGAGAACTTCTGGAACTACTTCACAATGTGGCAAGAACAATGAAATAAAGTGTGTAGAATCAACAGGGCCTGTTTTGGGGGGATTAATGACAATGTGTCTTGTGCTGTAAGTTTTTAATTTAAACACTCACTGTTTACTTCCATCACACCTGGTATATTCTCTAATTTTCTGTAATTAGCTTGTCTTGTATTTATCATTAGAAAAAAATAGAAAAGTTCGATGCCAGCACAGAACACAATCAAAATTAAAATATTGTAACCGGAAGGTGATTATCAAGGGATAACTTTTTACATGTACATTATTACAGCGTTTCAAGAGAGATCATTGTTCCCATTTTACAATAAAGTGACCAAGGTTCCAAGAGATTGAGTATTTTGCCCAGTGGAAACCAGCTCTGCCTCGCAGACCATGCTACAGCTGGTCTCCGTCCAGTCCTCCTTTTTCCTGGCTGTCCCCTGGCCTGGGAAGTGCGGGTGTAAATGAGCACCCTGCCTTCACGGGCTCATTCACATTGTTCAAGAAGTTGACCCATTCATGTTTGTAGCCTCTAATCTCGCCAGATTAAAGAATGTTCTTTCACATTTGGCCTGCTGGGTTCACAAAAAAACTATCACAGGGCTATCGCTTGTGGTTGACCTTCTCTAAAAATCTCGGGAGTTTGGATAGCTTGATTTAGCTCTATGAAGTTCAAAGAGTATGCCAGGCAGATTCGCAGTCCAAAAATAATCTCCTTTTATTGGTGCTCTAAATTAACTCGTGAAGGAGTGAGCCGAGGTAAATCAAAGCTTTCATACAGCAAGATCCAGGGATTTTTTACTGAGTGGTAAACGTTTTCTCTCTGTGAGAACTTTACTGTTTCCTTCCTCTGAGAGAGTCTGTGCTTAGAAGCAAAGAAAGTAGCTCAAAGCAGATCTGTGAGAATTCATTTTATTTAACAAAGACTCAGTGTAAGCCCCAAGTGTGGAATATGTAAAATTTTATAGGCTTTCCTAGCCTCCAAAGTAATTTGCGTATAAATAAAGAGATAAATGAATAATCTCCAACACAAATGGCAAGATAGTGGCTGTCACTTCCTAAAAAGGCAATAAACCTGAGTCTGGAAAAGGCCAAAGACCAGCATTCCCGGTGCCTTATGCTCTGTGGCCCTGGGACTTCACAAGCCCCCTCTCCTTTGCTCTCAGACAGAGCCCAGTGCGGGTGTGAGGTACCTGTGGGTCCTCTCTGTCTCTCTTTCTGCACTGCTTTTGGGCACGTCCATCACCACTGATGGAGGAAACTAAGATACCAAGGCATTTCTGTGGAAGTTCAGAGAAAAGCACGCTTATCTTTTATTTCTCCACATTGAGTATCTTTAATGGTCCAGAAAAATTGTCCTAAGTTGCACTAAGCATTTGCTATAACTTCAACTGAGATTCCAGTAAAGGTCCCATAGAAGGGAACTAAAAGAGCATTTTACTCAGGATAGAAGTGAACAGAGAGGGTAGGGCTCTGCATATTGAGAGGAAAGGTGCAAGTTCACATGCATGTGAGAGGAGAGCATGTGCCCAGAGGGCTCTGAGGATTTCTCATTGATAGGAGAAGTTGGATCTAATAGGAAATATAATTAAATAGGAATGAATGTGTCCCAGTGGAAAACACTTCAAGGCTAGCAGTATGGAGACTTTGGGTCTTAAGTCTAAAGAAGAGAATGCTTTCCTTGGTCTCACTGTGGCTGAGCAGCTCCCATTTTCCCAGCATAAGAGAGTGTCCTTTCCCCCTAAGGACACTTAGTCCTTCTACCAAGTGTCTGTGAACAGCAAGATAATACTAGCATCAATTTGTTCTGTAAAGGTTTCGGTAAAAAGAAAAACAAACCAACATCAGCTTGTCCTGGTGTGCAGTATTTATGCGGCACCTTGTTTTGAGCAGCCACGACTACAGTGCAGCTATGGGAAAGCCCTTGGTGGGATGAGACCCACAGGCACGAATGGGAGCTCCGGCTGCAGTTATTTCTGCAACTACCTAACTGATGTGCAAATCGCTTCAGCTTCCTCATTCTCTCTCTCTCTCTCTCTCTCTCTCTCTCTCTCTCTCTGTTTCTTCTTGCTTGGAAGTCTGTATGGCACAGTTACTGCATTGAATCATGTTAACATCAGTTCTGTTTCATATCAGGCCTGCGGAGGTATCCAGCAAACCCTCCCTACCCTCGCTGAAGAAAGAGACTCTGCTATTCCACGTTCTCACACTACCCAGAAGGTCAGACTATCTCAGCATCTATCCAGCTTACCAGATTCTGCCCGTTTCCTACCTTAGTCTATAAAGCTGAATGACAAATTGGAAGACCTGATGCCTTTAGCCCCCTCTTAATTCCCAAGTCTGATGTTATTGTAACAGCACAAAAATCCTTAGATGTTATCACACTTGATTACTATCTATAGGAACCCTTCAAGCACAGCTGTTTCTCATTAGATGCCAGTGGCTGAAAGCATTTGGTTACTAAAGGAAAAGGAAAAAAGAAAATCAGTAAAGTCTTATTTACAATCTGCTTTCATTGATTTGGCAAGGAAGTAGCAATCCTGAATTTAGAAAAAGATGTGCTTTGTACAAAAAACATGAACACTTTTTTTTTTTTTGGTACTAAAGATTGAACCCAGAACCCTCACACTTAGTTACGTCCCCAGTCTGCCCTTTTTAAAAATTTTAAATGTTGAAATGGTCTCACTAAGTCACTGAGTTGCAAAGGCTGAGTTCAAACTTGAAATTCACCTGCCTCAGCCTCCCAAAATGCTGGGATTACAGATTAATATGCTTTTAAAAAACAGCAGTACATACTGTGAACATATTTCCCTGGCATTAAGAACCATCTCAAATCTTACTTTCTCCATAGGATCATACATACTTCTCTGCCCTTTTGACTAGCTTTCCAATATGAAAACACAGTTATATAGGGCACATGTGTCTCTCAAATGGGCATATACATCATGCATGGGCATCCTGCACATACCCAGAACTTTCATAACAATAATTTTCACCCTACATCTCACAGATAAGACTGTGTGCTCTCCAGCTGAAAGTCTTTCACCTTTCAGAAGCTGTGGCCAATGTGAGAGACACAAACTCTTCTTACCTATTATAACACTTGACCTGTGACCTCCACAGGGTGAAGCAAGGCTGGATTCTGTCTGCCAGGAAAACCAGAGAAGGAATTGCATTTCCCAGAATACGTTGGTTTGATCACTTATAAGTTCTCTTTCAATTTTGAAGTTATAATTTTTTTAATTCATTCAAACAACGGATTCCACCATTCTCCTGCATTTCATATCTTGACAGGTACCATAACAAATGCAAGTGAGAAAATGAAATCTTACAGTGCTGACATTTGGATATATTTGCGCATAGAGTTCAGACACAATTGCGCCTGGAAACCAAACTATATGTTACTAAAATCCTTTGTGGCAGCAGTTTTTTTCCAAGAAAACTGCAGAGTTTCTTTAAAAAATTAAAGTTGTCTTTGCTTTGTGGAATATCTATATGGCAAAGATAGTATTGTCACTTCTTGCAGAAAACATGAAAATTAGGAATAAAATCCATGTAAGAAAGATGAAAGTACTGCTCCTGACTATTATTAGTGTACATTTGCAATATACAATAGGGCTGTTCATTTTGGGGAATTGGTATGTGCATCTCGTATACCCGCATCTTTTTTTACCCCTTTACTGCCAATATGGCACTTCGTAAGCACAAAACTCACCTGCATTTCATACTTTGTAAGCACGCTATCTTTGCCTCATGTCTAACCTCCCCCTACTCAGATCAGATTTCTCAGAGGATTTTTCCTTGACCCTCCATCACATCTTATAAACTTGGTCCACTTCGAGTGTCTTATCTTTTCTTTCCCATTTCCAAAGAAATTGTTAAGTCACAAAATTGCCACATCCACTCTATGATCCACCTTCCATACTATTATGCAATTCCTTATTCCTAAAGGTTTTCTTTTAAGACACGGGCTGAAACAAGTTTTACCTAACACATACTTTCAAGTTCTTTATAATGGATAGTTGAGTTTAGTGGGGGTCAGTGATAGGGGGACCACAGCTCAGCAAGAAAGCCAACTGTTATTCTTTTCTGGACCCCTTATAAGTAAGGCAGTGCTGCCATATCAAATATCCTGTTTCCTGAAAGCCTGCTTCTGAGATTGGTGTGTGCAGGAAATTACATCATAGGAGAATTCAGTCACACTGACCCTAATGCACCCCCATTCCAGCATTTGCCCTCTGACCTCTCCTCCCTAATCACATTTGCATGCTGTCTCCACTTTTCATAGTATATTTAGAACCTTTCTACGGCATAGTCTATGTTGCAAGTCATTTATCAATGCTAATTCATCTCTTCGCACCGTCATTCCTTTGAGGTAGAGCCCTGTGATTAGTAAATCATAACAAAGCCATACTATTTGGCTTTTCTATAGCTTCTGTCTCCTGAGAACGCTACACATAGCAGAATGGCTCAGGTCACAGAGGAGTGGGGAGGAATGCCATGACCAGGCTGAATGGAATAAATTGAAGGTTGGTTGGAACTGAATCAAGACTGTGGTGTTAACATGCTGAACTATTTAGGAAAAGTTCACTTAATGATGAAAAGCAATAAGGCTGTCAAAATTTGCCTGGAATATAGGTAGGATTAGGCCAGCTCCTAAAATTCCCCAAAGTACCTCTGGGTCAAGGGCTTTCTGCAGAAGGTAAGCATTTTTGATTATATAAAAATTCCAAAAGTCTCAGTTGCAGAAATATGTGAAAAAGTAAATGTGTGTGTGTGTGACAGAGAGAGAGAGAGAGAGAGAGAGAGAGAGATTCATTTCTTTCCATGAAGGTATTCTACAGTATCCATTTCAATCTTCAATACTTGTCATAGATTATCGCTTATCTTTAAAAAAAATGATTCTCCAACTAGGAGACTCAAATCCTTAAACAAAATGAGAATTCTGAAATAAAATACAGCTTCAGCTGTTTATCAAATGCACTCAGCAATTTAATAATAACATTAAGGTGATCTTTTACAAGGGAAATTTAGCTACATCCTAAAATATAATTCAGCAGTGAATCAAAGAAGGATATTGCATTAAGCTTACCAATCACACTTATTAACAAAATTTAAAGCCTTTTAAGCAACTCTTCAAATTGAGGATTCAATCAAAAGTGTTGAAACTGTAGAAAATTAAGAAATTGGATTCTAAACCTTTAATAATTTATGTCTGTTACTAGGAAGGTTTTCTAACCCTAGACATTGTTAATATAAATTGATATTCTTTCCTAGAAAAGTAAACATGAGTAGATCCTACTCCAGTCTTGGACTGCCAAGAACAAAAAACAACTCTTGTATTATGTAATTTGTTTCTCTCTCATCCCATCACTTTCCACTGATATTATATTTATTTTTCTATATATTAGAGTCTAGATTCTAGACCCATCTATAAACTCTTGTTTCTTAAAGAACAATGAACTCTGTATCCCTCCCTCTGAGTGTTTAATACAGTGGTAAATACACAGTAATTTTACATTAAGTATTTCTTGAATAAATGTTATAATAAATCAGATTAAAGAATGCCTCCCCCAAAAGCAGGCCCCATAGTTCCGCAAAACCTACTACTGAAACTCAACTACTACAGCACAAAGCTTATATTTTTATACTTTACCTTAAACCTTTGGGACTATACTCATTTACTGTATATTAATTAATTAATTTATTTTCAATACTATATTTGTCACAATATACAAAATAGAAGAGGAAAAAGGGGTAGTGTTTAAAAAGAGGGGAAAAGGAGGGAAGAAAAGAAATAATAGAACTGAAGAAATCAGTTAACATAATAATATATCAGAAAAATATGAGAAAAAATA
This sequence comes from Fukomys damarensis, assembly GCF_012274545.1. Classification (NCBI taxonomy): domain Eukaryota; kingdom Metazoa; phylum Chordata; class Mammalia; order Rodentia; family Bathyergidae; genus Fukomys; species Fukomys damarensis. The sequence continues at coordinate 39,152,127 of NW_022900931.1, read as the reverse complement.
AAAAGATGGAATCAGGGAGGAAAGAGGAAAGGAGAAAGGAGGAAAGAGACGGAGGGAGGGAAAGAAACTTTTCCCAGCGATGTCAGAATCCAAGTGGCAACTCTATAAAAGCAAGTTGGTTCTCATTATTTATTTAAGTTTGACTTGATTAACGCTGTCAACAGTCTCTGAAAGACATTACTTTATATTTCATTCCTGGGTTGGCTAATAAACATTTCTGATCCAATTTTTGTTTGCCTGCCAACAGCCATCCCATCTTTTGTAGTTCATTTTATTCATTCAGCAAACACTTTTTGAGCAACAATTATCTAGGCACTAGATAAAATATGACTCTCACTTGGAAGTCTTACCCTCCTCTCAGTCTTGCTACTTGGGGCACCTGTTAGTGCTGTTATCCAACCTAAAACGTTGGCAAGTACCTCTTCCCCCACAATCAAGTCTTTTCTTTTTCTTTTTTTGGTACCGGGGATCAAATTCTGGTCCTTATGCTTGCAAGGCAGGCGGCGGAACCATTGAGCTAAATCTCCAGTCCTTTCTAATGGATTCATGAATTTCCATCGAACCAATTCATGCATTTCTTTGTTCTAACATCGTGACAGCCCCTAAAAGAAGCCAACTTCCTGTTGCCTTTTTATATTTTCTGAAAATTTCATCTCTCAGTATAACCTGTAAATTTCATTTATTCAGACTTTTCCCAGAGTTACACTTCTAAGACCTCTCCAGTATATATTCCAGTTGCCCATATTACTCTATCCAGACCCAATAAAAACATTTGAATATTAAAATCCAATTTAGGGAGGAGGAAGGGAGGTGAAGGGGATGAAAAAAGAACTAACAAGTGTTAGGTACACGTACCAACCTCCCATGAGGAATGCAATCATTATGTACTGCAAACATGCACTCATAAAAATTGAATTTAATAAAAATCAAAAATGCAGTCCAATTTATACTATAATTATTCCTCACACAAATTCTCACATATGGGCAAAACTTGGCGAAGTTGAGTTTTACAAAATATGTATTTTCTCACATTTTAAATTTTTTTTTTTTGTACCGGGGATCGAACCTCAGATGGGACCTTGTGCTGACAAGGCAGGCGGTGAAACCATTGAGCTAAATCCCTAGCTGTCACATTTTAAAATTTCAAAAACTAGACTACTAATGGTAACTCCTGATTGTGCTTCTGAGTATGACTATGAATAAGGGCTAAGACCCAAGCCACTTCCCTGGGGGCGATGTGTCTTTCAGAACCACCCCTCAGTCTAAGTGATGAAACCCCAGTCATCTCTCAATATTCCGCTCAAAGTTTCAGCCTCCCATGAAGTTTTTCTTTACCCATTCAGCTATCAACTCCATCCTCGTGCCCCTTCTTCTCTCTGCCTTGGTTCTGAGACAATGACAAGTGGCTGATAGAGGGTCTTCCTCTGCTACAGTAGGAGCTGCTTGGCAGCACGGACCAGACTTGTCGAGGAATAAGTATTTCCAGTGTATGGGACCTTGTAGGTGTCTGGGAAAAGCAGCATGAATGGCCTAGGAAGGAGCAAAGACCTCTATGTCTAATGAGATGATAATCAAAATGGCAGGCGGGATGTAGAGTTTTCCAAGTGAAGTATGACATCTATAAGAACAGTATTTCATAAAGATGAGGGATGCCGACCTAATGCTTCTTAGTCAAAATGTAACAAAACCCTTACCAAGTCTCCTCTCAAACTTCCAATCAGTTGCTCTCCAGACCTCCATACACTTTGTCCCAATGCCACAATCCAAGCTCTGGGCCCTGCACAACCCACACCTCACCCCATATCGCCACCTGGTGCCCAAACCAAGAAAAATATCTAAGAAATGAAAATGATATTTTAAGGTCATAAATATTTGGACCCTGGAACCATACACTGAAAGTTTTTTTTTAATGTGTTTCTTAGCAGATGGCCATAAACAAGATTAAATATACAAATCTGTCTCAAAACACAGCCTTATTTCCACTCACATCTTTACCAAGAATGCTCTCAATCCTTTCAGCCCTGTGAAATTCCATTTCAAAACCTTTTATAGTAAATAAACTATATTTTGTCATTTGCATTATGTAAACTCAAAATTGCCATCTATGAAGACATATAGCTTGTAATAGCCAAGATTGTGTCATTCATTCAGCTCTTTAATGTTTTGTCCACTATGTTCTAAGAACTCTGCAAAGATAACGTGCTAATGAAGCGTAACTTTAAATCAGGAAAATTTCTCAAATATCTACCTTTCACCCAGATTATATTCATCTAGTTTGAGCTGACCTATCAGTTTGGAGGTACAGTGGTAAATTCTGTTGTCAGTAGAAACCAAAAGATGAATAAGGTATAACAGAAATTTTTATTTGAATTGGAGTTACCATAAAATCACCAACTGAGTTTCAGTAATAACATTAGTGATTATATGATTAAGATGGGGGGGATAGTATCTAAATCTGAGATTCTAAGCAAACAATTCCTCAGAACAAGAACAAAGTTTTCCAAGTTCCACAGTAAAATGAGGGAAATAAGCACATCATAGTAAACTTTTGCATAAGTTAAATACACTCATTTATTTTTATTTTGAGAGTACAGACATTTTATTACTTTGCGGCTCTAAGGGCTTTACTTTTAGGAGACACAGTAGAAAGTAGGAAATTTATCTAAAGGTATTTTACTTAGCTATGTAAGAAGAGGTCTCACCTTTTAAAATAAAATTTGCTGTTGAATAAATTTCTAATGTCTAGATTTAAACATGATTCTGAAATTAATTTTCAAGAAAAATTAAAGGTTGGAAAGTTGAAAATATTTAATGCTATCTTTAAAAGTAAATTTAAAATGTTCTATTGATTGATTTTTCAAGTGGATTGGTTAAATAAAATAAATTTTCAAAAAAAAAAACAGAAAAAGATCAGATATCTTAGTTTTCTGCCTCAGTATAGTTCAATTTCAGTAATAAACATTAACACTGTGGAACATTACCCTTTTCTGACACACACTATATTTTAAGTGTGTTTCTTTAAGTTTTTATTTTCTGGGTCCAAAGTCAATAGGAGGCTCTTGGATTTATTTTATCTTCTGAGATACTTAACAGAAAGATAACGACAATATTTTTGAGAAGTATAACAATGAATTTAGAGGTTACACAGCAATTAAATGGATTTATATCCTAAATTCTTTGTCTTCTAAATTATAGAGTAAGCAACATGTTTTCTCAGTCAAAATACTCCTGTTGCTTAGCTTTAAGCAAAATCTATTTATTATTCCTAATTCTTCTCTTCTTTCTTTTTTCCTTGTCCCTCACCACAAAGCTTTCTGGATTGAGTAGAAGTATTTGGTCACTTGCTCTTTGACCTGAAAGTCTTCTGAGACTACATATTCATTTTGAGAATGAGTCCCTTTAGTTACCTAAAGTGTCCTCAGACTAAATTGTTTCCAGATGTTTACAAATATTTCAAGAAAATATCCAGAGCCTTTATGCCTGAGTGATAAAGGACTCCACTGTGTCTGTTCAATTGTAAAAAAGTTCAGGTATTTATTATAAAATAACTTTGATTTGACAGAGACTTGCTACAGGCCTCGCACAACGCTAAGGACAGTCGGTGCACTATCTCCTGTGATGCTCTCTGAGACGCTATAAGGAAGGCACTGTAACCATCCGAGTAGAGAAAAGGAGAGTGCAGCTCGGACAGCAACTTCATAGAACGAGACATAAGGAAAGGTTGCCGTGCCAGGCCCTCGGTCTGCATCCGTGTCACGCTGCGCTCAAAGCCGAGCTCTTCTGCTGTGGCTCTAGAAGGGAAGAATTTACACATGCTGTGGCCCATTCCTGAGCATCCACGAAGACTGCCTCTAAGAAACGCAGAGCGCCCAAGAGGTCTCCTTCAGTTCCAACAAGTAGGTGCTTCCGATGGGCTCGCGCGTGCATTCGCTTTCCACAGGCTATACCTGTGCAATGCCGCGATTGTCTCATTTTAAGAAGCAGCTCTACCATCTAACATGTGAGGTTTGTAATTTGCCTGTTTAGGTTTTGTATTATTTTTCACTCACAGTGTTCTGACATAAAATGAAAGAAAGGGGGTGGGGGAGAAAGGGAGGGGAAAGGCGGGAGGAGACGGGGAAGAGATGAAGAAAGAAAAACCCTAAACGGTTAAGGTGACTGTTTTTAAAGTTCTTTTTATCCTAGAAATCATGTTTTGTCTGGTTGTGCTATTTAAAGTGTGATTCTCTGGGGGTGGGGGAAGCCATTACTGTGTTGGTAAGAAAACTTGAATGACTTGCATTTGGTGTGGAGGTGGGGAGGTGCCCAGCCAGTTCGTGTTTGTTCTGCCTAAGGGAGAGAAGCAAGCGTAACTCTTTACGGGACGCTCAGTAGCCCAAAGCAGGAAAGTAAACAAAGTCTGTGCATTTATGCTTGCAGAAATTTAAATAGCTTTTCATTTTTATTTAGCTGGGGGCACATTCCGAACCAGTGTTGCCTAGGTATAGTTCCCACTTTGATTCTCAAAGTGCAGTAATGAAGTGAAGAAACTACGGCGTGGGCAAGTTGAGGTAGCAACTGCAGACTTTGAAAGGAATCCATGGCAGGGGAAATCCACATGTAGGCGATGAAGAGGTGGCTCTGTTAGTTCTGGAAAAGTCTCTAAAGGCACTGGTTGCACAAGCCACTCAGGCCCCGTCTCCTGCCAGTGCTAAATGTCGTCTATTCATTGCCACTGCTTCCGCTTTTCTCATCCAACAGCCTTCCCCGCCCCCTCCCTACCCGCTCAAGGCTAGAATTCGCATCCGTGTCAGAAACCACTGACCTTGGCAAGTCGCATTTTTCTTCTTCGGGCTCCCCAAGGTACTACAGAACTCTCAGACTTTTGACCTTGCTGAAAACCATGAGATTATTTAAACGAGAAATTTTCTTCTCCACTTCCCTTCTGCTTCCCCCACTCTCCAGAGCTGCCACAGTTTCTCTAAAGAAAAAGCTGTGTTATAAACAGACCCGCTGCTTTTGCCCCTCAGGGTTTCTGGTCTTCTAGGCCAATGTTTCTTCCAAGCCGCCATGCTCCACTCGCCAAACCGTATTTTTTTGTACCTCTAAGTAAAAATCTACCAGGCTTTTTAAAATTTAATGCTGTTTCAAATTATTTTGAAGTGAGTTTAATGCTGGTGAAAGGTGCCAGATCGACAGCCTTGGAAACAGAGGGTCTGTATTTTTTACCTATAACAGAGTGAAGCAGTGTCAGCTACTGCCGAGGAAACTCCCCAGCCTGGCCCTTCAGCCCCAGGAGGGCTCTCGTGGAACTGAATGGGTACCTGTCCCATTGAATTTGCTGCAGCGTTCACTCTACTTAACACACAACACTCCGACTGGTCGTAAAAAAGGAATGTTCTATTACAGTTAGGCCTCAAATCCTGCACCCAGCTTTTGTACCCTGCCAAATATGAAAAACGTAACCTTTGAAACCACAGCAATTTGTTACCCTGTCATTATTCTACGGCTTTGTAGAATGTTCATCAGACCTCGCGCCATACTTGTCCTTTCCTTCATGTTGTGTTCTCCCGAGAACCTATGACTTTCTTAAACAACAAGCAGGCATCGTCACCTCCACTTTCTAGATAGGCTTCAGAGGCCAGGGATGGCACACAGAGGCAAGAATGGAATCCAGATTTTCTGACTCCAAATTCTAAGTTCTTTTCATCTTCACCTACCCCAACGAATAGTCTTTCAATGTCCCATCCTGGAGGAAAGGTCCCATACTTTACCCCCCAGTCCTCTCCCTTCTGACTAGCCTGCAGATTATCTCACAGATTCCCTGGTTTCAAGCCAGCCTTCTCAGGATGTTGAGGGGTTCCTTGGTCAGCTGCTAGTCCAGGCTTGAGTCACCCTCTGACAGGACTTCCCAAGCCTGAGCTCAGTGGCCTGTCAGGCTGCAGGCCTAACCCACTCACACTGTCCTGCCTTTCTGCATTGGGGGATAAACAGGACTGGGATCCAGCCACAGTTGGTGCACACTCATTCTTCCTGACCCAATTTCCTCTGTTCCTTTTCCTCATTAATGAAGACATCTGCAACAGCTCAGAGGAACAGGTGAACCTCAGATAACCTTAAATAAGCTGTGATCTAATCCAGTTTTTCAGTGGTAGGTAAGATATTTATCAAATTTCCTATGCTGAGTAAGTAATAAGCTCATGGGCTCCAAATTGATATTTGGAAATCAGGTGACTCTCATCTTGTTTCCCAGTTCCATCTATATGATATCCAGTGTTATTTTTCCACTGAATTTTTCCTGCATAATCTGCTTACTCAGTTTGTGCTAACTATAACATATCATTGGCCAAATTATTTTTATTTTCCCCCATTAAGTTTATTGGTACATTTAAAGCAAACAATACAGTTACATTTATCATTGGGATCTTGTACCCTTACATGATATGTCTTGGTTCTTATTTTTTCCCCATACCCCTGCCTTCCCTTTGCCCCCCTTCACCCTCCCCTATTTTCAAAGACTTTGTTTCCATTTTTTCCTTTTTTCACATTTTTTTCTTTATCCTTATTTCCTTTCCCTCCCCTTCCCACTTCCCCCTTTAGCCATTTTCTTCCTACTTCTCACTGTCGATTATATCATTTGAACCTTATTTACACTTTAATTTTTTCACACCAGAGAAACTATTCGGTATTTACCCAAGTGGGTCCTATTGCCAAATTGTTTTTAAAATAATGGAAAGTATACTGGCTTTGTTGGTAGGTTCCAGAAGCTGAAAAAGATGATATAATGCAGCATTCTTAACTCTGTCATGATACCCCATGTTGCAGAATGCCTGAGGTATCTGGGGTTCAAAATCATCTTGAAAAGCTGACCGAATAACTCATCTGATAGTTTCCAAATAGTGGTTTCTTACAGGTTTGAAATATCCACAGACTGGAATCGCTTCAGGGTCACAGAAAGTTCCATGTAGAAAGATCTGAAAAAAAAGTTGTGAGCAAGCCACGGTGAAACAACTTGTCTTCCCTGGGAAAGGAGGGCGGGTCTGAGAAGCGGGTCATTAGGGAATGACAACAGCAAGGAGCCTAGGTTGCTGATGAAGTTTTGAACTGGATACAGCTAGGAGTTAGAGGTAGCACTCAACGATGGGGAATTGGACAGGACATTAGGTTGGTAGGGATCTACGATCTCAAGATTGGAAGTGTTGCATTAGGCTGAGTGGCGGCTGTGTGAGGCACAGTATTGGCTTCACCTCACCAATTAGATGACAGAGGCTATGTCATAATTCTTTCATATGCTTCCAAGAGCTTGGCCTGGTGCTAAATACAATAAATATGTTAGCAGGATGGCCTGTGGTAGGCAAAATTACCTAGTTTCAACTCATTTGACTATAATTTTGACTTCATTGTTTAGAGAAAGATCTGGTTTCTGAATCTTAGCTCCATTAGCACATGTACTGTAAAGAGCAGGGGCTGGAACCCAGGAACACAGATGCCTCTTAGGACATTTCGGGTACACAAGTTTTCACACCTCTGAATTGTAGCCTTTAGCAATGCTACTTTGTGATGTTTTGCTAAATTACAAAGAGGCTCCTTTGGCAAAATTCAAACAGAATCCTTCCTTTCTGGGAAAATTACAGGCAGTACCTGAATTATAGGCTGGAAATCTTCAAATAAAGAACTAAAGAACACATCACTCCCATTTCATGCCCTGCTGTACACAGCGACTCTCTCCTCTACCAGCTGTTCCCAGGGAGCTCCCCATAGAAAGCCCTGGACATTTAAGAGACATGGGTTCAGAAGGATAGAAGAGACTAAAATCTGGGTGCCATGAGTCAGTCCTTTGGGCCATCTGCCCAGCTCACCTGGACCCTTCGGTCTTCTGAGTCTCTAAGGTGAGCCCCTGGGTGCCACCACCGCTGCTCAGGATACTATCCAGAGCTGGCTCATGATGCCACCATCTCTCACATGACTTTTGCAATAACCTAATTGTTCCTTCTTCCTTCTCAAATGTCCACTCTCCATAGAGCAGTCAGGTTCTACAGCTTAAATCTCTCCAGTGGCTTTGCACTGCCATCGCACTTTGAATATAGACCTACCTCCTTTGATCTACCATCTTTCCCTTGTGTACCTCTTGGCCCTTGTCTTCTAACTCCACCATTTATTATCTTCCTGGCATATTACCCTTCATCCTGCTCTTGGAGATACCCAGGTTGTTCCTGCCTCAGTGTCTTTGTGTTTATTGTTCATTTCCTCTGGCTGGAGTCTCTTCATCCCCACATGCTTAGCTCCTTTTTTTTCATTCAGATCCTTCCTCAAATAAGCCTGTTTCATTTCCTCCATAGAACCTATCTGTAGTCATAATCAAATTATTAATCTAGGTGTTTGTTCATTTACTTGTATACTGCCTCGCTCTCTCAGAAGAATATAAGCTTTATGTGAAAAGCATTGTGTTTCTTATATTCACTGCTCTTTTCTCAGCACCTAGAATAGGTATATAGTAGGTACCCCATATGTATTTTTTAAATTTATGAAAAAGATTAGTGAGAGGAAGAGACAGATGGTGGGAAGCAAGTCTGCTCTGCAAATACAACTGACATAAACCCAGGTTCTCCGTCTGTTGTATCAGCAAGTCTCAGGTTGTCCACGCTTGGCTGTGTTTGACCAAGTGATAATAGTTCAGCACAGTATTGCAGCCATGTGTTTATCTTTCTCACAGGGAACTCTAAAGAAGGAGGGTGAGAACCGTGACTGAGGCATCAAAGCCTCCTCGGTGTTCTTAAAGAAACCAGGCGATGAGACAGTGCTCTAAAGGGCAAGATGAGAGCATCAGCGGAGAGCCTAATCCAGATGCTGATGGCTGAGGGAGAGTGTGGGAGAAGATGACTCAGAAACGAAATCCATGTAGTTCTACACTTTGCCTAGCACTGATCCTACTCCAATATAGAGGGAAGGGTCATAGCTTGAGGCGCAAAGCCACTTCCCTCAGGTGGCAATGCCCCAACTGCTTCATCAACCCTGCAGCTCTACTCTGTCATACATTATAGTCATTCACAGGCTTCCTGGGTACCTAATCACATTGCATTTGGATAAATTTCCAGTTCCAAATGGCTGATTAGAAGTGGCTATCTGAATCTTTGAAATAAAATCCAATTCATGATTCTGGAAAAGAACTTCCTTCCTACAGCAAGAAATTCTGGACTTTTCCCCCCACACACCCCGATTTAGTCTTCAGTTGAAGACTGAAGGTATTTGTCTCATTCCTATTTCTTAGGATCAAAGCTCACAGGCTTTGGTGGTGTATTCAAGGTCATACATGTTGGCAAGAGCTATGGTCAACATGAACCCTCCCCCCCCCTTCAGGAAAGATCTCCAACTCTACCTTTCAACCCACTCCTCACTGGAGTTCATTGAAACCTGTAAAAACCTCAATTTTGCACAAGATATCAAAGGATCTAGTGCCATTAGGGAGTTTTCTTTGCCAAGAAGTCATTCTCTTCAGGATATTTTGCCTTTTAAAATCTGTATCCCAATACACAGTGTGAGTCTGCAGTTGCACTAACTCTGTATTTACTTAATAAATGCCACAGGAATGTAACTCTACAACCTTCCAAATTTTCTAGCCATCAGATGATAAGCAAGAAAATAATGGAATACAGTGGACCAGAAGGATCAATACAAGTTCTGATTTTGTTAATAACTGAGTGAGGCATCAAAAAGTTGTTCAGCCTCTTGAAACCCCTCTATATAAGTCCTATAAATAATAAACTGGGGGTGATAAGATCTACCAGTCATCATTCTTATGAAAATGTTAACAGCCTACTTGGTATAAATCACCCAGAATGGTACCTAGTCCATGATGAGTATGCAGTAAATTAATTTCTTTCTTTTAGTCCCCCATCCTACTGAGAGATTCAAGGGTACTCGTTAAATGAAATAATTTCTGAGCTAGAGAGTCAAAAGCAAAGAAATACAGAGAGATATCCAGAATCCTCTCACTTACTCAGAAACTTCTTTGTTGTCTTATCCATACCTTTTGGATTTCCATGGATCAAAAGGCATAGAACCATGCTTCACAGTTACTTTATGGAAGCCAGTCTCACATGGGGAATTATCTTTCTATGGATGCACTCTGCTTGCTACTCAGAAAACCGTTTCTAAACTGGGAGCTGCCTTTGGTAACTGCTCTCCCCAAAGGAAAACTCATTGAGAAGGTAAATCACCAGGATAACTTTCAGGACAGTCACACCAAGACCAGCATCTGCAAGGCCTGAAAGGTGAGGTGTTACGACACTTGGTAAATGACTTCTGACATACTCACGTATGTAACAGGAAGATTTGCAGGAGCATAACCACACAGCTCCCTTGGGGGATACAGCCAGTGTGCTACACAAATGATTAAATGTAAAATAAACAAGAGCAAGCTGTGAATTATGGAGTTGTAATTCCACCAAGGGGGGTTCCAGTGATGTCATAAAGCAGTAGAGCAAAGTTCATGTCACCAAAGGATCCCAGATGGGCTTAGAGATCTGGAATTCGGTAATGGTCTCTGCTATAGATCTAGCTCCAGGAAAGCCTTCACCTCTGGTTTTGGTCCTTCCCATCTCTGCAAGGGCCCTCTTTTCTTGCTCTCCTTCTCTGAACTTGCTAAAATCACAACCTTCTTTTTTTTCTAAATGTAGTTTCTTCTCATCAGTCCAATGGTCTACCAGTTAAGACAGGCCAAAAAATCACCCTTTGGACAGTGATCTCTGAGTACATGTACTTCATTAGAAAAATGAGGCCTGATATTTAATGCAAAATCCACTGAGAACAACAGCCCTGTCACACTTAAAAGGTGACAGTGGAGACACAACTTTTGTATGTCCCAAACCCAGTGTATGCCACTAATGAAATAAATTTAGTCGTCATTAAACAAGGCACATTTAAAAAAGTCATGGTGAAACTTCACATACAGCTTCCTTTAATCAACATCGAAGAAAGGGTAAATTAAAACTTGGCTGTATCAGACCATATAGAAGATAAGGAACCAAATTTCAAAATATTACAAATATTGTGCTTTTATAAACCATCAGAAGTAACAAACTACTTATAAAAAGGGGAAGATAGAAAATACTGTCATTTCATTTCCTAAGTGGTATGCTTTCATCTGAAAACTTATTTATTCTTAGAACTACTTTGTAAACATTAGTATCCATGTGATAAATGTCCACTTTTTAAGACACGCTTTTGCTTCCCAGAACAAGTGCAGAGATAATGAACATCTAAGATTAGCTCTAAGATTTTTACATCCCCTGATAGTCACCTCAAATTGTTTAAATCCCAGGCCCTTTAAGTGCTGTATGTATGCTCTTTGTTTCTCACTTATTTGTTCATATATTTATTTATTCAAAAACTGCTTATTAGCCATTTGTAGTAGGAGAAGCACCATCATCAGTGCTGTAAGGTATAAAACGACCCCCTGGTCCTCAAAACTGCATGCACCTGGTTGAAGAGTCAGGCCTGACACTCAGGAAGAGTAGCAGTAACACACACGATGCCATCAGTGTCACAAGGAATGTTCCCTACCACTGACCAGAGGAGAAAGTGGTCAGGGTCAGTGTTCTCAGACTTCGTGCTGGTACCTAACAATCACTTGGGATATTTGACGCACATATATTGCAGAGATTCTGAGTCCCTGGCCCGGGCCTGGAATCTGCATATTAAGATCCCTTATTTCATTCCAGTGCAAGTGAGCCAGGCATCATAGTACAGATGTACAGGATTAGTGTGTAAGCACATTAGAAAAATAATAAGATGCTTTGCTGTTGCTCTTTTATCTCTTTCTCTCCATCATTTGAGATGAACTCTGTATGGAAGAGTCACAGAAGAAAGAAATGAAGAAACCAAGGACTGAGGGAAACTTTTTCTAGAGAAGAAAGGACTCCATGCTTTCCAAACAAGAAGAGTAACCAAGAGCTACCTTCCTCCCAAAGTAGACTCTACATGATGTAGTAAAGTGAGGACAGTATTTTTACAACTACATACACTTTTTCCTATATCAGAACTGCTACTCCCAACAGAGTTACGCACATAATCTTTGCCTGATACCCAGTTAGCGTGTTTAGGGAATGACCTGCATAGTTCTTAACATAAGGCTCATGGTGAGCTGCTTCTCCAGGCCACGAGCACAAAAACCTGGCAATAAACTGTTGTCAGAATGCCTCACCCGCAGGGGCTGGCTTTCCCCCACATGTGCCACAGCTGTTAGCCATGCTAATGTATTGCCCAAGAATGCCAGGGAGATTTTATTGTTAACTTCTTGGTTAAAAAAAACAAAAACAAAACCAAACTAGATACTTCATGGTATAGAAACGCAGTCTATATGTCTTTCGGGCTTATCAGATTTCAAAGCAGTATGTATGAAAACAGGTCACATATCAAATCGAGGAAGCATTTATCTTCAACTAGTTAGGGTATATAAATCAGAAAAAGAATAACAACTTTATATATAAGTGCAGTTATCATGGTATTAGTCATGTAAAAAAAAAAAAAACCCAGTAAGTAAAAGTCACAAACATCTCAGTGGAGGCGTACATTAGTGCTTTGTTGGAGGCACTGTCCTACTGAGAATGTAACATGGTTAGTCTCCTGCAAACCTACTGGCATTGTTAGGGTTGAGATAAGGAGTCTCGATACTTGTACCCAAGCACGCATCGTATAGTCTCCATACATTCAGGAGCTAAACAGAAAGAAGGAATTTGCCTTCCTCAGGCTGTGTACTGTCTCTAGTGACGGCTGGAGCAAGCAGGACTAGGAAAGGTCGGAGCCGTGTGAAGTAGCAAGAGCTCTGCATGAGTACTGCATGCTGAAGAGAGGAAAGATGGACCAAGAGGGAGGACGATATCAGGAAGGTCTCGGCCAAGCCCCTGGCTCTGCCTAGCACTCGTGATGGGGCCACATGAACATGAGGAAAGTTGCCAGGCCTCAGTTTCTAACTATAGATTAAGAACAGTGTCTCCTTAGCCATGCCGTGAGTGACTTGCTGTACGAGTGTGACTTTTAGAGTATGGGAATGGTCTAATTTGGTGTTGTATTAAATGGCTTCCAACATTGGTCGGGAAACCACATTAGAAAAAAAAAAAAATATATATATATATATGCCTGGAATAAGTGTTGTCAGAGATGTCACAGAAGTGGAGAAAAAGGAAAAGGGCCAAGCGTTCATTTGAATGCTTTCAGCGGTGAGGGTGTAGGGTGCTAGGCACTTTGCATTCATTATTTCCTCATTCCAAATAATGAACCTGTGTATCAGATATTAATAGGCCATTTTTATAGATGAGGACAGTGAGACCTAAAGATGTGTCTAAAATCAACTCGCAAGTAAATAGTAGGACTGTAATTTAACATCAAATTCTCTAAACCCAAAGTAAAACACATGAAAACTCCTAATGTCCTTAAATCTAAATGATTTTGTACTGTGTATGTGTGTGTGTGGGGGGGTGACTGAGGTTTGAATCTAGGACCTCATGCATGCTCAGCGCATGCTCTACCACTGACCTACACCCCACCTCCCAAAGATTTCTCACTTTTGAGGGTTTGGCATAAGTCTAATGAAATGCATTTTGATCTTTTTACCTATCCTTGGTAACATTATAGCAAATTCTCTGCACACATACACTTAGCTCTTTAGTTTGAAGAATTTCCACAGGCACAATCTTTGGGCCCAGTGCAATCCATGAGGAAGACAGCACAGCAGTTGCCATCAGCTCATAGAGAAGAATAGGAGGAGGATTTAGAAATATTTGTGCAATATTTCACAAATATTTGTGAAATGGCATGCTAGACTCTGCCTTCCTGACCCACACCATTTCACTAGACAGCGATGCCTTTAAAAGAATCTGGTTGGCATCAAAAGTAGTGGGATGCAAGGCAGGCTGCAGAACCACTGAGCTAAATTTCCAACCCCTAGAAGTAGTGGGATGCGATTAAAAAATTTAAATGGGATCAGAAGAGCAAGATTCAAGTCACTTCCTAGTGGCTTGCTGTAATTCTCCATGCTGCAAGTTTCTTCTCTGTGAAATAAAAGTATGCAAAAAAAAAAAATAGAAAACAATTATGCTATCTTTATCTGCGTCTCAGAATTGGCACTGTAAAATATAAATTGGCTTTGTTTATATGTTCTTACAGTGTGTAAAGTCCTTTCATATTTTATCTCACTTTAACTTTCATGTGATTTGTATTTTATGACCAAGTCAGTCTCAGTTTATACAAATAATCAGGGAAGTGAATTAAGTAAAACAGCAATTTGGGTATGTTAATTCAGTTGAAATGACTACTTCCAGACCTGTCCCAACAAAGGGTAAAGTCCCTGCCTGTCCGTGGTAGTCCTGAATCTTCAAACCAAAATAACCAAAGCAATATAGAAAACAGATATTCTCACTAACTCAGGGAAGGAGAATGTTGAGGTAGGGGGAGAAAGAAAAGGGAGATAAAAATTTAAATAGTAGTCCATATATTCTGAGTAAAACTGATCACATTTGGAAAAATCTCATCTTCCCTGAGGGAAGTTGAGAACTAACTGTAACAGTCAAACGTGCAGTGGTATTATTTTCTGTTTCTCTTGTCAGACGGGATTCAGTCTTTGAAATATGTCTAGCAAAACTGCAGATTTCTGACCCATGATTAATGAACTAAATTACGTTTTATTTCTTAAATGTGTTGAGGATTCATCCTGTGGCCTTCCCCCGATCTTGAGGATTAGAGCTGCTGAACAGCACATCTGGTTATAGGCACGGAGCTCTTTGGGTGGTTCCTTTTCTTTCCTCCCTTAGAAAGAGGCAATGTGGAGAAATGCAGAGACTCTTATTGGGCAAGAGTAGTTTTTAATTCTCAAGAACTGGTGATTACTCTTTCTCTCTTTCTCATAAAAAAGAGAAACTTTTTAAGGTACATGATACTTCTAATTATAAATTTAAAACTTTGACATGAATTTGTTATCACATGTTAATACTTCATCTAAAATATTTGGATTCAAATGTTTGAATGCCATCTTTCCTGAGCATTATTTTAAATCAACTTCCTAATAATAATTTTTATCTGTCTTATAGTTATCACTTTAAACAAAAGTTCATATCTGGATAAAAATACATTATCTTTGAATCTTGTAAGTGCTTCTATCTCTGTCGAAACATATTACAGTGGCTTGAAATATGCCTCTTTCACATCTAGTATAGAGAAATAAATGCCATTTTCCTCCTTATTGTTCTACAAAAGCACACATGAGTCTCAAGACATTTAATAGAAGAAATTTCAAGACCCAGGGACTGAAAATAAGGCAGAAACTTTCAGTTCTCTGTGATATGTCTTACCCCACTGTGCTCATTTTGTAAGCTCTTCCTTAGCATTTAAAGACTTGTGAAGAGTAGTTTTCTAAATGTGGTCTAGGAATATCTTTTAGATATTAGGCACTTTCCACTTTCAAAGCAGACATGTTCTTCTATCTAGCAAAGATTCCCAGCTAAAACAAGCAGAAAAAAAAAGAAAGAAAAAAGGAAGGAAGGAAGGAAGGAAGCTTTACTTGGAAGAATTCAGAAGGACTTTAGGGATGGAAATGTATCCACTGGGACCTGAGACGGCTGAGAAATAATTGTAATTCTCAGCTAACATAACCCTGAGGAAAGCTTTGAGTGTTGTTTTTGTGTTTGTTTAATTTTTTCAATGAGAACAAGTAAGTCAAATGATTTTCTTAATTTGAGGGAAACATGATTTCTGAAAATAGAATTTAAAATTCTTCCACTCATTAGAGAAAAACCAGTAATCAAGAATATTAATACAACTCCAAATTACGTACAAAATTAAAAAGAAAATATTTTAACACCAAAAATAGTAACTGTATCTACCTTCAGGGTCATGAAATATAGGTTACTTTGCTTTTACTTTGAATTTTTAATGTAAAATAATATATTTTTATAAAATGAGCACATGTCATACTTGGGTATCATTTTTTTGTCAGTTCTTTTTGTTTGTTTGTTTGTTTTTGCTTTTTTTGTTTTTGTTTTTTGAGACAGAGTCTCACTATGTAGTTGAGACTGACCTGGACCTCACTACGTAGCCCAATCTGGTCTGGAACTCACAGTGATCCTCCTGCCTCAGCCTCCCAAGTGCTGGGATTACAAGCATGCATCACCACGCCCGGCCATTTTGTCAGTTCTGAGGATTGAACCAAGGGCCTTCACGCTGAGCTACAACCTCAGTCCTTCTTTGATTTTTTTTATCTTGAGCCAAGGCCTACCTGAGTCCCTAAATTGCCCAAACTAGGCTTGAATTTCAATCCTTTTGCCTCAGAATCCCAGGCTAACAGGCATGCACCACCACACCTAGCAATTCTTATAATTTAAAAAGTTACCCGTGCGTGGAGGTAAGACAGTAGAACCCCCACTGTACAGAAAAAAACATTTACTGTATTTGCTTACTGCAGTTGTGCCATACGCTGTGAAATGTATTCTCCCCCAAAGACTCTAGTCTTAAAATTCTCCAGGTAAATTAATAGTTGTGAAATATTTAGAAAATATTTAAGCAATACTTACGGGGGCACTGGTCATTTCTAGACTGTGCACTGAGGAAAGGGCTTTGAGGAGTCTGGAATTCAACAGTCAAAGAAGCTCTCACAAAGTATGATGGGGGCAGAAACCTGGACCCTTGCATGGGAACACATGGAGCAAGGACATTTCAGAGAAGAAGCCACAGAAGCAGAGGTTAAAATAAACTAACCTCACTAGCATAGGAGCCAGCAGGAGGGAAACAATTCCCATGTCCACTGTTGTGTGTGAACAGGCAAGTAGCTGGAGCAGGGATGGAATTATCAAACTATAAAGAATGACTTTCAAAAGAGGATAAACAATGCATTCTTGATGTAGAAAAGAATAAAAACAATGGCAAGTTCTAAACGAGGAGGGGGTATGATTTTTAAGTAATGTGCTTGTAGAAGAAACTAATTCATCACTCAAATCATTCAATAAAATGCTTCAAAGATGGATTACACCCTCGCCGTTCTTCGCCTGCACATGGAGGAAGACAAGCGTGGATACAGTGGCAGGGTGGGGTGTTACAATAGTGCAGGTGCTAGAGGGTTTAAGAGTAGGTAGTCTGCTTGTGAGTTTAGAAAGTGAACTTGCTGGGAATATGAGCTGGGCTACGCAGAGGCATGGGGAGAAGAGGGTTGAGGACTGGTCCTAAAGCGTCTGAGTTTTTTGCACGCACATGTTAAGACACAGAGGGAGATCTGTAAGAGGATCACTCTGGGGCAAGGGAGCTCATCAGTTCCACACTTGTTGTTTTTGAGGCTGAAGCCCTTTGGCAATCGTCAAATGAAAAATGTCACATTTAGGTCCTGCAGTGCCAGTGGGGGAGTCTTAAAGCTATAACCTGGGGTCATTAGTACACAGATGGTCATTGAAACGGCAGGCTCAGAGGCAAAGAGAATCGAGTGGGGGAGAGAACAAAAAGAGTGCTTTGGCTGGATTAGAAAGCGACTAGATTGACTGAAAAAGAGGAGCTCATTCTATTACTTACAAAGCATTAGTGAACACAGGCAATATTTTGACAGTTGTCCTGGCGTTACACAGCTGCTGCAACCCAGATTAGTATTTTGGGAAGTGGCACTGGTAGCAAATGGAAAATAAAGTCAAAATATACATAACTTGAATGTTACCCCCCAATCTAGATCAATAGTGACATGAAAATGCTAATGTACAAAGGTTTCACTCCGAGTTATAGATGTAGATTCGATCTCTAGTCCATTGGGACTTTACATATCATATATTTATGAGGAACCTCAAAAAAGAATAGAATGATAACCAATCTCCCAAATCATATTCCCCAAGAAGTCTCCAACTGGGCTGTTATAAAATGAGTTAGCGGAGAGGAAAAATGCATGTTGATGTCTGGCACATTTCAGATAATCAACCTAGCAGAACTCTCTTTTTCTGATTATTCAAAAAAACCATTTAGGGGTCTCTAGAGCTCCAATCCCAGTTTTTCCTGCAGTGCACAGATACTGGACAGACTGCAGAGGTAGAGGGATCATGGAAAAGAAAACCGACACAGACAAGGATGGACCAAACTCCCTCATGACCCTCCAGTCCCAAGCCAGTTATGCCAAGGACTTTGCAGACTAGAACTGAATTCCTTTACAAATGTGTAGAACTTTGAGAAATTGTGCTTCTCTCCATGCACCCAGTGTACTGGTTAGGCCTTAACACTGTACCCAGAGTCAAGGTCATTAAACTGAGCACATCCTGGCCCAAATTTTTGAGTAAGTTGGCCCCATTGGCCTTTAAGTTGTATATCATAAGTCCTCTTTGAAAAAAATTGTACACACACACATTTAGAGTACTGGGACAGCACCATCTGCTTATTTATGACTACATCACCTTCCAGCACTGTGAGGTCCTTTAAAATATAATGACATGACTGATGATGAGAAATTAAGTGAATGAGGTAAATGCTCAGACAAACGTCTGTGGGAAAGCAATTTGCCTTGGAGTTCTGACTTTGTGCTTCTGTTTCTCACGCACACTGCCACTCGAACTATCATGAAAGGTACGTATTAACCAGAACCCACGCTGAGAAGACAATATCTTCATTCAGCCAGTTTGTTGTTTCCTCTTGCTCACACCCCAAGTCGGGGTAAGAAGGGAAGCTAAAAAAATTTACAAAATTTACAGAGGGGGCTAAGAATTGATTCCCTTCTATTTTGTAAATTCTTGAAATTGTCATCTGAAAAGAGACCAAGAGTCAGGTACAGGGACTGGAAATGATTGGGGGACGTGCAATTTTCAGGTTCATCCAAAATGTGGGGATAGTTATTGTTCTTTCTCTAGAGGAAAGAAGGTTTCTCTAATGCAGGGCCTAACTCAAAGGGGTCAGATTGTCTGCCCTACCTGAAGGGTCCAGGTGCTCTGAGGGTTTCAGGGGGCCGATTTGCAGCAACTCTCTAACACAACACGGGCCAGGTCTCCCTGTCTCACATCTACCCCTTCCTCCTGTTCCTTCAAATACCAGGAGTTCAAGTACACAAAAATCCACCCAGCTTGCCCAGATCAAACCCTCTTTCCCATGGAGACTCCAGCTGTGCTTCCCCGGGCCCATCCTCCTGGTGCCTCTCCTTCTCGCCCTGTGAATCGAGTGACATGTATGTGCACGACCCCGTGAGTGTCTTCTACTCACGCCATTGACCGCTCCCACGTTTTGCTACCATATGTGAGACGTCTTCCAGGCTGTATTTTGAACACAGGTGTCCCAGTCCGGCCTGGAGCGTGCGCCCCCTTTTGGCGGGAGAAGGCAGGAGGCGTGCAGGGCCCTGCCGGGTCCAAGCTGCGGCGCTGATCATGAGCCTCCTCCTAGAAACCTGAAGGCTTAGGCCACGGTTCAGGTGGGAGTTTGCACCTTTTCCTGGGAAGACCCAGACCATTGAAGCCCCAAATACTGTGGGTGTTGTGTAAGATGAGAAACCTGCATTGAATTAATTCTTCTACCTGTTTCATGCCTACTCCTTGCACAAAGGTAAAGCAAGCCTTGGTGTGAACTCCATTCCTGCATCAAAGTTTCAGTATATTTCCCTCTTTCTTGCCCACTCATTAAGAAAACATCCAATTTCTTGTAAATAAGTCCATGAAAGCAAAAATAAAACAGGTATAGGACTTGTCGTTGCCCTTTCTAATGACTTAGATCTTGGAGATTCAAATTAACACACATATTCCAAATCTATCATTCATCTGAAGCTAAACCTACCTGATATTTATTAATAATCTTAAAAATAAGTCTCAAACTTCTTGGGATTTAGAGCTTGGGATATTATGCTGTGTAGCAGAGGGGCTGGAGTATCTAGTACCCAAGTGATGTATTCTGAACATAACCGAGACTGTGACTGTATTCCTGAACCGATCCTGATTGTCCTCTGCCTCTTCTGAAATGCCACTTGTGTATGTGGTTGATTTGTTGATGTGACATGCCCTTTGCTTTCTTTCACAAAGTTCCCTTAGCTAAGCATCGTTCGTGCCATAATTCCCTCCCGTGTATTAAAGTGGCTCTCACCCTTGTAATTAGCCTCACATTTTTTTCATTAAGAAAAAGCAATCCCAGGGGCAATGAAATATAATAACCTTTTTACATCTTAAATTTAAAATTGATAGCCCATCGTTGTATGACTACTGCCTCGAGGCTGCCGTGGTACATCAGACAATTTATACTAAGAGTTACTGGTACTCAGACCACAGTTGCCATGGCCGAGGGCTCAGCAACTTCACAGCGAACGTGCTAACCCAGAAATGCTGGTGACTGTTTGTCCTCAGTCCTCTCTGAAGTGTATTTCTGCATACACTGGTTTAATAAAAAGCAGCAATTAAAGCAAAGGAGATTGTGATGCTTCGTTGATGTTTTTATGACTGTTTGAGAGTGCCGGTTTTTAACTGGATGTTGTTAGCCTACACAGTGTGATACTTGATTTTTCGGTGATAAAAATTCAACGCTGGTGATATATGCATCATCTTTATCTTGTAGAAAAGAGAACCGAAACACATCCCCGGGAGTGGTAAATGGCTGCCTCAAAGTGAAATACAGAATCGGAAACAAAAGTCCAGCCAAACTGTCACACGGTCCATTCACAGGTAAATGTTTTAACGTGGAATAGCTGCACGGAGTTGGGCCCGTATCCAATTTTTGTTTGTGTTTTGTAAATGTCTATCTTTAGCTTTAAGGATCCTATTGATTATGCTTACAAAGACTTGGCTAGAGAATGCTGAGCCTCTGCATTTTACTTTTTCTTCAGGGAACGGTACTCTTCCCCCAAAACAACCTACTCTGTTGTCTGCAATAATCGCAACAGTGCACATAAATCCAGTCTTATCTCCTTCTCTACAGTACTGTAGATTTCAAAGTGGCATTATTCAGATAGCTTCTGCTTGTTCCAACCCTTCTAAAGATTAAAAAGGTGCACATTCAAGAGCGGTACAAAGTAGACACCAGCAGGAGCTGCAGACACAGGCTGAAGTTTGGGCACAGACTTTTGCAAGAACCGGGTACACTCGCTGTAGTGCTTCTGCCAAGGAGAGGTTTTCCAGGCCCTGCTTTGGGGGTAGCTGGCTAATGGAGCAAGCCAATGAGAAGGGCACAGCAGAATTGTAAAAGTGCCATCCATTTACAATATTAAAAATCAAATTAGTCTAAGGACCCTGATGGTTGAAAATCTGCGGCTGTCATTTAGTACAAAGGGGTCCCGGAGGTGAAAAATAGTAATCTATACTGGAATCTCTGACCCCAGCAAATCCGTGTGGGAAGAATAGAAAGAAAGGCGTTCCTGCTCCTGAATGGCCTCTTCTGCGAAGGGCATGAGCGGTGACATCTTGTTGGTTTAGAGTTGATTTATTCATTAGTGTTGTAAAGTCTGAAATGATGCCCCTGGGAAGACAAAGGAACTCCAAGGACCCTGTGACCCCCGCTGCCGCTCCGGTGCAGGGAAGGTGACTAGCACAGGTCGCCTGGCCAGGCCAGGATGTCAGTGTGTGACGTCCAGGCACTCCAGAGTGCAGAGGGCTTCACCCGTAAAGCGGGCAGCTGGGGCCGCGAACCCCCGATGTCTAGGGCTGGAGAGCCAGAGCCCCACGAGGATTCGCGGGCTCTGAGACTTCAGAGGCGCCTCCCTAACACCTTTAAGTCCAAGTTGTCGTCCTTTGCCCCAGAGCCAGTGGGGGTCACCGGACAGGGCATTTCTCCAAAATTTTAAGAGGAGACCACTCACCCCCCTGCTCTCTGATTGCAAAATAAACAGGATTCGCCACTGTCTTCGAGTTAGGCTTTGGGAACTCAGAGGTCGCCCCTGATTTGGGGTTTTTACCTCTGCCCGTCTGAAGTGAAAAAATGTCCAGGCTATCCTTAAAACGATATATTTTATTGGCTCCTCTGTTGCACTCAGATAACTGAAGCTCGATTTCAAATTCAGAACCCTTGCAAGGTCAGGAACCCCAGGGCGGTGGCCCGCAAGACGCTTGTGGCCCCGTCAGCGGGGCTTCAATGTCAGCTGGGCAGCGCCCTAGAAAATGTTACCGCTCCCCTGTTCTTTCAACCGAGGTGGCGAAGAGAGTGTGGCCGGCGGGCTGGGCTGGGCGGTCGACGCTGGCTTCGTGAGCCTCTCTCCTTTGGTGACAAATTGATTTCCCTCGCGCTGCTCGGTGCTGGAGTCTGGCCTCCCCGGCCGGTGCGCGGCAGCGCCGCTGGGGAGAGTGCCTTGAGCGCACGCGTGTCTAATTGACTTTCCGTCCACCTTTTTATGACTACATGTGTTTCCAACAAAAGGTCCTATTAGGACAATCTGGTTTCACTAATTTAGAGGTTGGGGATGTGGAAGGCAGGAGTTGTTTTCGTTTTTTTGTTTGTTTGTTTCCCAGAAGTTGAGATCAAGAAATGACAGGGAGAGGCACTGTCTTCCTAGAAGTTGGCTTGCCCGTGTTTATGACCTGTTCCTCTTTTCTCCCCTTGGCTGCCCCTGTCCTGCCATCACCCCCATACCACATTCTCACTTAGACACGGGATTGCTAACAGGGTTAAAGAACCCGTGAGTTTGAGAAATTTGCTGGGTTGGAAGAATCAGCAGAGAAGGGAAGCAATTCTTCTATGGAAAGGAAGATACCCTGGATATCGATGAAGAGGAGGGAGTCTGGGTTGCTGAAGGAGGTAGGAAGGTCACAGAGAAGTCCTCCTGACTTTGCACAATGCTTAGCTCTTCTTTGCTGCACTCAGAATATTGAAATTCAAAATGTTACAAAATGGAGAGTCCAGTATTGAAGGTAGTAGAACAGGTAGTAGAACCTGTTTTGCTCATTTCCACTAACTGAAATCTTACGTAGCACAAGCATGTTCTGGAAAAGGCAAAGGCAGCTTTCCATTGCGCACTCTCTCAGACACTCTTTTTCCCACCCTGCGGGGCTCCCTCAGCTCAGGTGCAGTCGGCCTTTCTGTCCCTTGCTTCACTCCTGGTGTAACCCCTCAGTTTGCTAAAGCCAGCACCGCTGCTCCGGCTCTTCTCTGCCTCTTCCCTCTTCCCTGCTCCCCAGTCTGAGCCTCCCGGGCTGGAGGCCCCTGTGGACCCCACAGGTCTGGGCGTCCAAGTAGCTCATAACAAAAACTTGCTTTGAAACTCCAGGTGGGAGCCCAAGAATTCGGAACAATGGTCCTCTGGCCCCTTTGCTATCACCAGACATCCCATTCTCTCCCCATTCTCTTCTTGGAGAAGAGGAAGGTTGAGGAAACATTACTTATAAAAGCAACAGACCGTTAGAATAACTCCCTGGCCACCTCTCTGGGAAGCAAGGCCTGTAGTCCTAGGTGCACCACCATGTTCTGCATTCTGTGACTTCTCCCAAAACTATTTATAGACTGTGCTTTGTGCTGTGTCCCCTCCCTAACTAGCCTTCAGAGCCTCAGTTTCTTTTAGGTGAGCTCCCCCCACAAGGCCTCTCTGTCTGGTTAATAAGAGGTGAGCTTCAGTATAAGGGAAGCAGTTTCCCAGAGTCCTAGCCCCAACTTTGTTCACAACCCTGAGCCTCTCCTCACAAGCCTCAGCTGTTGCCTTAGTGGATGATTTGGCACCAGGGCCATCCAGGTCTCCCAGGAGCCTTTGCGAAGCCCTAGGTAGCCTCCTAGCCACCAGCCACCATGCCAGCTTCCAAATCTGCACCCAGCTCTGCAGCCATCCATCTTCCCCTGCTCAGCTTTTACTGGCTCCACAGCCTTGACAAGTCCACAGCTCCCTTCTCTAGCATCCACTGGAAGAAGCAAAACAACTAGACCTGCCCTAAAGTATCCAGCGTTCTTATCCTGGCCTGCCTGGGTCCTGGGCTTGCTGAGTGTGCCTGCTTTCCCACCCTCCTGCCTTCTCTTGGGGCAGAGAGGCACTGTCACATTTCTTTGTCCCACCCTGGTCTACACAGCAGTTTCTTCGAAGTCCTATTTTCTGTGGGAGTCCAGCCTACAGTTCTCCAAACAGTGATAAATGTTGTGATTACTGATTAGGCACGGCAAGACAGGAACCTCAGAATTGCAGAATCTGTGAAGCCAGGTTCCGAACACCATTCTTGTATTTTTCACGTTTTCCCTCGTAAAACGTCCGAAAGAACAACAGTATTTAGAATTGCATTTTGTAGGAAACACTTTACAAATGCTGCTGAACCATACAGCAGGAGCTTCTGAAACTCTAAACAGAATGCCTCTGCCTCTGAACCAACCCTTACGCAGGGTTTGGGGACACCGACTCTTCATTTCTCAAGACTGGCTGCCTTTCTCTACTAAAGACCAGGTCAGCCTGCTCCAGCATCCACTCTGCAAGAGTGAGTGGCATAATAGGGTGGGGTGGCCCCAAATCGCCTCTGGGTAAAATCACTCAGCCCGGCACCAAAGCTGAGCTGAAGAATCAGGGAAAGGGGCAGACTTCTCCCATCTGCTCTGCAGTGCCTGCTGGGCCCCCACCAAGGTGCCCAGGCCCTTTCCAGATCTTCCTGAGCCCAGTTTGCTCTTTATATCTATATTTTTTGAAAGTCTGATATGGGTAATGTTTTGTGAAAATCGTAAAACATTGGCGGCTCCCAAAGTTTTCAAATTTCAAAATAGCAATAATGGTACAGAAGGCGATCATTTAAGAACTTCAGGTCAAGTTCGAATCTGGGCAATCTTGAGAAGAGAACAGGACTAACTGTGTGCGTCAGGTGACAGTATTGTTACACATTCGGGGACTACGGGATACATTTCAAAGGCCAAGTTAGTAAGGAGGCCAGCTTTTCGCAAGACGGATCAGTCCGAGAGGATGGGGAAGGAAGCTTGTATTTGGATTTTTCTGCAGGTCTAGGGCCAACAGGCAGAGAGAACCTGAAACGAGACTCTGGCCTCAGCTCTGTAGCCAGCGATTCCCTTGCGTCTGTGCCCGGTGCGGGATCACACGGGGCTGGGTCGCGGGTGCCACCTCTAAAGACATTCGCGATGCTTCTCCCGAGTGCGCAAGAGTCCACGGGGCTTTTCGCTCTGCCTCAAACCCCTTGGCAGGTGGAGGCGACAGTGGGGCACAGAGCAGCGTGGGGACCTGAAGGCCCGATCCCTGCGCCGCGCTAACCCAGCCCGCGTCCTGCCGAGTCTGCTCCACTTCTGTGACCCGCAGCCTTCCTAAAGCGGCCCGCGGTCCCGATCGCGGATAGCGCCCGGGTCGGACCTGTCCCAGCCCTTGGGTGCCCGGTCAGGCAACGTTCAGGCAATGACGCTCTCGGACACGTCG
>NW_022900931.1:39126397-39126633 GCF_012274545.1 Fukomys damarensis | reverse complement strand
CGGCCCGCCTCGCCCACGCTCTCGTCCGCCTGCGCCGCCACCATGTCCCCGGCCTCCTCCAGATCTAGCAGGTGACTGACCGAGAAGTTCTTTTTGGCCTGCAGGGTGTCGAGGTTGCCCGGGCTGTCCAAGCGGCCGCCCAGCGCCGGCTGCCGCTCCAGAACGTGCCCGTAGCTGGAGGTCATGGTCCCCCCTCGATCCCACCCACCCCCCCCTTCCCGCTCGACAACACCAAC
>NW_022900931.1:39124709-39126174 GCF_012274545.1 Fukomys damarensis | reverse complement strand
AGAGAGAGAGAGAGAGAGAGGAGAGAGAGGAGAGAGAGGGAAGGCGGGGACCCCTTCTGCAGAGCACAGCGCTCCGCGCCAGCCGCTTTCCGCAGCCTTGGTTGCTTTCCTGAAGCCAAGTCCGGCGCGGTCCAAAGAGAGATAATCCACACCCAAAAAATAAAATTTAAAAAGGTGCCCTGTGTAGGTCAGGAGATAAAAAAAATCCAATTCTCGAAAGCGTCCGCACCACGCGCACACGCTAAAAATAATAAGGGGGAGAAAGGAAGAGGGGAGGCCAGCAGGGCGGGGGAGTTAGGCAAACAGAAGAAAAGAGAAGGGTGGGAGAGAAGAATCAAAGTGGGTTTTAAAAGATGTTTTTAAGAAAAGTTATTCCCCGGCAAAAGTTCAAGCGTCAACAGAAGAAGGCTTGTTCCAGCTTTAAAACATCTTCAAGAAAAGCGCGTTCCCCTCTCCGCACTCCTGCGGATTCTCAGGAGTAACTAAAGTTTCAGGAGGAGAGGGTGATGTCTTGCAGATGTATTAGAGAGCAGGATTCTCACTTTACTTTTCCTAAGGAGTAAAAAGGTAAAACAATAAAAAAGCAGGGCTCCGAGAGTCCGAAGGGCCCCTTCCCTTGTCGCTCTCCCCCCTTCTCGCCGAGCTCCTTTTTCCTTCTCAGTTGGATCCAGAAGCGCTCTGGCACTTCAAAAGGCACAAACTGGCATGCAGAGGAGACTTTGTAGGGAATACAAGAAAATTGGAGACCCCTGGGAGGGCAGATCTCGACTTAACAGGAGCCTGTAATTACGCGGCGAAGCCTTTGTGCCGCGCCTGACGTTTTACAGACCCCGTTTCTCCATCCCAATCTCCTCCTTCCTCCTTCCCTCAGACCAGAAAAACGCTCTGATTAAGAAAACCCCCTTTGCCAACATCAGAGCTCGAGGGAAGAGAGAGGGAGGGGGCGAGAGAGGGCGAGAGGGAGGAGGGAGGGGAGGGAGGGAAGAGAAGCGGAGCCGTTCGGAGTTTTAAAGCAGAGGTCTAATTATCCTTCCCCTGCGACAGCATCGCGGGGAGGAAAGACAAACTGAAACCCGCAGTCACTTCAAACGGGCTGAGTATTTTGCTTCGGCATTAACTCCTCCAGATTTGTTTAAGATCCCGTTGGAAAATCTCATTTGCATGTTTTTATAACAGCTACGGGGGAAACTTGTTGGAAAAAAAAATGCACAACTATCACCACCACCACCACCCCTCGCAACACACCCACGTTTCCTGCTGTTCTGTTTTTTTGGGGGGCTGCGCAGGGCGCGCCCGAGAGACAGTTGGAGAGGCAGCAGGTCGAGGCTGCATTTGGCTCCGCGGTCGGCCTGTTAAATAATGCAATAAAACAACAAGCGCGATCCTCGCGGGCGGCGCTCCCACGCCTGTCCTGCGGGCCCAGGCCGGCTGCGGAGACCCGAAAGCTTCACGTCGAGCCGAGGCG
>NW_022900931.1:39077401-39119749 GCF_012274545.1 Fukomys damarensis | reverse complement strand
CCAGACCCGAGCGCGGGGGCGCGAGGCGGGGGACCCCGGAGCGGAGGAGGAGCCCCTCGCGGTCCCCCCAGGGCTCTGTCGCTCGCCCAGCCCTCACTCCCTAAGGGCCGAGGGCCGAGAGGTGCTGAGCAGCTCTTTTCATGGAATTCGGTAACGGTTTTAATAGCCTCATTAGAAATGAGTTACTATATGAAGAATAAATAAAATAAGTGTTCTGTTCGTGGCGTTTTGTTCCTTAAACACGCACACACACATACACACTCCCTTAATCCTTTTATTAGACTTTTTTTTTTTCTGTTATAGCCGAGAGTCTCCACTGAAGGGAAAAGAAGGGTCCGCGCGTGTGTAAATGGTTTCTGGGCTCCAAACGGCCACAGTTAGCCCAGAACTTCCAGCCCTGATCTGGGAAAAGAACATTTGATGCCATCAAAGGGCTGCAGATTGAAACCAGATGTGCTCGCCCCGGCTCTTTCCATGAGGAACCCCACACTCCTTCCAGCCACACCAATGACATTGGCTCTCTTTTTTTTTCCTAGGGGGAAAGAACTCGGTCTCGGCCTTCACCCGCGTCCCCGGCAGCGCGGGTGGGAAACGCGTGTCCGCGTCGGGGGAGCGCAGGGACAGCTGCCTCCGCGGTGAGGATGCGACTCGCTGGCGTGGAGATTTCCACCGGCGACGTCGTGGGCCGCAGGGCAGGTTCTCAAGTCCCCGCGCTGGTCAGACCCGGATGGCTTTTCTTCGTCCTCTCGTGTTGTGCAGTGGTGCTCCCTTCCTCTCTCCACAGACTGCCTTTGCGACAAGGGCCTGGCTCCTGGCACCCTTTCCCCTGAAGACCAGGGACCCCCGTCGGTGAGGGAGGCGGTGGCTTTGTCCCCCCGCCCCGCGATGCTTGCACGGTTGGTGACAAGGCGGGACAGCGGGGACACTGACTGGGACAGAGGTCACCGGAGGGCACTGGAAGCAGGGTCACTCTCCTCCGAGTTCACCGTCCTCAGGGCGATCGGGCACATTAGAAAATCACCTATTCGCTGTTGGTGTTAATGTTAACCAGTTGCACCAGTACAGCTAGGATGCTGATGGCTTCAGCGAAAACTTATGCGTATTTGCTAAGTATTTGTCGACCAAATATGCTTGTATATGACATAATTTTTCTATTCAAAACGTTTTCCCAGTTGTCTCTTGGACAGAAAGTTTAAACACAAGCGCACAGAGCCGGGCCTCTCCAGCCCAGGGAGCTTGGCGGCTGGAGGAGACATGGTGGCCTTGAAGATCTCAGGGTGCAGAGCGTCTGTCCCAAGCCCCCTTCTCAGGGACTCAGGGGTGGGGAGGAGACAGCCTTGAAGGAGGAGGAGGCCCCAGGCGGGAGCCCTGCCCAGGCTGGGTGGATTTCAGAATCCTGTGTGGCTCTCCAGACCCTTCCCAGAACTTAGTCCAGGACTTAGCTTTGGTCCCCAGGGACCCAAAGTCACCTCAGGGAGTCTGGTGGAAGGGATAAAGTCCCCTTGAGAGAGAGCAAATACCAGGCAAGCAGCAACCAGCACAAGTTGGTCCTATCCATCTCTCTCCCCGCCTTTTTTAGGTTCTTGGGGTTTTCTTTTTAATTAACAATTACAACTGGGCTGAATCTGCACTCTTATACAACATTTGTAATTTTTTCAGGTTATGGATTGTAATTTTTAAAAGTCAGGACAAAACTACAGGAAATTCAGGACAAGACAGACAGAAGGGCTGAAGGCAGGGTTCACAGGAGCCAGCGCTGCACCAGTGCCCTGGCTGCTGACTGGGGCGATTCTTCCTGCATTGCCAAAGTCAGCAAGCCTCTCAGCTTCTGACACCTAGATTTTAGGTCTTACTGGAGAGAGGTAAGGAGCAAGGTAGAAATTGGCCACCGACCCAAGATGGTCGGGCTCGGGTTGCACTTACTAGGACAGCCAGCACCTCCTGACCATCTGGCAGAAAGATGTCAGAACTGAGAGCACTTGCTCCTTTCCCAAGCAGGCAGCCAGGCCTGGCCTGGGAACCAAGAAAACCCTAGAGGAAAGTGGCCTGCTGTTGCCCCTCATTCCTTAATCACTATTTTGCTTTCCCTACATGACTTCCTTTTAGGAAGAGTTGGAAGGAAAGCATTTCTAACTCAAAAATCTTTAAACATGTGTACGCCTTCCTTTGGTTTTAGCTTTGACTTCCATCCATCAATCAAAATCTATTAAAGTTTGAAGCCCTGGATAATGTAACTAATCAGAACTTTTTTCTTCATGACCCTTCCAGCATCTGAAGGCAGCTTTCCAACTTTTCATTCTGCCTACTCCCTTAAAAAAAAAAAATCTCCTGTTTTGGGATTCTTCCTCAAGAAAGTAGAAGCAAAGCTGAGACTAACAAGGAAAGTTGCCAAGTGATGAGCCCAAGGTAGGAAGGAGGTTTGGTCCACAGCCACATGTTCCTGGGTGGGCTATTCATAGGTTTGTTATTGATTACTATCCAGGGTTTCCCTGGCACTGGAAACTGGCAGAACTCTGCCCCATCTGGCTAGCAGGATGTCCCCCACCCTAACCAGGTTCCATTCTGAACCAGCAGCTAGCAGTTGCTCTCCCCGGCATGTTAATAAGCTGGCATGACAAGTCACAGGTTTCATGATGCACGAAGCAGATAGTATCACCCATAACAGCATGCTGTGTGGGGTAGAAATGCCTTCCTGCCTATGGCTGACCATCTAGTATGCATTCATTAACAGGGAAACCCCAGCAAAAAGTGAAATGCAAGATGGATTCTATAGGGTGCCCGTGTATTAATGTTTCTGAGGAGCAGAGGTTGTGTCAGACCTCTCCTTTGCCCTTCCAATTCTGGTTCTTATAACCCTTAAGTGGCATTTCAGAAACATTCCTTCTGTGCGTGGGAAAACCCTTTCCACACATACACACTCCAACTCTATCCAGTAGCCCTATCAAATTATTTTGAATTTGCAATAGTAAAAGGAAATAAGACTAGAAACATGTTTCAAGCAGTGAATTATTACTATAGTTCTTCTATTTTAGACTGGGAGGCCCAGTGCATGAAGTTGGGTCCCAGTATTTCACTGGGCCCATTTGCTTCTCAAACCACCGCTGGAGGCTGACTGCATACACCATTGAAACAGCGTTAGCTAAAGATAAGTGACCTGCACACTGACCTGCAGTAAATGCTCCTCAGACCTTATTCTGCTAAATGTCCTTGTATAACTAATAATACCGGTATTGAGCACTCTCTTTGAAATGTCTTCTCCTATTTATCTGACCACTTCCTTTTTGTCTCCATTGAGGATTCCTTTCTCTCAACTGATGATATTCTCCAGGGTTCTGTCCACCATCCTCACACTTCTTCAGAATAAATAGGTTGTTCTTGGAAGAGTTTGTACACATACATGGGTTAACTACCACTCATTTCTCAATGAGTCTAAAATCTACATCTTAAGCTTGGTCATCTACCTACTCTGCCACCTTGAATAAACTGAACAAGTTATGTCTCTCGGTTTAATCACCTTTCAAATAAGCCAGTCAAAGCACCTATCATATACAGTATATTTGTGAAAATTAAATCAAAATATATTCAGTCTGTTTAGTGCAATACTTAACAGATATAAAGCTCTGAACATAAAAAGATAGCTATTTCTTTGCTGGATATGCATGTTTACTGAGAAAATTTAAACCTAACATGTCCAAAACTGATCTCACCATCTTCTCCCACAGTCCTGTTTCTCAAATAGAAAATGTAGGAATTTTCCAAAATTCTTCCCTTTTTGATAACCCATCCAGTTTATTAAGTTCATCACTAGTGTCTAGCTATTTATCCAGCTGTCACAGATCCTGTCACGGAATGGTCAACAAGTGCTTGTAGAATTGAAACTGGTGATTAAGTAATGCTGCAGCAGGTGAATGGGCAACAATAATGTCAGTATTGTGTGTAAAACAATAGCACCAGGGTGTTAATGTTATGTGGACATGACCGCAAGTAGTAGTCAAGGTGCCTTGCCAGAGGTGCTGAGAGGAGATATATGTGCAGTTACCATCGCTTCTCTACCTGGAGTAGCCCAACCCTTATCCATTAGAATCGTTCAGGTGTACCACGGATTAAAAAAGAAAATAAAGGGAAAGTCCCTTTTTGTACTCAGTATTCAACAGCTTTTGATCCCCTTCCTCTTGTTTTTTCCTTTATGCTCAGATGGCCCTGGTTCTAGGTTCTTTGGGGCTGCCCAGTGAAATGGGTGGCTCAGTTCTCGCTAACTCTGTATATTTTAGAAAAATCCTTTAGGAAGGAGCATATGATTGTAAATAAAATGATTCACAGCGGTAATAGTTCTAGCACATAGAGCTGCCAGGGAAACCATGGCTGACTCCTCCATCCCCTGCGGGAAGAGAGCGCCTGCTTGGTGAGCTTTCTGTGTCTCATTCTGGGAGTCCAAGAATCTGTGTACTCACTGGATTCTTGGCTCTGTGTAGGACACCCAAGCTGAGGCCCCAGGCTCAACTTTGGAACGCAAGCCCAAATTTTGGGTCCTGGCGCTCTGCTTATGGGCCCCTCAGAAGTGTAATGGGATCTTACAGGATAAATGCAAAATGCTTTGGGCCTAGGGATGTTTGACTGGTGTGAAGCCTATAAGGTCCTTCAACTGATTTTTGTGATTATTTATAGCATATTCAGGTTGAATAACCTTCCCATAAATCCAGAGCCAATCACAGCCCACTTCTCTCCTTTCCACATCTTTCCGAATCTTTCCATACAACTTTATTTCCCTAAACAGCCCTTTCTCATCTCTTTTCCCATCTCATTTTTCCTATAATGCTAGCTCTTAAATAAACAACAAAGCTGGTTGCAATTTCTTGTCTGGCTACACATGTCAGGTAGGTGAAGTATATATTTTTACCCTCTTTTTATGTTTTTCTCCTGTTAAAAAGACTTGCATCTGTTATACTTAAGTTTTACCACAGAGTATACAGTAGTAACAAAATTTCGGAGCCATTGCCTTCAGAGTGCTCCAACATGTGCAGAACTGAGCCTAAGAGGCGTGACTGTTTGTTCACACACTAACTGCAGTTTGTCATTACCTCACGTTGCCATCTCATATCCTTCTTCTCTTATCTTTTAGTGCTTCAAATAAAAAGGAAACATGTTAAGTAAGAGTTGAAAAAACTGATTTTTAAAAGTGTAAAATACTTTGTTAGTTTAACACTTTGGAGATGACAAATTTATTACTTCTGTGCCTTAAGTCGCTGTTCGTCTGTTTTTTAGAATCTGTACCTCTTCCTTTTATAGGTCTGGTACTCAGCACAGCATTTAAGATGCCAGAAATCCATCCCTCACTTCCCACCCATCCCCGAAACACACTACAAAACAAAATGCTCTTTTTGCTACTTATCCATTTTGTCCTTCCCTTTGTCTTGACTTGCTTTTTAGGCATCTTCTGAAAACTAGAAACTCAAATTATTTTCTTCAAAATTTGAAGGGTGAGATTTAGTGATCTCTCTAATATTCATTACTGTTGTCTTTTCCTGGGAGACTGAGGCAGGAAGACTGCAAGTTCCAGCCCAGTCTAGGAAAAATAGTGGTTTAGGAAGACCCCATCTCAAAATTAAAAATAAAATAAAATAAAAAAACAATCTGGGATGTAGCTCAATTGGAAGGTCCTATCTTCAATTTCCAGTAACACAAAAATAAAATAAATAAAGCCCAGAACATTAAATATCAAATTTATATTGTTTTGGATCAAATGACATAGAAGTTCACCTTTAACCTTTAGCCACTAACAGTTTACTATATCTCACTTGCAGCTTTAGTGCCATAGGAAAAGCCTAAGAAGGTTTTGTCTGTTTGTTTGTTTAGTACATGTTCAGGATACATATTGTTTACATTCCTTGTGTAGAGCTGGTACATGTGCATAATATATCCTAATGCCTTTTTTGTCTCCTTTCTGTCCCCTCCCTCCCTCCTTTGACCCTCTTCCCATTTGAGAAAGATTGAGCTAAAGTTTATTCCTTGGTTCTACCTCTTGAAAGAAATTTTCAGCCAGTTGCTTTGTCCTTGTAAACTTCCCACCCTTGTCATTAAATGCTCAAAGTATTCTGAAAAACAAAAGTGAGATAACAGGTAAAGATCTAAAGCGATGCCTGGCAAATGGTAGATGATACAAATATTTTAGTTTTTCTAGTTGTTCTTGGATGGAACTTTGCTGACCTACTGCTGAAAAACAAGAGAAACAAATATACAGCAGAAATGCGTGGCCCAGATCTGGAAGGCAGCACACCTGCACTTAAAAAAAAACTATAATTAACACAATGCAACTATAAACAATCAACTGATAATTTCACCAAAAATTGAAATCAAAAGAATAAAATGGAATTTCTAGAACTGAAAAACACAGAAAGTAAACTTAAGAAACCAATAGATGTGGATATTTGACATGGTTAAAAAAAGAGTTGGTAAGCTGGAAAATAAGACCCAAGAAAATATCTAGAGTAACTAAATGGAGAACAAAAGTAATAGGAAGTATAGGAAGGAGTAGAAGACACACATGAGACTTATATAATAAGGTATAGGCATATGGACAGGACCTACCACATCAATTAATTGCACCAAAGAGGCCGCCTTGAGTGATCTATTTATGCCATCTAGGCTTGACTAAGTATATACTATGAGTTTTGCACAATGATACAATCACCCAGTGTTTCACTTTTCAGAATGTAGCCCCTTTCTTAAGTGACGCGTGACTAAACATGTGTAAGTATATTTAAAATAGTTTAAATACACCAGTGAAAATATCATGCTGGTAAAGACTCCTGAAAGAGACATTCTTTAAAAATAAAGTCAAGGAGCTGGGGATGGTGGTGGACACTTATAATTCCAGCTACTTAGGAGAGACAGGAAGATTGCAAATTTGAGCCCAGCCTGGGTAATTTAGAAACATAGGGAGATATTATCTCAAAAAAAAATAAAGGATGGGGATGTAGCTCAGTGCAAAGACATCAGGTCCATTTTTCAGTATAAACAAAAACCACAGAGAACTTGTATGCAAACAAGTTTATCAAAATTGACACACAATAGTAAGAAAATATAAATAATCTTAAATTAAAGAAAGTGACCTTGTACTACTTTTCACAAAAATATCTTCAGGCTAAGGTGGCATTAATAGTCAATTCTTCCAATAATTTATAAAAGAAATGAAGGTAACATTATAAAAACTCTTATGAGGGCTGGAGATTTAGCTCAGCGGTTTGGTGGCCTGCCTTGCAAGCACAAAGACCCGAGTTCAATCCCCAGTACCAAAAAAATAAAAAATAAATAAAATAAAAATAAAATAAAAACTCTTATGAAGAATAAAGAAGGAACACTTATTTTATGAAACGAATATAAGCCTGACAAAACTGAGAACATTATAAAAAAGGAAGATCACACTCACAAAAGAGAAACATTACAGGCTAATGTAAGTAAACAACAACAAAAAAACTTCCACATAAAAATCAGCAAGTCAAATCAAGGAATTATACAAAAAATCTAATGTTTCACAATCAACTGAGTTTCTTCCAGGAATACAAGGTTGGTTTAACATTAAAAAAAAAAAAAATCAGCCAATGTGATTTTGCCACATAAAAAGAAAACATAAGAGAAAAATAACAAATTTACATCAAATAATAAAAAAATTGGGTAAAATTCAATATTTATAATAAAAAGTTCTTAGTGAACTATGATTAGAGAGTAATTTCCTCAGTTGATAAACAGCATCTATACACACAATACGTGATGGTAGCATGTGCAACTTTTCCCCCTGAGACACAGATGCCTACTAATAATACTTGTTAGTCAACGTTATCTGTTGGCCCTAGGCCGTGCAATAGAAAGGAAAAATGTTAAATATAAAAAGGGGAAAGCAAGAAATAAAGGTCTGTTATGTGAAAACGATACAGTGATAGGCCTACTGTGACGTCACCACCATTCAGTCACTGAAATGGCAAAGTGGAGGAGGCTACACAGAGGGACTCAGAAAAACCACAGCACCACTCACACACCATGTGACAGAAAGGGGCAAACTGTCATGAACACGTTCCTCAGCGGCCAGGAAGCAGACTCCTGCTCTTAGACAAAGGGCAAATCTCTGATTGAAAATAAACGTGTACTCACACAAGTTGAACAATTTCAGCTACCGCATCTGCTGCAGCAAGCAGGCTACTAAAAACTGAACCAATTACTCACGTGTAAGAACAAAGAGAGCTTTATTGAAGATCAAATAAAAAGTACACATACTGAGTGGTGAGGATTCCAGTATTTTTAATGACAATAAAAGGCATTGAAGGTTTGAGATTAAAGGTTAATGAAAATTGAACACAATGACCCTTGTTACACTTGATTTCTCTATAGTTGCAGATTCTATTTCCCTCTTAACCCAGAACTTTGATGCTCAAGATGATCATTTTCACTGTACTTTTCATGTTTGTTTATCTCAAAACCTAACCACGAAAATGTGGACTTTTAAAGCAATCTCTCTGACCCTTCTGCATTATATACGTATGTCTATTAACTCTGAGGATTAAAACTGAAGTCAGCCTTGCCTAGCATCTGCTTCCTGGCTTAGGAGGGAGAAAAATACTGATATTTGTTAAACGGTCTATATGGCAGGGCCACTGGTTGAACACTATATTTCACAAATCTTTTTTAAAAAGCCATTTCTTTAATTTCTATAACTGATCTTCTCCTAGCCCGTCATACAGCAAAGCCAAAGAAAATGCTTAAATAACCCACGATATTTCAGACTCCTGGCAATTGAATAGTCTTCCAGCGATGACCCAGTTGGCCTTGGGATGTTAGTGCTGTCTCAGCCCTCTCTTCCCTCCTTCCCTCCCTCTGGCTTTCCTCTGAGCTGGCGTCCTGGCGTGCACGGTCTCAGTCTCACAGAGGCCAGGAGGGGCCACCTGAGGTTCATGAAGTTCTGAGTTGACTTCTAGATCCTCCGTGACGCGGTGTTTGTCCAGACCGATTGCCGGGCTCCTTTTTGCAGTGATCATGGATGGGTGTGTATTTTTTCTTCGCTTGGCTGGTCAGGTCGCACGGCTCTTACTGGGCTCACTAAGCTCCAGTTCGGGCTCTCTCGGGCATCCCACCCCGTTCTCGACCAGCCCGCTTCAGCTTCCAGAACCAGGGTCCTTGCTGAAGCCCTTGCCGCCCTGGCAAAGAAATCCTAAACAGGTCCAGGGCTCAAGTCAGTTACTTTGTACCACGGGGCATGCGCACTCCACCACCCCAGCCTAGAGGAGATGAAAAATCTCCCAAGGACTAACTTGGGCCTTAGAAACAAGACAGGTTTCCGTCTACTGTCTTTTAATAGAGCATTGTGCCGTATGAGGACTTCTAAGGATCCAAATTGAGTTGGTGGAGGATTGGGAGCGGGGCACTGTGAGAAGGCTGCCTGAGGCACCGGGCCATCCACTTTCTCCTGTGTCATTTTCTCTTTTTCTTCTCAGCAGCCATTAGGCCAGTATCGTTGTGGCTCCTTTCCTGTATGGGAAGGACTTTCGCCTTATGATTTCTCTCAAGCCATGGGGAGTTTGATATTGAAACCAGTCTCTTCTAGTTCTAAATAATTTAAAGGAAGTGAAAAAAAATGAAATTTGTTTTCTTCTTCCAAAATGCTTGGCTTCTAAGAAAGATGTCATAAAAGTGGCTCAAAAGTTCCTTTTTTAGTAGTCAATAATTGAGTATCAACTACTGTACTTTTTAATTTCTATTTACCATTTTAGGTAGATAAATATTTCTGAATAACTAGAGTTACATGTATTAAATACTTCAAATGTATACTTTTTCTCACTGAGTTTATTGGTACATTTTAGGTATACAGTACAGTTACATTCATTATTGGGATCCTGTACCTTTACATGACAAAATGTATACTTTTTTAATGCTTATATATTTTGATACGTTTATTGTATCTTATGATATTTTAATGTTAAATATTTATAGCTTTATAATACACTATAAATTATATAAGTATATAATATCCCAAAATATATTACCTCCATTTTAAATGGAAGCACCAAGAAGGAGCACATAACTGTATAGACAGCCAGAAAGAGAATTAATTTCATTACTAAACTTGGCTTCCTTTTGGGAAACTGGTGCATGAGATTCAAACAAGTTTTTTCCTGTTAGGATACCTAAGATGTCTCACAGAGCACAGGTTTTTTGAACACAGTGTAGAGTCTATTCTAATAGGCCACTGAAAATGAAAGAAAATGCAGTAGGGAACTATAATGAAATTCATTAACAAAGAGCCTTTGGAGCTACTAGACAAGGTTGATTTAATAAAAATAATATCACTAGCAGGACATGGTTTTGCACACCTGTAATACCAGTATTTGGGAGGCTGAGGCAGGAGGGTTGCTGCAAGTTTGAGGCCTGTATGTGCTACATAGTGAGTTCAAGGTCAGCCTGAACTACACAGCTAGACCCTATCTCAAAATAAAATAATGTTACTTGCATTGGAAAATTTGGAATATATTTGGGAACACAAAGAAAAGTGGACTAGGGAAGAGTAGTCTGCTATCCCAGTCAGGACCTAGTGATCCAGGCAATCTCTGATATCCTGTACATCTCACTGTGCCCTGTGAACACTGTTTCTCTTCCACAGGAGCAACTCCTCTCTCCTAATATAGGCTGCTGAATGAAATTTGATTCATAAAGTTGGATGGTGATATGTTGTTGCATTCATAAAGATTACAATTCTAAATTCTCTTTGATGCTAGAATTAACACTGAGTGTAGAAGAGAGGAGCAACATTGCTAACATTTACAGATAATATGTAAACAAACACCACGCCCCCTTCTGTCGTATAGGTTGGTTTGGCTGCCTCTGTGTTTCAGGCAAGTGTGAACTAACTTGTTAATGAGGTCATAGCATTTCGTTAACAGAAGGCAGATAATTCTTAGAATGTCAGAGAATATTCTTTTAGCTGATATGAGGCTGACTAAAGAAGCATTAAGCTAGCTGTGCTTATCACAAGCAGGTACCATTTATGACTATAGTTTTTAAAGTCCCACAGGAAATCAGAAATAAAATAAGGTCTTTCTGACAACAAGCCAATACAGTTAGAAATTATTTCACTTATTTTTTTTTTCTGGTACCTGGAATCAAACTTAGGACCTTGCGCTTACAAGGCAGGTGGGGTGCCACTGAACTAAATCCCTGGCCCTAGAAATTATTTTATTAAATATGAACAATAAATTAAAATTAATGGGAAGTTAGAATTTAAAATGCATAAAACATACAAGCCTAATCATATTAAAGGCATAATTAAAATATGTGCAAAATTATGAAAGGTTTCTAGTAAGTGTGGAAGGTTGAGAAGACAAAACTAAAACCAAAGAAATGAACTTCTAGAGTCAAAAAGGAGGTCCCAAACAAGCCTCATGAAAATTTGCCTCCTCCTCCTCCTTGACATATATTTTACCTCACCTCTTTATCTCTGTATTGTATTTGAATGACTTCCTCAGACCTAATTTCCAATTTATCAGTTCTCTCTTTAGCAGGATCTGGTCTACTGTTCAAGCCATCTATTGAATTATTTTATTTCGAGGACTACTAGAATTGACTTTTTAAATTCTCTAATGTTACTAATACTTCTTTTATTCTTTAATTCTTTAAATATATTTATGCAATTTTTTTGTTTACTATTATTTTTAAGACCAAAAAAATAAATTCCTTTTGTATATTCAGTGACTTTCCCTTAAGGTAATTTATTCATTTGAGATGTTTGTAATTTTTATAGGTAACTCTAAAATACCCACATGAGGTACTTCAAAGCAAAAGATCAAAAAGTAGAACAAAAATGACACTGAAAAACAAAGGGTGGAATTAAATGCTTCTAAGGTCTTTGCATTCCTCTGTTTGGAAGGAAGAGAAAATTCATTTCATGTTAGACTTTCTTAAATCAAGGTGAATTAAGATTGTATGTTACAAGTTTGAGTTTAACCACCAAAAGAATATAAACAGAATGTATAATTTCAAAACCATAGGGGAAAATAAAGAATTGAAAAATTTCAATAAATTCAAGAGGAGGAAGAAAACAAGAAAATAGAAATACACACTACATATAAAACACAAATCCAAGTGTGTTAACACTCATGATATTACACATAGATTAAGCTCATCATTTAAAGTCACAATTGGTCAGTGAAATTGAAAGAGAACGTTCAGCATAATGATAACAAAAACAAACCAAAGAAAGAGAGAGAGAGAGAGAGAGAGAGAGAGAAAGAAAAAAAAAGTCAAAGCAAAGTGACATCTAAAGACTGAAAAAATAGAAAGTCAGAACTATTAATAATGGAAGGGACTTTAAAAATTCTGATTCAGTCACACGATAGAATACTATACAGCAGCTAGAAACAAATTATCTCTCCATAACAACCGATATACATATACACACTGATATCATATATGGGACCATTAGCATATTTTTTTGAAAATGGCACTGAATATAAAAGATTCAGAAGGATACATCAGTATGTTTGTGTGATGCTTTTTTTTTTTGGTACCGGGGATTGAACTTGGGTCCTTGCGCTTGCAAAGCAGACCACCAAACCGCTGAGCTAAATCCCCGGCCCTGTGTGATGCTTTAAAAACATACAAAACAAGAATGATTGCTGTTCATGGGTTTGAAGACCTTTAACACTAAAAATATAGAGTTGACAGATTCGTACTAAATTCATTATAGTAGTTTCCTTTTATTAAAAGGAAAAAAACAAAGATAATCTCAATTTTATACAGTTTTATTTTCTACCAAAAAGAAAATAATATTTTAAAAAGCAGTAATAATAGTAGGGGCTTTATTGTGTGAATTTTTCAAAATGCTGCATTTATTTAATTTGAAGGACCAGGTTTTATCCTTAAGTATTTTGTAGATGGGGTCATTAGACATTTATGAATGTAGTGTTTATTTACACAGTGAACAATATTAAAAATTGCCGTCATATCAGTTTCTCAAATTTATTTGAATCCTGAGTTTTAAAGCTTTAGAATCATTGAATAGGACTTAGATTTGGTTCTCACAGTAAGTATCTGTTTTTACTCATTATTTAGGAATGAATTCCTCCTACGTATTTCGTGGTTTCGGCTAAGTGATGAATTATAGCTGAAGGATTTCCCACATTCATTACATTCGTAAGGTTTTTATCATGATGTCTTTGGTTTTTCTTAAAGGATGATTCATGCTTGTACGCTTTTCCACAGTGATCTCACTCATACACATTCACTCCTATACGAACAGTTTTATGGTTGCTAAAGTGTATCTTCTGCTTAAAAGCTTCTCTGTGGTCTTTACATTTGTAAAGTCTGTCCTCTCACTATGGAGTCTCTAGTGGTGAGCTAGACAGATACACTCTATGACTAAAAGTTTTGCAACATGCAGTACATCCATTCCGTCTTCCTAGTTTGAATTCTTACATGGTCACTAAGGTGCCTAGTTTGGGGGAAGGGTTTCCCACATTCCTCCTAAGCAAAGGATTTCTCTCTAGA
The DNA here is from genome assembly GCF_012274545.1 of Fukomys damarensis. NCBI lineage: Eukaryota > Metazoa > Chordata > Mammalia > Rodentia > Bathyergidae > Fukomys > Fukomys damarensis. The sequence goes on along the minus strand of NW_022900931.1, from coordinate 39,106,222 downwards.
ATGAATTCAAATGTTGAGTCAAGCTAGTGTTCTGGATGAAGGCTTTCTGACGTTTATCACACACCTAAGGACCAGTGTGAGTTCTGTGGTGCTGATGAAGTGGGGACTGGTGGGTGAAAATTTTGTCACATTCTTCACATTCAAGTTTGCCACAGGTATGGATTCTCTGGTGTGCATTAATAGATGCACTTTGACTAAAGGCCTTTCCATGTGCCTTACATCCGAAAGGCTTTCACCAGTATGAATTCTCATGTGTTCAGTAAGATTAATGAGTTGTTTGAACATTTGTTTTCACATATATTACATTCATAGATTTTTGTTCTTATGCAACTTATTGGATGATTAATCAAATTTAATTTGTACTTATTCGTCTTTCCATCATAATAACATGATATAAGTGTTCCTGGGATATGTCATTCTTTGCACTTGAATTCCTGGTTTCTGTTTTACTTCTCATGTCTGTTCTGGGATCTCCTAGGCCGCCTTTATTTTTTTCTAGGTCTTCTTTCTATATCACTCGTGGCTCTCCTTTCTCCAATTGGGGGATCTCACTAGTCTTGGAAAGTTGATATCCTGCCACTGACACCAGGTTGTAGTAGTTCTCCATCATCTCCTCCTGGTACAGATTCCAGTAAGCAGGGGTCAGGAGCCCCCACTCCTCCTGAGTGAAGTCCACAGATGTGTCCTCGAAGTTCACTAGTTCCTCCCATTCTGCTGTCAGGTGGCCAGGAGTCACTTCATCCTCTAAACTCTCTCCCTGGGTCTCATCAGCATCCCAAGATAGTAGAGCTCTCCCTTCATTAGTCACATCTTCCCACAGGGTGCCCCCTTCTGGGCCTTGCCCAGGTGGTGCAACTTCACACCCTTGTGTTGGCCAGGTGGGCGGTGATCAGGAGCTGCTGTGCCTGCCTGACCGGGCCAGTCCTCTTCTGCTGAGGAAATTGCTGCCAGCTCTGAAGAAGACTTCTTCAGGTCACCACCTCCTGCCCTCAGGGGTTTGGCACATCCCTGCAGCCCAAGGACCTGGTGGCTCCTGTAGGTCAGTGCGACTTTCAACAACTGAAAACCAGGCTGTTTCTTTGGGAGGTGGGTCGGCTTAAGTACACGCTTCTGCACTTTTCTAGAGAAGGAAAGTCAGGAAAGGAGGGATCCAGAAGTTCCTCTGTCTGCAAATCTAGAACCTGCAGGTATAGATCTAAAATGCGTGAGCCTCAGATGCAGGACAAGCAGAGACAGCACGTTGTCACCACCCCAGGATTTCTGCAGGAGGAATCTGTGTAGAGGGGCAGTGGTCACAAATTCTGCTCTCTGCTGGCCTTTTTATGGACAGATCACAGAGCCCAGCACTCATATAAACTTCCCTGAGAAGCCAGAGGATGCCTGGTCTCCAGACTGGGTCAGGATCTTTTCCAAATTTTGATCAAGGACCTGCCAGGACGGGTGGGAGGGGCGCCCTGAACTTCCTGCTGCTCTGATGCTGGATCTGATCCACACTGGCGCTGAGGCCGCAGCTCACCTTTGTCTCCCAGATGCACTCTCCTGACCACTGCCAGCCACACGGCCAACCCCAGGAGGTTGATGTGGAAGCTGCCCAGTGGGTTGGCTTCTCCAGCATTAACAGGTACATTTATAGAGCACATTGAGCCAGTGTGGTGGTTCATGCCTATAGTCCTGGCTGCTCAGGAGGCTGAAGCAGGAGGATCACAAGTTCAAGTCCAGGCTGGGCAGCTTACAAGATTGTCTCAGAATAAATATAGTAAGATTAAATAAGTGAAGGGCTGGATATATAGCTCACTGGTAGAAGGCTTGCACAACCTGGATTAGGACCTGGGTTCAAATCCTCTGTACCAGAAAAAAAAAAACCAAACACATTTAATGTGCATCTAAGTCTATACAACTGACAGAAACAGGTGATAATATCCCCATGGGGAGATGCAGCCAAAAGCTGTACTTAATTCTGTAATCTGGGCATAGTTGTACACACCTGTGTCTCAGCACTGGGGAGGCTGAGGCAGAAGGATTGCCACAATTTCAAGGCTAGCCTGGGCTGCTTACTAAGTTCAAGGCAGCCTGAACTACATAGTGAGACCTTGTCTCAGAGCCCCCGTAATGTAGTCTTAAATGCTTTTACATTAGTTAGCTAGAAAACTGAAATCAAACAAAGCTAAGAAACACAAAAGAATAGATCTACAAAAGTAGAACTTCCAGAATTCAATAATTTTTAAAAAGTGAGAAAATAAATAAATCCAAGAATTAACTTCACTAAAGAACAAAAAGGAGATGGAGTACTAATTTGGATTATTTAATAACACTAATAAATCAGTAACTACAAGACATCACAGCCATATCTGGGTGTGGTGGCACATGCCTGAAATCCAGCACTCTGGGAGGCTGAGGCAGAGAGATTGCAAGTGTAGTCCAGTCTGGGCAAGGTAGCAGTTCAGCAAGACTTTGTCTCAAAATGAAAAGGGCTGGAGGTGTAGCTCAGTACCAAAGCAGTGGGTTCAATCCCTAGGGGCATGGAAAGTGGGAGTCGGGGGGGGGGATGTCACAGGTTGAGTTAATTCACATCTCCACTCTCGGCCAAGCATGATCCTGTGTTGCAGCTATATGACCCTTTGAGAGGATTTAAATTGTGCACAGCCTGGAATTCCCAAGTGTTTGCATTTTATTTCATTTTTTTAAAGAAGGCAGACAGTCTCCGCTCGCCATCTCTGAACTGGAGGAACTTGTGGCATTTGTGGCACCGAGTCTTTCCTTCTCCAAAGTAGAGACGCTGCTGCCAACACTTCAGGTTCTCACAGTTCTCAAGCAATTCTGCTTGTGCATGATGGCCGCCGGCTGGGACGCAGAGATACCTGCTGTGCCTGTCACTGTCTAGTTACCAGGCCACGTCTAAGTGCGCACAAGGTGCGTCTTCCACACTTACACTTTTCTGGTGCAGAAAACAAGAGCTATAACAGCTACGTGGTGTTTGTTTGTTTGTTTGTTTGGTGGAGACAGAGGCCAAAGGAACCACAGAGCAGTCTTAAGTTGTAGTTCTTCTCCCCCTTATGTAAGGATCACAGAAGCAGGTGCACGCTGTTTGTTTCCTCTGGGTATAAAATAAAGCCTCTTTGTTTCTGTGCTAATACTTGTTATTTAATCACTTATGTTGTATTCGGAATACTGCCTGGACTTAATCTCTGAATGGAGGTACTCTTGCCTGGACGGGACTCAGCATTGGAAAACTGTGCTATTCCGCTGAGACTGGAGCCCTTGCATAGTGTTGGGTGTAGAAATGTAAGTATGACCATGGAAACACCAAGTATAGAACTGGCAGGGTCCAGCAGTCTGACTACTGGGAACACACCCAAGGACATGAAATCAGGACACTGAAGAGCTCTCTGTGTTGCCCTACTCTTAACAGCCTGATTCCCAAGAGCCAAGATATGGAGTCAACTTGAATGTTTACCCACAGATGACTGGATAAAGAAAACCTGGCATCTACCCAATGCAGTATTTTCAGGCCTGCAGAAAGGAACATTGTCATTTGCAACAACATGGATGATCCTGGAGGACATTAAGCCAGGCACAGAAACATGAATGTGACATGATCTCGCTTGTAGATGAAGTGAAAAATAAATTGCAGAAACAGAGGCTGAAGTGGTACAAAGATTGGGAATATGTTGGTGGAAGGAGGGAAAAATTCAAGAGCTATAGTGTACATCATGGTGACTACAGTAAGAAGCCAGGTGGGATGGTGCGCTCCTATAATTCCAGGACTCTAGGAGGCTGAGGCAGGAGGGTCCCAAATGTGAGCTCATCCTGGTCAACTCAGTGACTTAGCAAGACTCGGTTTCTGAATAAAATACAAAAATGGCTGAAGATGTGGCTCAATGAGAACACCCTGGGTTCAATCCCCAGTACTATAAAAATGATGTATTTATACAATACATAAATATATTAGATATCAATATTATTGTATGAATGTGTCACACATGTATAATATACATATTATACATCAACATTGCTAAGAGTAGATATTAAGGGTTTTCGCCATTAAGAGATGATATGTGAAGTAAAGCATACATGTATATATAAATGATTTTACTTATCAATTAAAAACAAAATGACACCAAAGCACTAATTCACAAGCAGCCAGTAACTACTGTCCCATGTACAGCCCAAGGGCTGACTTGGCTGTGTTAAAGATCTGCTTTGAAAGACATCACTGGGGCAGGGATTTAGCCCAGTGGTACCACTGCCTGCCTTGCAAGTGTAAGGTCCCAAGTTCAATCCCCAGTACCAAAAAATGAATGAATGAATAAATGAATAAATAAATAAATAAAAGACATCCCCGACAGCCGCCTCTGTCCTGCTAATTTGAACCATATCAGCATCATTATCTGTAATCTCACATTTGTGCGCCCCCTAAGTGAAGGGTTAGGGTTACAGCAATCTGTAGTGGGCAGGTTCTCTGTTAAACTGAAATCCCCATTTTAAACATTCTAAATTCCCAAAGGGTCAAACAGCAAGCATTTGATGCTTTGGGGATTATGGTATTACTCAATATTAGTGTGTCTGACCCTCCTGAACAGCTTATTTTCTATTAGTTTTCTTCTTCCTCTTGAGTTTCTGCAGTTTGACACTGCATTAATTTACATTGGGTCTAATCCAGAGTAGTCTGTGCAGCAGCAAAGTTTATTTTATTGTAGATTTCCAGGTTTGTCTCTTCTTGATTACCCAAAGATGACAAATTCTGTTAAAGAGGCTCATAAAAACAATTCTCCAAAATCATTTGAATGCTATCCTTGTTTTGTCTTGTTTTAAATAAGAGCATAACGATACAATAAAAGTGTGACCACGTCTACAAATTCAGATAAAAAAGAAGTGTTGTAGCCTCCCCACTATATCAACGAAATTCATATTCGAAGACCTCCAATTTACAAGGCAGAACCTACGAGCATGTAAAGTCTCTGGAGTTTCCATCTTTGGTGATAGCACGGTCCTTAGACCTCACAGAGGGTGAAGATGCAGGGCTAGGCATCTTGTCATTAGTTTTTCTACCACACCGACAGACACTGGATGTCTTTGTCCAGATGCATTGTATCTTTCTCTACCAGTGGATTCCTACTGCAAAGTGAAAAAAGATGATGACTCCATTCAAAAAACAGGAAAGATTGGGAAGGAAACTGTTTTGAGAATATCTGGCTCATTCACCCATTAGTTCACTCATTTACTCAATCAGTACCAACTGCCTACCAAGGTCAGGCAGTCTGTTAAGATTTGGAAATACAGTGTTGAACAAATTAGAATTCTCATACAGCTTACAGTCTAAAAACAAATTCGGTGTTTTGAAATGTTAAATGAGGACTGGCATTGTGATTGGCAAGAAGAGATTCTATTCCTAAGAGGGGGAAAGAGGCCCAGGAGAAGACTATGTTATCTAGCTTCAAGAGAAATCTTAGTTGAAGGTAGACATATGAAGGTTATCAGCCTATAGGAGGTGGGTTAAGACACTTGTGTGGATGGATACATGGAGAATAAACACTTGGGAATGGTTCTTGGAGTAGCATAAGAAAGAGCTATCCAAAAAGCCAAGCAGTTGTCAGGGAAACCAGTAAAGAGTAGTGTCGTAGATACCCAAGGAGAAGAGAGATCTGAAGAGAGTAATTAATAGAATAAAATGCCTCTGAGAGGTACTGAAAGCAAATGCTGACCATGTCCCACTGGTCTTACAGGATGATTTATAGACAAGAGCATCACAGATGTTGGTTCATTTGCACTAACTCTTTGTCCATTTATATAGTAAGTCTTTACCATGGCTTTTGGTGGGATTTAAAAAATAGGGCCTATCATTATCATGAGTTCTTGAGTCTTCATTATATAAGTGCCAGAGTGTTTTGGGGCTAAAGGGTATTGGCATATTGGTTATCAATTAGATGAAATATCCTTCTAGGACAATTTGTTCATATCAGAAATCTTGGAGGCACACTTGCTGCAGTCTTCTATTATTTTTTTTCTTCTATGCCTTTCAACATGTGATAATTGCCAAAAAAGTATAGAAAACAACATTTTGTCTTTGGATAGTTGATATTTTGGGGTAGAGTTTTAAAATTGTAGTATATCCAAATAACCATCATCTTAGCTGTTAATTTTAATTAAAGCCAAGTATCGTGGCACATGCCTATAATTCCAGCACTTGGGAGGCTGAGGCAAGAGGATCACTTGCATCCTGGTCCTCAAGACCAGCCCTGACAATGTAGTGAACCCACATATCAAAATTAAAAAAAAAATCCTAAACCCATGGTTTATGTGGTCAATCTGTTCTCACAACCTTTGATAAGTTTACTAGTTTAAAAACATGGCTGTAGATTCTTTGATGTTCTTTTATTAAATAAATTAGGTCTATGATCCCCTCCTTGACTTGGGCGAGTTTCTGATGAAGCCAGTTCACCTTTGTGGAAACAGTTTTTTCATGTTGTTTTGGATCATCATGGGGATACCTCATCTCAAAAACATCTTAATTAATGATATGGCCAATCTGGTTTGTCCACTCCAGATAAAGAATTTATATCTCTGGGATAAGTTTGGCATGTCTTTCGTCCAGGTATCTTTTGATGTTCAGCAAAGACAGTTGCTATGGCCTGTCTCTGCTCTGCTGTATATGTAGACTCAGCTGAAGAGACATAAACGACAGCCTGGTATGAACAGCTGAGGGCTATGGTTATCAGAGGTTTCTTACATGTCCAGCAATTGGTCTGGAATAAACACAGAGCTCAGGTGGGGCAGTCACCTGAGAGCTTCCCTGTGACCATGTGATCTACATGTGGCCATGTGACCTCCCTGTATTGCTTGGTTTTTCTCAAAGTACGGTGGCTGCAAGACCGATAAACTTCTTAATGATAATTCAGGACACCATGAAAAACAATGTTGCTATAAACAAGGTGGTAATTGCCCAACCTGTTCTCAGAAATCCTATAGCATTGCAAAGTCACCCAAATCTAGGAGGGGGTTCATCGATCTAACCTAATGGAAGAACAACAAAGAACAGGCCAGATGTGCCTGTAATCCAGCACTCGAAAGGCTGAGGCAGGAAGATTGAAAGTTTGAGGTCAGCCTGGGTTATATAGTGAGTTTAAAGCCAGCCTGAACTACATAGTGAAACCTTGTCTCCAATCAATCAATGAACTAGGAAAGTTACCATACTGGTGCAGAATTTCAATTAGAAAAATGTGATAAAATTAGATTTTTGAAAATCAGAACTTAAGCAAACAAAATTATTCATTGAAAAAGTATAAAGAATATGATTGTGAACAACACAAAGTTCTGGTTTCATGAAGCCTGAATTCTGGTAGGATAACGGAGAATAGAGAAATCGATGATAAAGAAGCAATAGAATACATGAACAAGATTAGCTAGAAATACATATCAGAAGAAAATAAATCAGGTTGGTCAAGACTGAGCATTTGACAGGATCTTCAATGTTAGACCCAAGAATCTGGCTTACCAGTCATAAGAGTATGGGAAGTTACTCATAAAAATCTATATAAGGAGCAAATTTGTGGAGGTGACAATGGTGGAATACATTTTCAGGAAGCACAGAATATAAAAAAATGTAACATTCAAGGTCAAGTGTCATACAAAAGATTGCATCTGGGGCCAAAGAAAGGAAACAGACAGTGGTCCAAAACATCGCAGGAGTGGTGCAAAGAGCAGAGTTGAGAGGAAGCCAAGGAAGGATGCTTCTCTTTGGTGGATAGGGCTGACTGAAGGACTTGAGACAGGACCTGTCATTGTACACGGTAGCCCATAAATTAAGGAGGAGGCCTAGCGAGAGAAGCTATTTGTAAGGCATACAAATAGTCAAAGATTTGGTACCTAGAATACGTCAGAAACTCCTACAAATTAATGTCATGAAGTAAAACAATCCAGTGGGGGAAAGTAGGAAGGATATAAACAGGAAAATTAAAGAAAAGGAAATCAATGTTAGTATAATCAAAGAAATTCCAGATTAATCAGCAAAATAAAATGTACAATAAAAATTAAAAATAATAGTAAACTATCATTAAATGGTAATCCTTGACCCCAAACACACATAAATAAAAATGTTTTAGTGTTTTATAGTGATTAAATTAGATATACATATGACAACTTTGAGAAGTGTTAAAAACTTTGGGGAAGGGTAAAAACACATAGAAAAATTTTTTAAAATACCATTTAGGCAAAGTTTTGAAATGTGCCCACAATACTATGTAATGACTTTTGATACATTTGCATACAATAAAATATCAAAACAACAAACTCCACAGCGATACCAGGTTGCCCTTGTGCAGAGAGAAAGGCGAACTGCATGCTGGGAGAATGGTGCTCCACGATAAGCTATGTTTTCTTTGTTACAAAGAATTAGACTTAAGGTAAAATGGCAATCTGCGAAGGTGCTGAAATACAGCTGGTACCATTTTCAGAATGTTTGAAATATTTCATTATCAATTTTTTAAAACATTAGAAGCAAAAACCATATGGAATAATAACGCTGAATTTCTGTGTTTGGGACAGTCAGGGAGAACCACTTGTTTGGATTTGGCCAAGGGAGATGTCTGCCCTTCCTCAGTCTGGATCATATTCTCCTTGCCTAGACTTTTTCAGTCTCTAACGAAGGTCTTGACCCACACCTTATACTTCCATACATCAAAATGTTTAAATTAATTACAGAAAATTCTTGGCTTCTGTACTTTAAATATTTCAAAGTTCATAAAGTAAATGCAGGGTTTTGGCGAGGTCATTTTTGATCAACTATTTTTATAAATAGATTCTTTAAAAATACTAATTATACAAATCTGTTTTATCTCTGAGTTTTCAATCTTGATCTTCTATATTGTGGGGAGAACTCGACGGGTTTTTATCCCTTCACTGCGGGCAAAAATACCTATTAGTTTGGGTAAGATCTGAAAAATGGTTCATTCATCAGCAGAAATGATGCAGTGCTTGATATTTCACTTCTAAAGTGACTTAAAACCTAATTCCTATTGCTCAGCCGCATCCTGTAGTACAAGTACTGTGTTAGTTCACCTTAGAGCCATGTCAACAATACAGGAACCCTAGGAATTAGTGGCCTGAGGCACAAGGTCCCGAGTTCGATCTCCAATACCAAAAAAAAAAAAAAGAATTAGTGGCCTGGAGTCTTGTGAAAGAGGTACCATTCTTCCCTGACTTAATACATCACCCTTGCAGAAATTAGGTTGTAGCCAAGAGTAGATGCTGTAGTCTGGACGCCTATGGGCGTCCCGGAGGTGGCTGCATATGTGGCCCCTGAAACCGCCCTGATCCCCCGTGACGCCGAAAGGAGGTCACGATAGAGTACAACCTCATGGAGCCAAGAACATCTCAGCCCCAGCCCGGGAGTGGATCCCGGAACAGCTCTGGAGGTGGGAGGCTCCACGACTGCTAGGAAGGGGCCCTGCCCAATCTGGAGACTGGTTCGGAGGAGCTCCCAGAGAGGGAAAGCGACCACATCCTGGGTCCCAAGGTCAAAGAGCTGCTGGTGGATTGTTAAAACCCACTGAGGCCTGCACTTCTGCCTGCTGGACAGATCCGGGCGTGCAGAAGCTGAGCGCATCCCAAAATAAGGGTCCCTGCCCCAGGTGAACAGTGGCCCACCCGCAACAATCACCTCATAGCAACCACAGTAAGAGGAACCCTGCATCCGTGCCTGGCGCCCCGAACAGGGCTCCCCTTGTCCCTGGCCTAGACTTTTCCATTGCCGCCCACAGTTTTCCGTTATAGGTTTTTTTTTACTCTATTAAACGGATGGAGCGTTTTTTTGTTTTTATGTTGATTTTGTGACATGGACCCTTTCATAAAGCTAGAATATGCGTTTGGAGCACCTAAAAAGAAACAAGCAAAAAAAAAAAAAAAAGTAAATTTTTGTACACATTAAATGCAAACTTAAATACCTCAGAATTAAGTCAGTTCATTCTTTTCCTCTCATACTTAATGCTGTAGGAGTAACAGTGATTCAGACATTACTTTCAGTACAATTTCTCTTGAGTTATTACTACCAAATCATATTCTTACCAAGCACCCTCACTTCAGACTAAGCTCTAACCTTTGGTTAGGGCAACCTGCGCCTTGCTGTCCACCGTGCACCCTGGAAGGCACCACCGCCAACGGTTTCCAGATAGATCTGTCCCCTTCCTGGCTAAGACACTGCGTTGCCACATGACCTTTGCCAAGTCACTTCTCTCTGTTCTGCCGTAACATGAGGTTGCAATTAAGATGCACTCCCTCTGAGCAATGTGATGAGAAGCTATTCATAACAAAGACTGCAGAAACCTCACATATGAGAGAGGCAGGTATGAAATCTTCTAAACTGAAAACATTTCCTCCCTAGCACCGCTTGCCCTTACAATTTACCTGTAGAGACAACAGTCCCAAGAGTTCATGATTAGGACTGTTTGATAATGCGTCCCCAAACATGATCTTGATTTTCAGGTAAATGGCCTGTGTGGGGGTGAAGGTCAACTTTTCATTGTTCTTTCATTAGACACATGGTGTGTGTGTGTGTGTGTGTGTGTGTGTGTGTGTGTGTTTCTTTTTTCCTTTGTTTCCCAAGGAAAATGAGGTCCCTTCATAGACAGTAAACTGGCCTTGCAATCTTATCCAGGCCAGCCGTGCGCATGAGCTGTAGCCGCCTGGGATCAGATTCCCTTCATTCCCCAGTGCAGGTCCCAAACACTTGTGAGAGCGCTGGAGTGCAGGAGCTCACAGGGGTGAGACTCGGCCAGGCTGGCACTCACCCTGCAGGCCTCAGGGACAGCATCACACTTCAGAGTGGAGAAACGGAGTGACTAAGAATGCACCAGGCTTGCGCATGGTAGGTGGAAGGACGAGGGAGGAAAATAAGCTGCCTTGGTGCATTTTTTCCAGTTTCTATTTATCTCCCATCTGTAGGCGGGCTAAGCTGCCTTCCTATTTGGATGTGGACATTGAAGCATTGCTGACCAATGCCAGAGCCACAGGAAGATCCTGCTGTGCTTTTGATCTTCCCACATGACTGAATTTCCTGCATCCTCATGTTACTGTGCATGTGCACACATGTGCACATGTGAATCTCCTGGCACATCTCCCAGAAGTGCTAGCTCTGGGACAAAGGGTCCATTGGTGCTTTCAGAATGCAATATTGATCACTTTGGCTTTCCTTGGCTCTGAGCCAGATGCTTTGTCTTTCGCTATGCAAGATGGCTGCCAAGTCCGTAGGTTGTCTTCTCCTGACAGCCTTTGGCTGTGCTGCCTGAAGAACAGAGTAAATTTTTAGAAGTCTTCAAAAATGTCATTTAAAAATGGAACTTCATGTTTTACCAACTATGGGCAGGAATGCAGTGCTTGTCTTTTTAACTCTTAAGGTCTGTGGTGTATTCTATATTTAGTTACATAATACTTTCCAATATTTGGTGGAACAGGAAAGTCAATGAGAGAGAATAACTTGCTCGAGGCCACCCCCCCCATGTTTTTGCACAATTTTCTGTCTAGAACCAATCTTAGTCAAAAACATAATTTAGACTTCCATCTAAATGGCAGTTCAAAGGTCAAATTCACAAGAATGGGAGGAAGAAATCTCCCAAGCTTTTCAAGTGTACTTCTCATGTATGCTATTATCAAAATTGTAAAAGTAAGTGATTCAGAAAAGTCTTTATTGCCAATGCTTGGTATTTAAAATGATACAAATCATTCATGACCACTAGCATAGAAAAAAAAACAAACAAACATATGATTATCTTCAGGGAGACATCTTTCAAATCAAGAATATAGTGGTAGCTACAAACTTCAGGCCATTCCAAGTGTCTCCTACCTAAGGGAGGGGGGACCATCAGAATCCCCTCTTCTCCTATCCCTGTGTACAGTGTCTAGGACTTGACCTAAGCAGGTGGTAAAATGGACAGAGTGTTCTTTTAACTCTCTCTCTGGCTTTCCATTTTGTGTTTTAGCCTCCTTGCCTTCTATATAACAAAAATGTACTGGCAATCTTTCTTCTCAGAAGAAAGCAGATCTGAACACTCACAAGTCACCTGAGTGTGCAACTTTCTATCTTCTAGGTAAATAGTTGTGTTTATTTGTTTAAAGGGGTCCCAGGAAGGAAGAGTTGTAGACTTTCAGAGATCATGGCCCGTCTTAAGGAATGGCCAAGAATAGGGCTTGCAGTTGTGCCGTGATTTTTATTCCAACTGAGAGAGTCTGTCCCTTGCTACTAAGGTGCGCTGTGTTTTGTTAAGAAATAAATCAGCTGTTTTCATTATCCTGTATTTTATTTGGCTTCTGAAAGATGCCCACAGCAGGCCTTTAATCCAGGCCAAAGTGAAATTTAACCTGAATTCCAAACATTCCAGCTGTAATCGAAAGAGCACATGTTTTTGGAACGAGTGAGACCTGGGTGAGCCTCCTTGTCCTGTCACTTGCCAGCTGTGTGATCTTGGGGAAGGGATTAAACCTCCTCACACTTTAAAATGCTCAAGTGTGGAATAAGACGAATACTGCACAGCTCATGGGGTTACTGTGAGGCTAAATGAGACAATGTATATTAAAGTCCTAGCCTAGTATGTGACACAGCTGATTCTTCAATAAAGTATATTTCTTTCATTATGTGCCCTTGTCAGTAGTCTCTAGCAAACCCAGTGGGGCTCACCTCTAAATGAAAGCTTAGCAATCTGGAATCTCAGCTGTGTTATTAAATATATATCCGTGGTTATGATATCACCAGTGTCAAATATAAACTTGTGATGACAGCACAGCTGTGACCTCACTGGGCTGTCATATCCTTTGGGAGCAATCCTGGAGAAGATTGCTGTGGTTGGCATTTTTGGACGCACTCGTGAGATTCTTGAATTTCCAGACACAAAAGGGCTGATTGTGTCTCATTCATCTGCTCTGAAGGGTATATCTCAAATCCTTTCTTTTAAAGTGGACAGACTACAAATAAATGTGTAGTATTACTATGTACTGTATATTCCTATCATGTATAAGTGGACCCAATACTCTGATGTTAATGCTTTTTTAAAAAATTCATATTTTCAAACCCTAAGAGAGAAACAGATTTTAAAAATTAAAATTAGAACATAAAATGATATGCATTCATAAGCCTAAAATAGTTGTTGACCCAATAGAACAACACTTTATTGTTCTCAGAAGAATAATAATACAACAAAAGAAGCCTTGAGAGTCTCGACATTAATATTTTCACCCAGGAAATCATTCTCTCTCTACAATCCTAAGGAAACACGGTGTTTTGATAAAATTGTTACACAGTATTCCTATCACTGTCTATTTCCCCTTACTTTGATGTTATTGAGAAAAACTACAAGTGAGTTATAATTAAGAACAGGGCTCAGATTCATACAGAGTGAGGATCAGGACCCATTCAGGGACAAAGTGGGCATGCAATTGAAAGCCATTTTCTTCTCCCTCTTGTTTTGAAAATATATATTGTTTATCACCTCAGGTGATAATTTTTTCAGTATTATAATATTCACACTCTGCAATTTAAAAGTAGGGCAATGGTCTTGTTGTTTTCCTTTCCCTACAGGTGCCTTTCTAAGAAGCGTGGGAAATAGAGAAGAATTTTTTAAAAAGTCATTGTTTTGAGTTTGTCCCCAAACTGTACCTTAGAAGTAGAGTGAAATCTATGAAATCTTTGAATCCACATGATAGAGACAAAAATTTTTATCTTCCTTACTAAGCAGGATTCATGGTCCAGCTAACTCTGCTATAGAAAATTTAAACAGCTTATGTACTGAAAATGTACTAATCTTACAAAAAGCACATATGTGCATATCTTACATAAATTCACTAAAATCAATTTCAGAAAACTTTGTTTTCATGATACCGTGATTCATCCTTCTTACGTTTTCAACTGCCACATTAGCAATTTCCTTTACCTGAGCTATTTAAAAAGATAAGTGATTCATTAGTTTCTGCCAGAGACACCAAGGGTTGTCTTCCTTCATTCCACAAATATACATTAAATATCCTGTGTATATTTCATGCTAGACTTGGAAACTTGGACGATTACGTTGTCAAACTAAGAAGAGGACATTCCTCTTCCTCCTAGGAGCTTACCTAAAGAAAAAGCAAGATAGTTGCCTTCCATGACACAGAATTTAAAAGTTAGAGTTGTCCATCTATCATGCAAAGTACTACTCCATAAATCATAACCTACAATCCCAAAGATTGAATTCAACCTCCAAGCACATTGGATTTGGCTCACACGATATTCACAGCACAACTTAACAAGTTGGAAGATGTTACACAAAATTCTGGATCTATGATTTGTCTTAAAAAAAGTGTAGAGATGTGGTAACAATAAGTCTCCCTACTTGGCAATAGCTGGATGAGGTCCCTCGGTTTTTCACAGTGCCCACTACTGTCCTATTGTCTTCTCCCAGTGACAATATGTTCCACAGAAGATAGTGAGACATTCATTTCTGGGAAAGTAGTAACTTGGACGTAGCCTGTTTTCCATCTTCTAAACTCTAGTCTGATTTCTGGCTGACAAAACTACTAAAGCCAATTGATATATACTCACGTGCTAATGAAACAGCTCCATGAGACGCAAAGAGGATACATCCTGCTTAGAGCTTTCTTCTGTGTGATCTAGCAGAATGTGGAGATCAGATGAAGATGTACAGGTGAAGACGGGAAAACTGAATCCTCAAAAGTAAGTTTCTCATAAAACATCACGGATCTTTGGAAGAGGATGGCCTCAGTTCCACTGAAGACGCTTGATCTTCTGGCCTTTAAAAGCTAAGGGAGCGCAGCAAGTTGAACTCTCATTATTTCTGAGATTGAAAAAAGAATAGCTGGGAGCAGAGAGATTTTCACATGGTCTTTTAACAAATAAAGCTGGGCTGTCAGCCATTTTTTTGTGAAGACTTCACCTTCCACCGGTTTATATTGGAGCAAAGTTTCTGGATTTTGCTGGAATCAAACTGATATTAATCTGGATTGTATAGTATTTAGTAAATTAATATACATATTTTAATCTAAAACATCACAAGTCTGGACTATAACTCAGTGATATAATAAAAAACAACAGAGAAATTAAAATTATAGAGTAAAAGTATTTATTTGACACAAAGACCCACTCAAGAAGGAACAGTACAACGAAAATGGCATGATACACACAAAAACTGAATAGAAAAATTGAAAGTTTAAATTCAGATTTATTAATTATCACATTAAATGTGAATAAATGACTCAATCAAAAGGCAGAAACTGTCAAACTGGGTAAAAAACAAGAACAAAATTTTCTGTCTAAAAGAAATATTCCTCAGATTCAAATGCCCAACTAGGTTAAAATTAGTGAGGCATGGTGGTGCACACCTGTAATCCCAGAATTCAGGAGGCTGAGGCAGAAGGAACACTTCGAGTTCAAACCCAGCCTCAACAACTAGTGAATTCAAGACCAACTTGAACTGCATAGTGAGACCCTGTCTCAAAAAAGCCAAACAAGTCAGGCATGGTGACACATGCCTATAATCCCAGAATTCAGGAGGCTGAGGCAGAAGGATCGCTGAGAGTTGGAGACCAGCCTGGGCTACACAGTGAGTTGCAGAGCAGTCTGAACTACACAGTGAGACCCTGTCTGAAAAAACAAACAAACAAACAAAAAACAATCAAAAAAGCCAAGCAAACAAAACCCAAATAGGTTAAAATTAAATCATGGGGAATATACATATGCTATGAATACTTTGAAGAATCAAGAAAGAAATTTGGAAAATTCCCAAATCTTCACATATCAAACAATATATTTTAAAATAGCCAATAGGCCAAAGAAGATACCATAGGAACATTAGAAAACGTTATGAACTAGTAAAGAAGAAAATATAACATATCAAAGAACATGGGATGCAGCTAAAGCAGTACATACAGGGGAATGTATAGATTTAAGTGACTATATCAAAAAAAGTAGAACATTCTTAAAATAGCACCCCCAGCTCTACCTTAAGATACTAAATAAGGAAGAAATGAAACAAGCAGAAGAAAGGAAACAATACAAATTAAGGTAGTAATCTACAAAATATAAAACAGAACAATAACAGACAAAAATTGATGAAGCTAAAAGCTGGTTCATGAGAAGATCAATAAAACAGAGAAAACTCCAGATGAATGAATCAGAAAAAGAGAGACAAATTACAAGTTTCAAAAAGGAGTGTAGCTACAAGGTAGCTAACTAGAAGCGACAGGTGTGTGGGCCCCTGCCTGAAGGAAGCATTACAAAAACAAAGAATAAACACCATGTGTTTGGCTGGAATATTCAGGACAGAATGCTGGTGTGCACTGAGGAGTGAAACAGATCAACTATGGAGCAATAGATGTCAGGTAGTCTGGTAAGAGATCTCAGAAGCTGGGTATGGTGGTACATACCTGTGATCGTAACATCCTGTAGGCTGAGGCAGGAGGATTTCAAGATCAAGCCCAGTCTGGGAAACTTAGTGATTTAGCAAGAACATGTCTCAAAATAACTCAATAAAATAAAAAGGACTGGGGATGTAGCTCTGTGCAAAGGCCCTTAGTTCAATTACCAATACCAGGCAAAAAAAAATGTGTAGCTAACACTTGATTAAGAAGATCCACTGATGGGAAATAAATGAAAAGCTCAAAATCATTAACCAGTAGAGAAATGAAAATTAAAACCTGGGGAAATGCTATAAACCTTGTAGAGTATTTAAAATTAGAAAGATTAACCACACCAAGTGTTGCAGAGAATGTGGAGAAACTAAAAATTTTGAAAACTTTTGGTAGAGAAGTATAATGGCACAATCACTTTAGAAAAAAGTCTGAAGGGGGTTTTCCTTGATTTTTTTTCAATGGAGCTAAAATTTACTGTCTTCAATGTTCTAAGTTTTCATTTCAATGGTATGAACTTATTGATATTATTATGCAACCATTTGCAATATGCATCTCCTGAATTCTTTGCATCTTGCAAAACTGGAACTTCGTATCCATGAAACAATAATTCTTCATTCCTCTCTACTCCAGGCAACCCTCAGGTTGCCACTGGAAACCACTGTTTCTGTATCATCACTTTGACTACTCTAAGTACATCATAGAATTAGAACTGTAGAGTTGTCTGATTGTCACTGGCTTATTACATTTACCACAATGTCCCAAAGATTCATCCACATGTAGCATCTGTCAGAATTTCCTTCCTTTTTAAGGCTGGATATTTCAGAGAGAGAGTGTGTGTGTGTGTGTGTGTGTGTGTGTGTGTGTGCCTCTGCACTTGTGCATATCGCAATTTCCTTATCCACTCATCTCTAGATGAAACACTGGGGTTGCTTTCATGTCCAAATATCCTCAAGATCCTAATTTTAACTCCTTTGGATACATGCCTAGAATTGAAATTGCTAGAGCTACAATCATTCCTTTTTTAATAAAAGTTTAGAAGATATTGTTGAATATTTTTATATTGAGCAGACATTGTTGAAACTTTACAACTTTTTTAGAGAACACCATATATTAACTATACTATTTTAAATTCTTACCAACGATGAACAAAGTTTCCAGTTTAACCACATTCTCGCCAACACTTATCATTGCGCTTCTTTATTTTGTTTTGTTTACTAGCCATTCTAATGTTTGAGATGGTATCTTATTATAGTTTCAGCTACATTTTTTTTTCTTTTTATTGAGTTTGTTGGTACCTTTTAGGGATACAGTACAGTTACATTCATTATTGGGCTCTTGTACCTTTTTACATGACTGGTCTTGGTTGGCTACATTAATGATTAAATATTAAACATCTCTTCATATTTTCACTGGTCATTTGTATATTTTCTTTGGAGAAAAGTTTCTTCAATTCTTTTGCCCATTTTTGAATCATGCTGCTTGTTTTGCTGTTGTGGAGTTATAGGAGTTCTCAATATATTTCACATATGAATTCATTATGATGGGTAAGATTTGAAAATCTTTTTCTCTCATCCTATAGACCTTCCTCCTTCCTTCCTCCTTCCCTCCCTCCCTCCCTCCCTTCCTTTCTTCCTTCCCTTTCTTTATTTCTTTTTGAAGACAGGTCCTGATATATCATTCAGGCTGCCCTTGAAATCACAGTGTAGCACAGGCTGGCCTTCATCCTCCTGTCTCAGCCCCAAGTCTGGGAATATAAGCGTGTGTCACCATGACTGGCCACTCAGTTTCTTTTGATGGGTACAACTTTAAAATTTTGATGATGTCCAATTTGTCCGCCTATTCTATTACTGTTTTTGCCTGTGCCTTGGGTATCACAGCTAATACATTATTGCCAAATCTAATGTTCTGGGAGTGTTTCCTATGTTTTCTTTTAAGAGTGTAGTGGTTTTAGATTTTATGTTTAGCTTATCAAGCTATTTAATTTTTAAAAATTTTACTGGGGCATTTTAGATGTACATAATGATAATGTTCATCATAGGGAATTTGCACTGTACATGATATGTCTTGTTTCTTCTTTTTCCCCTTTCCCATCCCTCTCTTCAAACTCTCTTCCTCTGATTATTTACAAAAGCTGTTTCCATTGTTTTCTTCTATTTTTTGTCTTGTGCCATCTTTCCTTTCCCCCTCCCCTTGTTCCCCTTCTAATTTGAACATTTTTTCCCGTTTCCCAAAGCCTATTATGTATTCTGGTCCTTATTTACACTTTGGGTTTCTCATACCAGAGTAAAAGAATTCAGTATTTAAACGTGTGTCTCATATTTTATTTAAGAGTTTGGTATCGAGGTACATCCATTTAGGTACAAATGTCTTGAGCTTATCCTTCTTTAAGGTAGAGTAGTAATCCATTGTATAAAAACACCCACATCTAGCTGGGCATGGTGGCGCACGCCTGTAATCCCAGCACTCGGGAGGCTGAGGCAGGAGGATCGCTGTGAGTTCGAGACCAGCCTGGGCTACATAGTGAGTTCCAGGTCAGTCTCAACTACATAGGCTACACTGTACCTCTATAAACATGGGTGTGCACATATTGCTGTGGTATGATGCTTTTAATTCTTTGGGGAATAAAAGGGCAATAGTTGGGTCAAATGGAACTTCTAGTTTTAATTTTTTGAGGAGTCTCCACACTGATTTCGACAGTGGTTGCACCAGTCTGTACTCCCACCAACAATGGAGAAGGGTTCCTTTCTCCCCAAAGCCCTGTCAGCATTTATTATTGGCTGATTTCTTGATAATGACCATTTTTTCTGGAGACAGAATCAGTGTTGTTTTAATTTGGATCTCTCAGATGACCAGTGAAGTTGAACATTTTTTCATGTATTTATTTGCTGTTTCTACTGCTTCATCTCAGAAGTGTCTATTCATTCAGATGCCCATTTTAGCTCTAAATTTGAAGGGTATGATATTCTAGACATGAGTCCTTTGTTTGAGGAACAGCTGGCAAAATTTTTTCCCTCACTGTGTATTGTGTCTTCACTCCGTTGCAGGTTTCTTTTGCTGTGCAAAAGTTTTTTTTTTTTTTTAAAAAACATGTATCTTCTTTATTTTTATACCAAAACATTTATTTGGACATACATAATTATAACACCCATCACAGGGAATTGGCACTTGTAAGAGGTGGGCTGTGCAAAAGCTTAATAAAATGAGTTTCCAGTTATTGATTCTTTGTGACATTTCCTGTGCAATTGGGGTTTTGTTCATAAAGTCTTTGCCTAGGTCAACTGTCTTCAAGACAGCAGATTTAGTGTTTCTGTTTTGATATTTAGATCTTTAAAGCATTTTTTTTCTTTTTCTTTTTAATTGAGTTTATTGGTACATTTTAGGGATACAGTACAGTTACATTCACTGTTAGGATCTTGTACCTTTACATGACAGGTCTTGGTTCTCATTTTTCCCCTCCCCCCTTCCCTCACCCCATCCCCCTCACCCTCCCCTATTTACAAAGACTTTGTTTCCATTCTTTTCTTTTCTCATATTTTTTCTAAGGGCTAAAGGTGTAGAGGAAGTGGGAAGGGCAAGGGAATGGAAATAAGGGAAAAGAAAAAATCTGATTCTGCATTTTCTAATCGGTTCCATTGATCCTTGGATTTTTTTGATGGTACCATGTTGTTTTTGACTACAGTATTGTATTGTATTGTATTTATTTATTTATTTTTGATACCGGAATTGAGCTCAGGATCTTGTGCTTTCCAGGCAGACAAGGAGACAGTGAACTACATTTCCAGATGAATACCATGTTGTTTTGGGGTTTTTGTTTGTTTGTTTGTTTGTTTTGTTTTTGAGACAGGGTCTCACTATGTAGTCATGATTGACCTGGAACTCACTATGTAGCCCAGGCTGGTCTTGAACTCACAGCGATCCTCCTGCCTCAGCTTCCCGAGTGCTGGGATTACAGCCATGCACCACCACACCCGGCTTCCATGTTGTTTTTATCACAGTAGCTTTGTAGCACAACTTCAAGTCAGGGATTGTGATGCTCCCTTCCTTGGCCTTGCTATTTGGAACTGGTTTTGTTATTCTAGTTCCAACTGATTTTTAGTATTCTTTTCTCTAGTTTTGTGAGATATACTATTGGTATTTTTCTACCAGGATTGCATTAAAACTGTATATAAATTTTGGAAGTAGGGCTATTTTCACTATGCTGGTTATTCCTATTCAAGAACAAAGGACATCTTTCCATTTTTCTAATGTCCTCTTTAATCTCTTTTTCTCATAATACTGTAGTTTTCAATATAAAGATCTTTTACTTCCTCATTAGATTGATTTCTAGGTATTTCATTTTCTTGGATACTATTGTGAAAGGCCTTGTTTACTAATTTCTCTCTCAGTGCATTTATTATTTGTGTATAGGAATGCTATTGATTTTTTAGTATTAACTTTGTATACAGCTATACTACTGAACTTGGTTATTAAATCAAGAAGTCTTTTGGTGGAATTTTGGGGGTCATCTTTTTAGAGTATCTGTCATCTGCAAAAATGATAATTTAACTTCTTCCTTTTCTATCCTTATGCCTTTTATTTCTTTCTAATATGTATTATCTAATTGCTCTGGCTAGTGTTTCCAGAACTATATTGAATAAGACTAGTGGTAGTGGACATCCTTGTCTTGTTCCTAATTTTAGAGTGAAGGCTTTCAGTTTTTGTTCACTTAGTATGATATTGGCTGATGGTTTGTCACAGAGGCTTTTATCAGATTTAGATGAAAACCATCTATTCCAATTTTCTATAGGGTTTTTATCAAGAATGGATGTTGGAATTGGTCAAATGCATTTTTTTGATCTATTGAGATGATCACATGGTTTTTGTGTTTGGTTTCTTTAATATGTTAACATTTGTTAAAATATGTTAATATGTTAACTTTTATTGATTTGCATATGTTGAACCATCTCTGCATCCCTGGGATGAATCCTAATTGGTCAGGGTATATAATCTTGATTTACTGGGTTCTGTTTTCCACTATCTTATTGAGGATTTTTGCATCAAGTTTCATTAGGGAGATTAGCCTGTAGTTCTCTTTTTGGGTTGGATCTTTCTCTGGTTTTGGTATCAAGGTAACATTTACTTCCAGGAATTAATTTGGAAGTATTGGTTCCCTTTCTACTACATTAAAGAGTTTGAGGAGTAGTGGTCTTAGAACTTCTGTAAATTTCTTGTTGAATTCAGTAGTGAATCCATCAGGACCTGGGCTTTTCTTTGCTGGTAGGTTTCTAATTATATCTTTAATTTCATTAACAGATATTAATTTATTTAGAATTTTTATATCTTCTTGACTCAACCTTGGCAATTTATATGTATCTAAGAATTTGCCTATTTCTTCTGTGTTTTCCATTTTATTAGAATACAGGTTCTCAAAGTAGATATTGATGATCTGCATTTCTGCAGGATCTGTTGTGATTCTAGCCTTTTGATTCCTAATTGCATGGATTTGAGTCTTTTATTTTTTTTCTTTTGTAAGTTTGGCTAAGGATTTGTCAATTTTATTTAATCTTTCAAAAAACAAACTCGGACTCATTGATTCTTTGAATTATTTTCTTAGTCTTTCTTGCATTAATTTCTGTTCTAATCTTTATAATTTTCCCAACTCATATGAGCTTTGGGCTTGACTTTCACTTTTTCTCAAAATTTGACATTCAACATTAGGTTGTTTATTTGAGCTCTCTGTGTTTTTCTTATATGGGAATTCACCACTGTACCTTTCTCTCACTGGACTCCTTGCATTGCATTCATAAGTTCCAGTATGCTGTATTGTCATTATTGTTTAATTGTAGAAACACTTTAATTTCTTCTTTAAGAAATATGACTCATTGGTTGTTCAGAAGGGTATTATTTAATTTCCATGTGTTTATGAAGTTCTCATGGTTTCTTTTGCCATTGATTTCCAATTTCATTGAACTATGATCCTATAACATGCATGGAACAATTTCAATTCCTTTGCATTTACTTAAGCATATTCTATGAGCTAATAGGTGGTCCCGTGTATACTTGAGAAAAATGTGCTCTGATGTTGTGGTATGGAATACTCTGTAGACATCTGCTAAGACCATTTGTTCAAAAGTTTGGTTCAGTTCTGATATTTCTGTTGATTTCTGTCTAGTTGATCTATTTGTGACAGTGGGGTACTGAGATCCCCCATTGCAACTGTATTAGTGCTTATTTGATTTTTCATGTCCCTTAATATTTGTTTTATATAGTTGGGTGCGCTGGTATTTGGTATATATATATATTTATGACTGTTATCTCTTCCTCTTGGAATATTCCTTTTACAAAGATATAGCAACCTTCTTTGTTTCTCTTAATCAGTCTTCATTTGAAATCCACTTTGTCTGCAAATACAATAGCTACCTCTGATTTTTTTCTGGGTTCTTATTTTATGGAGTATTATTTTCCATCTTTTAACTTTCAGTCTATGAATTCCTTTTTAAATTAAATGTGTTTCTTGTACGTAGTACATTGTTGGATCTTGCTTCTTGATCCATTCTGCCAGTCTGTTTCTTTTGATTTGTGAATTTAGACCATTTACATTGATGGTTATAACTTTATTGACTTATCCTTATCATGTTATTTTCCTATTGCTGGTTCTCTTTTATCTCCTCTGTTTAATTGCTTGCCTTATCTGATAGATTCATTTTGTTGGGGTTCATGGAGTTGTTGTCCTTGATAACTCTAGAATATCCCCAGAATATTTTGGAGTGATGGTTTGGTGGTCATGAATTTCTTCAGGTATTCTTTGTCCTGGAAGTATCTTATTTCTCCATCAAATCTAAAAGATAGTCTTGTGGGGTTGATCAGTCTGGGTTGGAGGTCATTTTCTTTTAGGGTTTGAAATACTCCACTTCAAGCTCTCCTTGACTTGTATTGAGAAGTCTGATTCAGATGGGCTTTCCTTTATAGATTATTTGTTTATTTTCCTTAACAGCTTTTAATATTCTGTTCTTCTGTTGAATCTCTGGAATCTTGACTATTGTATGCCTTAGGTATATTTTATTTTAGCCTGGCTAATTGGATTTCTACATGCTTCACTTATCTGCATGTTAAATTGTTCTTCCACGCTTGGAAGGTTTTCTGCTGTTACTTCTGTGAACAGATTTTTTTGTGTCATGTGCTTTCTCTTGCTTTTTTTTTTTTTGACTCTGATCAATTTGATGTTATTCTTTCTTCCATCATCTAACAGCTGTTGTATTGTTTTTTCATGGGCCCTTGCTATTTTTAAGAAATTCTTGTTTTCATAATCACTAAATGAAATTCTGTCTTCTATATCTGATATTCTGTCCTCACATTGGCTCATTGTGCTATGTATATTTTCAGTGGATTTTTAAACTCTTGGATGAATGTTTGAATATGTTTCTTGGATTTCATTTCTTTCCTATATTGGGAGTTTATGGTTACCATTATATTCTTAAGCTTCTCTTTTTTAGAAAAATGTGTATCTGCTCAAGAGTCACTAACCATGTCTTTCACTATGGTCATCATCTCTGTAATTACTTGAGAAATTATTTCTGATTTTATTTTTCTTTCTAGAGCCTCATTCATCTGTTTTGTTACTTCCACTCATACCACTTCAGAGAGTCCAAGTGGGTGGTTTTTTAAATGTTCCACCTCATTGACTCCTTAGTTTGTTTTTGATGAACTGGAAGTCTAAGATTACATCTTGCTTAAGTGTTTTCTCATTGTCTATTTTATTTAGTTTAATTCCTGGGTTAATGCTTGTAAATTGCTTATAGCAAGTAGCTTTATTGCTAGTATTTAGACCCCTTAGGAAATTACTACTTCCCAGGGATGTCTTTCAGGTGTAGCTGGCTTTCAGATTTTTAGTATGTTGCACAAACCTACCTCTTCAGTTTATTGGAGGTGAGAAGTTGCTCCCTATTTGGCCTAGCACTTGGTTCTTTGGCTCTGGTCTTCAGCATTATTTATGCCTCTTAGGCAATCTCAGTCTTGGGACACCAAGAAGAGCAACTGATAAGAACAACTATGTCACCTTGGCTGAAGTAGTACAATCCATAATAACAACAGCATCAAGCATAATTTAGAAAATGACAAACTGTGCTGGGCGTGGTGGTGCACGCCTGTAATCTCAGCACTTTGGAGGCTGAGGCAGGAGGATTGCTGTGAGTTTGAGACCAGCCTGGGATAGTGAGTTCCAGGTCAGTCTCAACTACATAGTGAGACCCTATCTCAAAAATACAAAACGTAACAAACAAAAAAAATGACAAACTGTGGTGACTATTAATTTGCTACCTTGACTGTATGAACTGTATTTGTGGTTATATAATAAAAATCTAAAACAAACTAGAAAATTGTGTATGGTAAATGCATCCTCAATATGGTGATTTCATCCTCAGAGGAGAAAATTTAATAGAGGTTAAGGGAAAAAAAATAGCAAAATAGAGGAGGAAGAGGAGAAGCAAGGCTGGATGATAAAGAAAGGTTACGCAAACTTTGGGAAACTGGTGAAGAAGATAGGATGGAAAGAGAGAATAAAGAAATATAAACATGAACAGAACAACAACAAACTATAAACAGTGTTTACACTCATATAAAAAGAACAATTAAGAAAAGACAAAACAAAACGAACCAAAAAGAAGAAAAAACAAAGTCCACTTCAAAGTGTTTCTGCTGTCACTGCTTAACAAATTGAGTAGACAGAGCTCAGATCTGTGTTGATCAATTCCAGTAAGCCAGCTGTAGATCTACAGCAGGCTGGTGGATAATCCCAACAAACACGCACTTTTAGTTGCACTGAAGTTCAGGACAGTTTCTGGCTGTGAGGCTGGAACCCAATCTGTTCAGCCTGCAATGCTCCATGTACCTCCTGCCAGCTTCAACTCAGCCCCTTGACCTTCCACCAATTCAAACTCAGGACCACCTCACCCTGACACTGGGAGCTGCTACACTGAGCCAGCAGCTACTCTGAGTTCTGAGCTCAGTTGTCCCCTCTCCAAAATGGCTACTTGCCAATCACCTTTCCTGGTGGATGTCTGAACCGGAAGAAATCACCAGCCACTGCAGTCTGCTGCATACTCTGCTCTGTTCCACTGGTGCATTTCTCCATGGAGACCTCTGGTGTCACAAGTAATCATCACATACCTGAAGGCTTGAGCTACCTTTCCCATGCAGTAAGTCAAGGTTCAGGTAGAAAGTGCCACTTGCCACCTATTTCTTCTTCATAAAAGCCTCTTCACTCTCCTTGTGGGCTTTGATTCTCACTTCAGGACCCAGGGACCCATTTCCCTCCTTCTTCTCTTCCTCATGTTGCTATATTATAGCATCTGGAACCAAATCTCAGAGAGGCTTTTTCCTCTGAAGTTCACCACTCCACCATCTTCCTGGCAATCCTATCAAATTATTTTGAGTTAATTTTTCTATATAATATTTTGTAAGGGTCCAACATTCTTCTTTGGCATATGGCTACCCCATTTTTCAAGAACAATTGTTGAAAAGATTTTTCTATAGCATATTGAATACTCTTTGTACATGCACACGTGTGCACTATGGTAGATTGGACTCAGTGCCTCTGCAGTAAGCTTCATCGCCAGACTGTTTATTTTTATTTTTTTGGTACTAGGAATGGAGCTTAGAATGTTGTGCTTGTGAGTCATGCAGCAGCACTTCTGAACTAAGTCCCCAGCCCTGCCAGACTATTTATTTGAGGCAAGGTCTTCCTAAATTGCTAAGTTGCCCAGGTTGGACTAACAATCCTCCTGCTTCAGCCACCCAGTTTTCTGGGATTATAGGTGTGTTCTATCACACTCAGATTTGACATTTAAAATAATTGTTTGACCATATACATGGGGTCTTATTTCGGAATTTTCTATTTCATTAGTGTATATGTCTTTCTTTGTGCTGTTACTGCTTTGATTGGGGACTTTGATTACTGTACCTTTATTTTTGTTATTTTCTTTAAAAATTTTTTATTCCTATTAGTATATTTTGCAGTATATAATGATTATATCTATTGTGAGGAGTGATATATGTATATTTTTAAAAATCTCAAATTTTTCAACCCCTTCCTCCCTCTCTCCATTTCTTTGCCCCCTTCTGATTTTCAAAAGATCTCCCTCTTTCCTACATATCATATTTTATTTTGCTATTTAAATTATTTATATTTTGGGTTTCTCATGTAGGAGAAATCATGCAATATTTAATCTTGTGTGTCTGATTTATTTCACTTAGTACTGTGGACTCATGGTCATCCATTTTGTTACAAGTGACTTAAACTTATTCTTTATAACATAGTAATACTGCATTGTGTATAAATTCTACATTTTCTTTATCCATTCATCTGTTAGTGGACATACTGTATAGGCTGCTTTCAAGATTTAGCTATTGTAAATTGTATTACTATAAACATGGTATGCATATATCACTGTAATATAATATCTTTAACTCCTTTGGAGTGATACCTAGAAGGGAAATAGCTGGTTCAAATGGAATTTCTAGTTTTAGTTTTTGAGGACTCTCCATACTGATTTCCATAGTGGTTGTACTAGTTTACATTCCCACCAACAATTGAGAAAAATTTCTATTGCCCTGCAGCCTTACCAGCATTTGCTATTCTTTGATTTCTTTAAAATAGCCATTCTTTCTCAAGTAAGATGAAATCACCATGTTGCTTTAATTTGTATTTCTCTAATGACTAGAGATGTTGAACATTCTTTTTCATGTATTTATTGGTCATTTGTACTTTTTCTGTAAAATATGTATTCATTTCAGCTGACCATTTTTTAATTGGGTCCTGTATTTTGGGGACTCTGATTTTTTTGAGTTTTTTATATATTCTAGATATTTGTCCTCTGTCCAAGGAATAACAGGCAGAAACTGCTCAGAAAGTCCTTGCTTATTCTTATGACTCTGAGAGTTTTTAATCTATCTTCTGGCTATCTGTGTCTGTTTTAACATTTAGTTCTTTGATCCATTTGATTTTACCTTAGTCAATGATGAGGGACATAAGTCTAGATTCAGTCTTATTCATGTGGATAACCAGTTTTCCTAGCACAATTTTCTAGAGGCTATCTGCGTGTTTTTGTCTCCTTTGTCAAAGATCAGTTAGCTGAATGTGTCTGTATTATTTCTGCATCTTCTATTCTGTACCACTGATCCACATATCTGTGTTTGTGCCATTATCATGTTGTTTTATCATTGTAGCTTAATATAACTTGAAGTCAGGGATTGTGGTGCCTCCTTCTTTCTTCTTGTTGCCCAGAAATGCTTTTGCTATTTGGGTATTTTCTGGTACAATATGAATGTTAATATAGTTTTCTCTAGTTCTGTGAGGAATTCTGCTAGTATTTTGATTGGGATTGTATTGAATCTGTATATCAATTTTGGAAGTATGGCTATTTTGACAATGTTAGGTCTGCCTATCCAGGAACATGGGCCCTTTTCCATTTTCTGACATGCTCTTCATTCTCATTTTTCAGTGTATTATATAGTCTTTGTTATAGCCACCTTTCATTTCCTTGGTTAGGTTAATTCCTACATATTTAATTTTTATGCTATTATGAATGGCATTGTTTTCCTAATTTTTCTTCAGTGAGTTCATTATTCATGTACAGAGTTGTTATTGATTTTTGTGTATTGATTTTGTTACTGAATTTGGTTAATTCTAGGAGTCTTTTGGTGGAGTTTTTTATCTTCTATGTGGAAGATCATGTCATTTGTGAGTAATGATGATAATTTGATTTATCCTTTCCAGATATATCCTGTCACTTATTTCTCTTGCGTGATTGCTCTGACTAATGTTTCAAGTACTATATTGAACAGACATGGTGGAAGTGGACATCCTTGTCTTACTCCTGATTTTAAAGGAAAAGCTTTCAGCTTTTCCCCATTTAGTATGATACTTGCCATTGGTTTGTATAGTGGGCATCTTTGTCTTATTCCTGATTTTTAAGGAAAATTGTTCAGTCTTTCCCCATTTAATGTAATTTTGGCAAGTGGATGGTCATAAATGGCTTTTATCAACTTGAGATAAAGCAATTGTATACCTATTTTCTTCAGGCTTTTTAAAAATCTTGATTAGATGTTGGATTTTGTCAAAGACATTTTTGTGTCAATTGAGATGATCGTATGATTTTTATCCTTGCTCCTGTTTATGTGATGTATTACATTTATTAATTTGTATATATCTAACCATCCTTGCATCCCTGAGATGAATCATTACTAGGTTATTCACCATTTTTATATTGTCTTGGTTCAGTTCCATTAATTCATATGTATCGAATAATCTATCTATTTCTTCTGAATTCTTCATTTTATTAAAGTATAGATTTACAAAGTAATTACTAATAATCTGGATTTCAGTAATGTCTTGTAATTTCACCTTTTTTATTTCTAATTGCTTTGCTTTGGGTCATTTTTTTTCTTTTCTTTTCTTTT
>NW_022900931.1:38997777-39077275 GCF_012274545.1 Fukomys damarensis | reverse complement strand
GAAAAAAAAAAAAAAAAAAAAAAAAAAGATTGGTTAAAGGTTCGTCTATTTTATTATTTATCCTTTTAAAGAACCACCTCTTCAATTCATTGATTCTTTGTGTTTCTTATCTCGATGTCATTAATTTTTGCTCTGGTCTTTGTGATTTTCTCCTTTGCCCTAGCTTTGGATTTGGATCGTTTTTATTTATCTAGGACTGTAAGGTGCATCATTAGGTTATTTATTTGATTTCACTCTATTTTTCTGGTGTGGACATTCACAACTATATACTTCCCTCCTAGAACTGATTTCATTTTGTCCTATGGTTTCTGGCATGTTATTGGCATTATGGCTTGATTCTGAAATTGTCTAATTTTTTCTGAGACCCACTGATTATTTAGGAGTGCATTGTTTAATTTCTATGCGTTTGCATAATTTCTGCAGCTTCCTTTGCCACTGCTTTCTAGTTTTATTCCACTTTGATCTGATAATATGCATAAGAGAATTTCAATTATCTTGCATGTACTTAAGCATGCTCTATGGTCTAGTATGTAGTCTATATTTGAAGAAAATGTAATATATTGCTATAGCATTTTAGTAAGTTTTGAAATTTAAAGAACTCAAACTTTATCTTTCTTGTTCTTTCTCATGATACTTTTGATCATCCAAGTTCTCTTGAGATTTCATATTAATTTTAGAACTGCTTTTTCCATTGCTGTTTAAAATGTCATTGGTACTTTGATAAAGATTTCACTAAGTCTGTAGCTTAATTTTTACTATTAATTTGCTTTATCTGAGACTAGGGATGTAGCTCAGGGGATCCTGCACTTGTCCTAATTTGTTTTGTCTCAGATATTCTGTCATAGTGATAGCTACACACTTGGGATATTTTGATGGAGAAAATAACCTTGAGCTATGGCTTAATATATATCCTGGATCTAAGATACTAAAAAAAAAAGTAATCAAATATACACTTATATATTGCCTGCATTCTTTTTCTTCTAAGTCCTTCATTTGGAATGTGGAAAAGTTGAGGAATAGTTGTTGACTAAGGAATAACTTGAACCCAAAGGGAGAGCATAGGGTCAGGTTGTCTAGGGTTAAATTCCTGTCTCTACCACTTATAAGCAATAGAAATTTCAGCTACTGCCTAACTTTTCTAAGCCCTATTTTCCTCTTCTGTAAATGTAACATAATCATATGTACTTCATAGGATTGTAATAAAAGTGCATGTAATAAGGCATGTTTACATTTGTGAGGTGCCTCACTCAGTAGGTGTTCAATCAACAGAAGCAAAAATAACTTGTCAAACTCCTGGTTTCAGTGAGGTATGGGCTGCCTCTTCAGGCATTACATGCTTCCTGGCCTATCCCTAACTTTTCCATCTATAAAATATGCTTTTAATACAGTAAATACATATATATAAAAATTTAAAATGCTTGTTCAATGTCATTGTTTATAATATTCATCATCCACTATAAATAACCTCTGAGTGAAATAAATTCAGCCAAAACTGAAATAAATGAAGTATAACTCACCAGTTCATTTCAGGTATGGACATAAATATCAGTTTCTATTAAAAGTGTCTTTGAGGGAATGCGTAATTTTTGTTCAGTGACTTTATGAAGAGGATAAGTAGGTAAAGGGAATTATTTCTAGTCTTTATTCATTGAATTTATAGTTATTTTATGTTTGAACAAAGAGGAGACTAGTACAGCAAAAATTCTATGAGTTTGAAAAAACACAAAGAATATTATTCCAAAAATAACTATTGCAGATTGCTTTTTAATTATCAGATGCTAATGGTTCATGTTGGGTGTTTCACAGTACCATATTCAGGATTCTAGATAGTTAAGAATAACCAAGGCTGTGCACAATAGCAGTATTTAAGAAACATACCATGCTCACTAACTTGCTCTTTGAGCAGGGTCTGGACTTGTTTCAGCTTCACATTAACTGAAATGGGGACCTGAAGAAGGGAAGATGTAATATTCTCTTGTCTCTGAGGATCCTTACTGTATTTGGCTAGACAGATGTGAGGGGATAACTCTGTGCATAAGATCTCTGTTCTGTGGCCAAAGAGGCAACAGGCAATACTTTGCTAATAGAACCCAAAGAAATGGACATGTCTCAGCAAACATTCTTACTGTACCCTAGCGTGGCTCAGGAATCAAACCAACATTGTCGATTTATTTTCATACTTTTTAAATGGAAATGGAATTTAAAGGCCTCTTTGCTTCCACATGTTATGTTGGATTGATACACACACATATACATTCAGTTTTAGTACCAGGGAAAGACCAGGGCTTGGTAATTTTTGGTTACCAGTAGAACCATTCTCCTTTCAAAACCCTGACTTCTCTGGCTTCTTCTACAACTATCACCATTCCTCAGCCTATGTAGTAAATACGTATATGAAGGCTTCTAGCAGTCTCATGTTCTTCCCAGAAGTCAAATAAATGTTTTCCTAAGATTCATCTTAGAAGTATGCTGTTTTCAGAGATGTCTTACACTAGTCTCTGTTAACTATGCCTTATTTTCACTTTGTGTGTTACAGTCAGTTTTTCATGACTTAAGCAACTACCTGAGATGGCTAGGTGTGGTGGAGAATACCTATAATTCCAGCTTTCTGAGAAAATGAAGCAAGAGGATTGCAAAATCTGGGAAATTTGAGACTGATCTGGGAAATTTAGCAACATTGTGAGACCCTGTCGCCCCCTCAAAAGAAGGGCTAGTAATGCAACCCAGAACAAGAGCCCTGGGTGCAATTCCCCAGTACCACAAGCAAGCAAGCAAGCAATGAAAAATTTTATTTTGGCTCACAGTTTTGGAAGTTTTAGACCATAACTGGTTGGCACAGTTGCTTTGAGCATGTGATGAGGCATCGCATCATAACAGAAGCACCAGGCAGAGCAGAAAGCAAAAAAGAACACAAGGGTGGGGGGCAAGGTCCTACAGTTCCTTCCAATTACATGTTCCCAATGACCTAAGGCCCTCCCAATATCTCCACCCAAGTCTTTAACACTTGGGTCTTTGGGAGATAGTACCTTCAAGATATGTCAATGTTGTAACATCTGTTTTAGGAAAAAACAACCAAACGCTAAAAGGTTTTCTTTTTCATTTTTCCTGTGTTTCCACTTATGCACATCTCCCACACTAGTATTAAACTAACTTTCTCCATAACACTTGCAGGTATCTATCTTCATTCTAAGTTTTCCTTCTCATCTGCCAGGAGGCTCTCTGGCATTGACAAAGTTTGCTTCAAGCCTTCTCTGCCTTTCCTTGGTTTGCTTATTTATATTTTCCCTGCCTGAAGTTGGACCTAACTATGGGACTTTCCACAACAGAGGCAGGAGTTTGGATAAGCCAGCAGTTTAAGCAGGTTTTATGACCAGCCATGTAATAAAATGCATTCAGGGTCACCCTAGAAACTTTAATCAGCACCAGGGGTCACTGGATAGCACTTTTAGACAGGAGAGGAAGAAATGAGGAACAGAGATTCAAAGGGGAGGAAAAAGAGTTGGGGGGAAGGGAATAGGTTCCAAGGTTCTCAAGTTATCAGAAATAACTTAGCAAAATCAGTGTGTTTTGCAATCAGAAATGGTAAAAGAGAGAGAGAGAGAGAGAGAGGGCCATAATTGTTCGTGGAAATGGAAGATCTGCTGCAAATTTAGATGAGAATTTTACCCAAAGACTTAATTTTTTTTCCCCTTGTGCAGTTTTGCATGAGAGTTTGGCCTTATGACTAGTCTCAGGATGGATATCAGATATCTCACCCTGAAGGGAGAAACATTCCCACCAAATCCTTCTACCCTGAAAGGGGGGGAAAATTTCTTCATCCAAAATCAGAGCCCAGGCAGACAAATTGGCACCACTTTTTTCATTCTCCAGATTCTATTTTATTTTCTGTGAGAAATAAGAGTGCAGACTTGAGTCACAATTCACAAATATTTGGTAGTATTATGTTGCAAGAAAGTGGGGGGAGTGCAGAAGAAGGTAATTCTTAAAAGCTTTGCCTTCACTCATGCAAACAAACTTTATGCTTTTCAATAAATCTCTTGTTTTATAAGTGGCCATTAAAATAACAGATCATTTGATTAAAATACTGTTTTCTTTTCACAACGGTCATGTGGAGTTTTGGGGACCTCCAAATGTGGTCTTGGCCATGATGTCATTAGCATTTTATTAATGCATACAAAAGGTTAAAAGCTCTTACATTTTATAGGGCTTTTTAAAGCAAACATTTGATTGTCTCTTGCATAAGCTGAACCTGAACCCATTAAAATGTGACAACTTCAAAACTGACCCTGTTTAAGAGTAAAAAGTTGATCAAGGATTTACCACATTTTTAATTGCCTTGAATTAAATGAAAACTGAACTGAGGCCAATATTTGGAAGTAGAAAGAATCAAATTCGGTCCAACATCTCTTGATATAATACTGATACATTTCAAATTGGGTATTTTCCCCTTTTACAGTTGAATAATTCTTTATTGCACAAAAATAGCTTATAGTTTGGAAGGCTTATTTTTCCCTCTCTAGTCCAGTCACAATGGAGTTTGTCATTAAAAGTAAAATGGAAAAAACATTTAAATATGTTTCAGGTGTCTGGGCCTTAAAAAATGCCCAGAGCAGCAACTGACAGTTTGCCTTTGTTGTTTATTGAATGGAAAAGCATCCATGACTGTTTAACTTTAGGATGATGTTATCACATTTTTGAAACTAAAGGCGTTTTGAGAATTACATAATAAACTCACACTAATAACAACCCCATGGTACTGGGGCATATGTGACCAGTTTGCTGTTTTCCATTTTGTCACAGTCTCATCACATACACTTTTATGTGATGTCCCCATGCCACTGAATGTCCAAAGAAAAAATTCCAGCCCTCCCTTCTTCCCCCAATTTACACACAAAATGAAGGAGTACGAGCGCCTCTCTAATTTTTTCCTATTCTTGTATCACTGCTCATGAAGAATTTTCTACGTCCCTTTATTATTTTATTCACTAATGTTTAGGGTAGCCGCATTTCTCATTCTCAGACATTCTGTGTCTTCAGCGCAGATTAGCCCTTTATTTCTTTATCCCTCCCAAATGAACTGCGAAAAGCCATCTCCTGAGTCTTTTTTCTTTTTTAATTGTTTCTACGTTCTGAGGCACTGTGGGAGGAGAAACATAACCACCTAACCACCGGGAGCCGATCAGCAGATAAGCTTGCATAACACACACTTAATTATACAAACAAGTCTTTCTGGAGAAAGTCTTCTGACAGTTACCTCCTGAAATAAATACACCTCGGTGACTGTCAATAGTAATAAAACCCACACAATCATTTCTTAAAGCTTTTATTGTTTGTCTGTAATTAGCATGTTGATGTGATTAAAGCTACATTTGACTTTTGATAAACCCCAGACTCCTATAGATACCGTTTCCATCAGTTCAAAGCCGCTTTCATTAGAAGCGATATTTATCTGATTTGTAACCAATCAATTGGAAATAAAACTTTCCTGTGGCATTCCTTTAAAACAACCAGCAGCAGCCCTCCTTTCCTCCAGCCCTCTTTCCAGGCCGTGTCCTTGAGTGAGATGGATTCCATATGGTTAGGAGGAGGGTGAGGAGGAGCAGGCATTGAAAAGGTAGAAAGAGCGGTTCTGTGGCGAGTCCTTTCAGACTCACGCCTTGTTTCTTCGTGCTGCGGCTGGAAAGCAGGACCTGCTGTAACCAATTTTCTTGAAAACTGCACTTTAGTGCGGCAGCAGAAAAGTTTGAAGTGCTGGATTTGTTAAGGCTACATTTGCGGTGTTTGCTCACCTCCATATTTTTAAGTTTATATTTGATTCTTTTATCAGACTCTTGATCTGCTTTTAATTTTATCCTTTCTATCCTTTCTCAGTTATTTCTCTCTCTATTTTCACCATTGTCATTTGACATTGCTTTTTTCCCCTTCTCTGATTCTTTCTTTTTTTCTTTCTGGCTTTGTGTTTTATGTTTGTTTTCTATAATAACAGATCCTTTGCAGTCACTTTAATTTGCCTTATTCAAAATTATGAAGCTTTTAATGTTGAAGATTTGATGAACAGAATTTCCAGAAGTTTATCTGATCCAGCAAATACGTACGAGGAGACCATCTGACATCCGCAGGTGCTGGAGGAATCCAGGGCTGCTGATAGCAACCTACGTTATCATTGTAGTGAACCTGTAGGGTATATCTGATTTTTTGTGTAGTTCAACCATTGCACAACTGTTTTATTTTTCTTCTCAACAGAATGAAGTGAAAAAATCAAAAGAGAGAAAGGCAAT
This sequence comes from Fukomys damarensis, assembly GCF_012274545.1. Taxonomy (NCBI): domain Eukaryota; kingdom Metazoa; phylum Chordata; class Mammalia; order Rodentia; family Bathyergidae; genus Fukomys; species Fukomys damarensis. The sequence continues at coordinate 39,070,997 of NW_022900931.1, read as the reverse complement.
CTACTTTCAAAACCTGTATATATTATTCAGAGCGCTTCTTTCCTCTTACCCTCTATATTCCCTAAACATCTCATATTTTTAGAAATGAAATCAAGAAAGAAAAGTATTTTCTATAATGGAACAGTGTTGACATGAAAACCTTTATGGATTTCTAGCCATGCCTCATTAAAATCTGTCCTTAAATATATGGTAAACACCTGCATAAATGCCATGCTTTTTGGCATTTGGGGTTTTTTTTTTTTTTTTTTTTTTTGGTACTGGGGATCGAACTCAAGTCCTTGTGCTTGCAAGGCAAGTGGCAGAACCACTGAGCTAAATCCTTGGCCCATGGGGTTTTGAAATGCATGTACAAAAACACAATATTTTATTACTATTAAAATGAAAACATGACATCTGTGTCTGTGAAGCCATTTACACTAATCTGGATATGTTCAAAGACTTTCCATTTTTATTTAATTATATGGTTTCTCAATGCCCATTTCAAGTGTTTTGTTACACACTATAATTTATAACTTTATAGATAATCCCATAGAATTCCAACCTTATTTGGGATCATGCAGCACACATATGTCTTTGCACAGATATTTTAAGTGCATTGTCTTGAGAATGCTGATTCTTTCTAGTCTAAAATGACTTCAATTATGATAATATCTTGTAAATGAATGCCATCTCATGTATGTATGACCTAGGGGTAACTGTGCCTAAAAACTGAGGAAATGGGAAGGGGGGATTATTCCTTCAAAATGAATGACTGAAACAACAAGATTGGGTGTGACAAGTATGTCTCTGCTGGTCTGGGGTTTATGAATATGTCTGTACCCAGGAGAATTTCTAAGAATGCCAGGTGTGGGGAAAAGGTCTGCATGTGGCATACCATGTGCCTGTTGAAAGCAACTTTTATCAAGCAGTTTAAGCATTTCCTTTTCTACTTACTCTAGAAAACATTTAGAAATCATTAAAATTCTATCTTTAAAAAACTCAATCACAATGCTACTCTTCACATGCATTCCGTTATTTCTCCACTTCCTAATTAATATATTTTAACCTCCTTGACAAATATATTGTGCTACTGACACATAAAATATTTAGTCTCATCGTCTTGATTTTGGGTCCACTAATTTAAACTTGTTAATCATATATTTTTTGGATAAAAATTTCATTTCTGCTGAAAAAGTTAAGAATATCTTTAGCTGGAAATTTGGTTTGCATATATCAAGCATTTCAAGATGCATGTAATAAATACAGCAGAATATTCTGTGCTTGAGCAGGGCCTTTGAACTATACTCTGCATATAACTAAAGCCACAGAAACATATCTCAAATAACAGAAGGAAAAAAAATGGCTTACAGATTTATAATGAAAACATACTTTGCTAGTCTTATTCTTATAGGAGTTATCTGGATGAGTGAGCTCTGATAATATACTAAATAACTAAAGGTAGAGGTAGAATTCTGGCCTAAACAGACATTTTAATTAATGTTTACATGCCTGTATATATGTGTTATGTTTATGTAGATAAGGAAGATGCGTAGGTGTTTACAGCACCATGATTTACCAATTTTACATCTTTTTTTACAGCTTTTGAATCTTTTCTGAGCTGTTTGTTCAGAACAGCTACCATTATGTAACATTTCTCTTTCCACAGCGGCTAGAACATATACATACAAGTCACTGAAGAGAGCTACACAATGAAAAACTTCAGAATAAATGCTGAACAATCTAGCCAGGCTAGTTTGATTGTTTCCTTTTACAAAGCCAAAGGTTTGGGGGTTTGAAAAATCGAGGCATTGGCCTAGTGGTTCTAGCTCTGACCCGGGTGTTAGGTGTGATGTGGATACAGCCGCAGGTTCTTTGCCCTGTCTGCTGAGGGTTTGTTGTCATAGGCACGGGGCATTTCAAAAGTCCTCAGCGGAGTAGCCGCAAAGTGATTGAAGTGACTTTCTCCAGGCTGCAAAAGCAAAGAAGGGAAAGTTTTGAACAATTCTTGCAAACATTCCAGCCAGGTCGTTCCAATTCAGCTTTCTTAATAACCCTGAGATGATTTTCTGTCTCATCAGTCTTTGCACTTGTGGGTCATTTTCTTTCGTTTTGGTTCCTGTAGTTAGTATGATATTTTTAAAAATTCTATACACATTGGAGATTTTTATTTTACTCACAAGTCCCATGGACATCATCAAAAATGACTGGTTCTGTATTTCTTTTAAAAAGTGCTGGCAGAGCAAGAGAGAACCTCCTCCTTCAAGTGTGACCTGAAGACAGAATGGGCTTCGTACTTCACCTTTAATTCTTTCAAAATGCAGACTGTCTGTGAGCCTGTACACACCTAGGCAGGAAGAAGCAGTCTGGTTTCTACACTACCATCAGGGTACAAAGCTAATTCAAATGTGAGTAACTCTCCAACTGTTAGAAGAACTGACTTTGCCATTTCCCCTCTTACAAGATTTCAAGCTAATCTGAAGCACACATGAGCATATTCTGATGTGAAGTGGCCTTTCTGAAGTCTACTCACATACTGGTGGAAAAAGAAACAGCACCAGCTACAGTCCACGTTCAGCCAGAGGGAAAAACATGTGCCGTGACTCTGTGGTCCACTTCATACACAAAACGTTACTGTGAGCTCTTCAGAACTTACTACATCTTTGTGCAAAACCTATTTGCTTGCATTTAGACAAAAACACAACCATCTTCCTTTCAAGTCTGTGTGTGTGGCTGCGTGACTAGTATGATGGTATTTCTCATTTCTCCACAAATTGGAACATTGTGACATGGCCAGTTTTAAAAAAAGCGTTCCAATAAAACATAACATAATACTATAAATAAATGAATAGAATAACCTCTATTCTCTAGGCTTAAAAAATGAGTTTTGTTTTTTTTTAAAAAAAAACAAACTCTTAAGATCAAGTTGAAGGAGTCTTCCCGAGGAAGCCCTCCACAAGAAATGGCACTGGGTGTCTGTCCTCCACCACATCTCTGTGTGTGGACCTGCCAGGGGCTGTACTCTGGTCTTGGCAGTGTTGTGCGGTCACTGCAGAGCCCAGAAGAAAGAACACCAAAAGAGAAGTTTTAAAAGGAAAGAAATAAAAATGAAAGGGGTGGGGTGGGGGAGAAAAAAAAAAAAAGAACAAGTGCTCTCAGCTCCAACGGAAGCTATGCCAAGAAGCAACTAACTAAAAACAGACTGAACAGAGACAGAAATGAGGCAAGAATAAAATGGTTTGGAGTCAGGCTGACAAATGTATGAGAGAAAAATTCACGTGGTTTCAGAGCAGTACTTGGCATCTGCCTCAGAGATTTCTGTCTGTAGTATGTATGTAGTTTTAAATTTTTATTTCTGGAGGAGTATTTTTCAACTTCTTAGTGACAAGATAAGTTTCTTTTTCTTCTTTTAAATAGTGGAGAGAGCACCCTCACTTCCCTCTAGCCCCCAGATTCTCTCCTCTAACCTACTACAGGTTTTTTTTTGTTTTTTTCTGTAGCTGCACATTGAGGCCAGGTCCTCATTCATGTTAGGCAAGTACCCTAGCACCGACTTACATTCTCAGCCCTTATTGCAGTTTTAAAGCATTTTCTTGTAGTGGTGCTTGCAAATTACAGTACATATAATTTGTGGGAAAGGTACTTGTGAAAGAGCAGATCACAGCACTTGGGGAGGCTAAGGGAAGAGGATTGTAAGTTCAACCCAGCCTGGGCACCTTGGTAATTTAGCAAGACCCTGTCTCAAAATGAAATATAAAGTAACGAACTGTTCAAAAGGGCTGGGAACTTAGGTGAGTGTGAAAGCTCTGGGTTCAGGCCTTAGTGCTGAAGAAAAAAGTTTCCTGTGTAGCCTCATTAGATCACTTCGCAGGGTTTCTAACAAAATAAAGTACTAAAACCAAATGTCTGGGTCTACTCTTTTTCAGCTAGTTTCCTAACACTCCCCTTTTTCTTATTTAGCAAATTTTAACAACAGCAACAACAAAGTCACTGTTTCAAAAGAAGGCAGGGTGTGATGAGGGCCAATTTTGATTCTGCATACTTTGGTCCTCCAGCTGAGGTCTGCAAGCACTTGGCTTATTAGATCCAATCCGCCTGATGGCTTGTATGATAATGAGTGTCTGCAAGGCTTGCTTATGGTTAGGAATTTTTAATGCTGTCCTTGTGAACTCCACGGAAGCTTCTTGTTTGTAAACAGAGGCTTAACACTCTCTACTCACCCCATCCCAGGAACTGTGTGAGCTGGTGACAGACACCCAAAGAGAAAGCCCGCCATCGTGATGCTAATTTCACTACCACTTTGACCAGAAGTAATTATACGTGCGTATAATTTGTGAGAAAGCTTCTTCTACAAGATCAAAACATAAAGAAAAAACAAAATTATGTGTGGGGGGATGGGGGAGTGGTTTGGGGGATTAAACCAGAGACCTCTGTGCTGAGTTGTATCTCCAGTCCTTTTTGTATACACTATTTTATTTTGAGACAGGGCTTCGCCAAGTCACTGTCAAGACTATTTACAGAGGCTGGGTGTGAATTTGCCACCCTCCCAGAGTGCCGGGATTACAGGCATGCACCACCACCACACCTGAGGCTGAAAAATATGTTTTCCCCCAAGGTTCTGGGGATGGGACCCAGGGTCTCCTGAAAGCTAGGCGAGTGCTTTACCACAGAGCTGCACCTCCAGGCCCAGAAGCTTGTTTAAACTAAATCAAGCACCTTTTAGGTAAGGGATACAAATGCAGTTAGAACTGGACTGTTTCCCTCTGCCTTGCTATCAAAGCCCTGGGAGTTTGAACTGCTCTGAAAGCCAGGGCGACAGTGTGGATATTCTTATTTGGACTTCTCCCTGTAAAGCTATGAAAGACCAGACTTGATGAAGCACAGATCCTTAGTCAGAGACTTTTCTTCTGTCCTGTGATAGACATGTTCTAAAGGCACTAACAGGGACTGGGCAGAAGACTGACAGGAACTGCTGTCCAGAGGGCAGCATTCAAGCCTCTGCTTTCTGTGCTGCTCCCTTGCCATCCCATTCTGCTTCCTGCTCCAGCCTTAACCAGCTCAGGTCAAGACAGAAACAGAGGAAAGTTACTCTGGAAACATGTAGATGCCCCCCCACCCGTGAACTACTGTTCTTGCCTCCGGAACATCTGTATAACATCTGCATTAGCAAAGCCTTTGAGAGAAGAAGTCCTGTGAAACACACATTCTGTCCAATGTGTCCCCATTTCCAGTATTTTTTATATCAGAAATAATCTCCTCAGTGGGGTCGAGCTTGCAGTAGTATGGTAAGAAGACAAAGTCCAAACGAATGCAGTGTTGTGGAGAACAGTGATGATCTGTTGGCACTGCACTGGCCCCTTCTCTGGGGCAGAGAGTGGTGGCTGAGGGACACGCATTTTAACCACAGTCAAATGAGCCACCGTAATGCTTACATTTTAGTGTTGACTGAAATACTCTTGCTGTTAGTTTATGCACTTCACTGAGATTTCCAGACAAGTGAAAGTAGAAGCTGGCCACTTGAACATAGTAGAAGTAGCATGAGCTTTAAAGCCAGCTCTGGATTCACATGTGAACTGTACACTAAATATTAGTGGTGACCTTTGACCTCCCACAATCTCAATATCTTTACACCTAAAATGAACACTATATTTAGAGTCGTTTAAGATAAGATACAAAAAGTGCTTGGTCCATTAAAACAAAACAAAAATAAAATTCTATACTCAGTAAAATCTAGTTCTCCCCTCTTCCCTGTGATATAGACAGAATGGCAAACTATTTTGTGTCAAATCATTCTAAAAACTAGTTATCAGCTCTCTAGTGACGATCTTTCTGCACCATTACTAGATTTATATGCTCACAACAGAGTCATATAGTTGTAGAAGTTATAGAAGAAAATATGAACAACTTAAATGCTGAATATATTCTGACATTTACCTTTACTACCATAAATATCCATAGACAATTTACTGTTTTAAAAATAATAATCATAATGTACCTTTTGTAACATTATGTTAAGAGCTGCAGATAAATTATTTCATTTATCCCTCCTATCAATTTTATGAAAAATTATTGTTGTTTCAATTTTGCAAATGGGGAAACTAAGGCCTAAAATGGTTTTTAAAATTGGTATTATACAAATAATGGCAATAAGGTTCAACTCCAGATCTGTTAGGCTAAATCCCGAGCCCATAAATACTGTGCACATTATGTTATCCTAATTACAGACCATAAATAGGATCTAAGTAACATCACTGCAAACAACCATTAAAATGCTTAAATCTCTAATGACACAAAATTCACTTTTCCAAATTGTCCATCTAACTCATTCCATGTTTTGGGAGTTTTCCTACTGTTTTTGACTTTTAATGTCATCGCAAAGCTCAAAGGGGACAATTAAACAGCTGTATGGAACAAAGCTGTGTTGTAAAATAGAATTAAAAGGTTAAATTACCGAATGGGCCATTCACTATTACTTTTTCCTTGTTGGAAAATTTGCTTGGCTGACAGTTTAGAACTACTATATGTGGCTATTAAGGACTTGAAATGTGGCTTTTCTGCATTGAAATGTACAAAACATACACTGGATTGCAGGGACAGTACCAAAGAAACCAAAAATGTAAAATACATCAATTAATTGACTACATATTAAAATGATAACAATTTGGATATAGGTTAAATGCATTTTTAAATTGCTTTTTTCTGTTTATCTTTACTTTTTAAATGTGGCTATTAGAAAATATTAAATTATATATGTGGCCGCATCTCAGCTTGCATTTTATTTCTGTCAGACAACACTGATTTGGAACCTTGAAAGTGAAGTGTGTCAGTTCCACACCTTGCCCCCTGTAGTCCTAAAGAAAAGAAAGGAAATAGGTATTTAGCTGCCCTTCTATTCTAGTTTAGTACTTTGGCCTCAATGTACTTTGCATGCATTGAACAGTTCTTCTCTTCTGGCCTGTGGTTAGTACTGAAGTGAATATCCCTAAATCACTATTTTTAAGATTCATGAGAATTATTTCTTTAATTACCAGAGAAAATATTTCTTTTGGAATTGTAGGTGAACGCATGGCCTTGTCCAGCATAGGAAAAATTCAGGCATTTCCTCTCAGTTTTGCTTAGTGTGGTGGGTAGATATGGAAGGGAGATGTGGAACAGGGGCAAGTAGGGGGATTTATTAAACAGACTCAGGCCCAAGGCTGCGTGGGTACCACCCTGCACAGCTGTAATGAGAATAAATGTCTTTCGCAATCCTGGACTCTCCTTCTGAGCACAACAGAACATTATTCAGAGTAGCCAACCATGCTGAAGACCCGAGTTAGCCCTGATTTCTAAGCTTTGAGAAATCAAATGACATTCCCAAGCACCCCACCTAGGAATGGTTTGTTCAGGTCTCAGAGCAGGGGCAACAGCTGATTTCCATCTTGGAGGAAGGTACTGTTTCCGCCAGCCTCCCTGCCTGAGATCACAGCTGAGCCATATTTAGCCCCTAAAGTACATGTTTTAGTGCCTTACTCTTTTTAACTGGCATATGTTAAGCGCTTTGAATTAACAGGTGCATAAAAACTGTCAAAAAACAAGACTGTCAGTTGTATTAAAAAATATGGCATTACATAACCACGTACTCTCAACACGTCGGCATGTTGGAGCTTGAAAAGTCCTTCTTCCCTCCAAGCAACCCAGCAATGCTAATCCATTCCATGAAACAAAAGTCCATGGTCCTTTACTTGCACTGCAGAATCGGATTATGTATGCATGCAAGGGATAGCAGTAGATCAGAATCATACCAGGGAAAGTTTTCCTTCTCAACTGAATCCTTCTTTTAAGTTTTTGACATGGTTAACCAAGCTAAAAGAAGGGAAAAGCACTCCCAGGGTCCTGTAAAGCCCACCTGAAGGCTGTTCCTTTCAAGGAAAATAAAATTTTTTGAGACAAGATCTCACTATGTAGTTCAGGCCAGTCTTGAATTCACTGTGTAGTCCAGACTAGCCTTGAACCCATAGCGATACTCCTGCCTCAGCCTCTCTCAAGTGCTGGGATTAAAGGCATGTGCCACAATAGCCAGCAAGGAATATAAACAATTTATCATATCAATTGGTGACATTAAAAGTAGCACAAGGTGACAGAAAAAGAAAATGTGTTGCTTAAAGCTAGGTGAGGTAAATCTTGGAAACAGCCTGTATGCTCATCAACAGATAAATAGGTAAAGAAAATGTATTTATACACAATAGAGTACTAATGTGCCACAAAAAAAGGATAAAAGTGAGTCATTGGTAAGAAAATGAATGCACCTTGACATAATAATATTTAGTAAAATAAAGCAGATACACAATCTTAAATATTGTATGGTTTCTCTTATATGAGAAACCAGAGTATAGATAATGTAAAGAGCAAAATAAAACACAGATAATAGGAAACAGGGAGACAGATCTTTTACAAATAAAAGGGGACCAAGAAGTGGAGGGAGAGGGCATGAAGGGAAAGGAAGGGGAAATAAAAAGAATTAACACGAGTATGTACGTATACCAACTCCCCACCGTGCATGTAATGCTTATGTACTATAAAAATGTACTAATATTTGTTTTTAATTTTTAAAAAATTTTAAAAGGGACACTCATGTTTCAGATTAGTTCTCATAACTTGGACTAGCCTCTGGTGAGCTGTATATGTTAATGTGTGGGAATAAAATGCATAATGCAGATTTAAAAAGCTATGTGAATTGTATCAGTTTGAAGTGAATATATGTAAGATATGACTTAGATAACATAAGTAGAATCAAGTATGATCCAGTTAAAGAAGAGGATAAATCATGTTTGCTTCCGTGATTTTGAGTGCCTGTACTACATCTTTAAGTATAGTAGATAGGTATTACTATAGTTGGGATGGGGAGACCTAGCATTTCTGACTTTAGTACTTTCTTGCATATAACATGCACCATAAAAGCATTTGGTGAAGTCAAACTAAAAGTTTGGTTACAACCTTATTTTATGGTACTGTTTCAGACTCAGCACTGAGTCCTTGTCAGTTACTTTTTTGTTTATTTTTTGAGACAGGGTCCCCCTATGTAGTTGAGGCTGACCTGGATGGTCTTGAACTCACAGCGATCAGCGCCACCATGCCCAGCTTGTCAGTTACTTTTTTCTCATTGCTGAGACAAAATATCCAACACCCAAAGTTAAAAGGGAAGACCTGTATTTGGCTTATAGTTCCTAGAGGTTTCAGTCCATAAACAGCTGGCTTCAAAGCAGGGTGGCAGAGGGGCAGCAGTTAGTTCATGGTGGTGGAAGATACAAAAAACAACAAAGGACCTTATGGCAGAGGGGCACCACAGAGGAGAAACAGTTTATGGCGCCCACACCGTAGCAAAAGTAACAAGGGACTTTCAACAGTGTGTTTCTGTTCCTTTTATCTTATTCAGACTACTGGGATTAAGGGGCTCCAAACCAATCATTCAATGTAGTGGTTTAGTAATCACATGCCCTTAACCCGAGCATCACACACTCTAGATTCACCTACCTCAGAAAAAGACCCACCTACGATGCAGGAGGTTTTGGGAGGACATCAAGACACAAGCCATAACAGTCCTAATCTATGAAATAGCAGGACGACCATGGTCAAGTTAGTTACTTTTTCCTAAGCCTTGATTACTATTTAAAATGTAACGTGGAGGTGGAAGGGGTCGGACAACTGAAAGAGACTCACCATGCATCTTAGTTCCCAAAAGAGTAAAATTCTATGACTCATGAAAAACTTTCAGGAATAAGTTTCACTTCTGGATATCCCTATGTAGAATACTAAAGCTACTGTACTGAAATTATGAAGAAGGTTGTTTTTATTTCTTGTTTGGTTTTGTGAAATGATATTTAGAGTGTTGGATTTTTTTAAAAATTTGCATTCTGGACCCTAAAGGTTCAGACCCATAGTCAAGTTTTCTGAGAAGTAGACTCTGAAACAGAGATATGTGTGCATGCGTACTCACTGAGCAGTGTGTCTGAGAACAACTTCTATAAGCAGGCAGACAACTTGGGCTGCACTCACACAAAGGCCTCGAACATTCCTTGGAGAGTTCTAGTCGGTCCTTCCAGCTGAGGAAAAGGGAACGCTCTATCTTCCCAACTGTTAGTCTTTGTTGCAGGCTGCCCTCTAGGAAGGAAAACTACTCTGGGCAAGGCTACTCTCCGTAGCCAAGGAAACTTCTGGAAAGAATCACCAGAGCCTTTAGCAGCCAACATTTCCCCAAACTAGGGTAGGGGTAATCAGTGGGAGAGGGTCTGCGGGGTAGCTTACCATGCACCACTGCCACATCTGTTACAAAGCAAACACAGGATCTGTTCTGATGGCTCTTGTACCTTCTCTTACACCAGATGTGTGACCTTAGACAACATGACTTAATTGTTGCCACTTTAAACCCATACTCTGAGCATTCCTAATTCAGAGATAACACAACAAAGCAGTTATGATGACTCAAGAAGTATTTTTAGCCATCCAGTAGAGTGTGATGTATAGTGGGCTCTTCATAAATATTTCACCTTCTTCTCTTACCAAATAATCCTTCTTCATATCTAAGTTTCAAACAAAATGGAAGAGAAGGTCCAAAGGGGAAGGGGAATTAGGAGCGGCAGAGGAAAGGAAAAAAGAGAAAGGAGTAAATATGAAAGAAGGGAACCAAAGTCTTTGCAGCTATGGAAGGGTGGAGGGGTTGAAGGGAGGGCAGGAGAATGGGGAGGAAAAGAAGAACCAAGACACATCATGTAAAGGAACAAATTCCCAATGATGAATGTCATCATATTGTATACCTAAAATGTACCGATAAAATTCATGAATAAAAGGAGAGGGAATATGCAACATACCGGTTGTCCTTGAAGTTAGTCCACAGATGAAAATGTTTTCTTGTTGTACACTGCCTAGTTCTCTCTCTGAGGGCTGATATTTTAGGCTGGGCTGTGTTTTCTGTCCCTTGATGGATGTACTTCCCTGTCAGAAAAATAGGTACTGAAAGAACGCAATCTCTCTCCACTCCACCAACGCTTCACCCCATCTTTAACCCTGTTCCCAGCTCTGCTATTACTCAGTAATTAAAGTTACTATAGCAGGGGCTGAGACTGGAGGTCTTCTCCACAGGCTGCTTCTACCCTCCTTATGTGTTAATTCAAAGGGCCATCGTTAAGTATCCTGCAAAGTTTCTCTGACATTATTATGTCAGACAAGACATGCGTGGGATACAGGGGAGGTAGGCAGATGCATTTAGTTATTTTAGGCCTTTCTAAATATGAACCCAAGCTAAAAAAAACAGTTTGCACAACCACCATGAAGGTGCTTTCCTATCAGAGGTGTTATTTTGTTAATTTTTAATATTTTGTTTATATATCGCATAATATCCCTATTATCCCTATTTATTATATATTATTACCATTACATTATGCTATTATTACCAGGAGATGTTGTTGCTGTTGTCTGATCCTGATTGAATGGCAACAAGAAGTCAGTTCCTATACTGGAATGGAGGGGAAGGAGATTTTGCCCAAGGAATCATGTTCTAAGAAAGATCAGAGACTACGGGTTACACCTGCTGCACATTCCTCCCTGGATGCCCTGCCTTGTGGACTTGTGTGCAGTTTTAATGCGCAAGTCCCCAATCAAAGCTTGCTCCTCCTTTTAACTTCTTCTCCCCTCCTTCCTTCCTTTGCACACAGACGTCTTCCTTTGCTTCTCCCCATCTCAGCATCAGCCAGTGCCGTGCAGTTTCATAAATCCCAATCACGTTGGTAAATATTTCTATTTTTGAAAAGCTGGAGAACAGTTGTTCTCTAGGAAGTGGAAGGGTCAAATTCTGGAAGGAAATTGCTGAAAAGGCACCAGGCTGTGGCACTGGCAAAATCGTTAGCTGCGAGGCAATTTTATCTTGAATAGGGAAGAAGAAGATCTTTTTCTCCAAATACTACAATAAAATAAACTTTGCCAGTCCACTAGAAACTTAAAATAGAAAAGAAAATTGCTTGAGCTCTTATCATGGGGAATTTAAAACCATAACAATAAAACAAACCAAAAAGACCCAAACAAAAACGGCTTTCATTCCACTGTGTAAGCCCTCAGGGTGGATGGGTTTTATTTTAGCTTATTTAGGCTTTCATTCTACCTCTCTTAGAAGGAGCTTGGGCCTACTTTGGAAGTGGAAATGAGCTTTTCTTGGTTGTTTATATTAGCAGTTTTTAGTGTGTCATCTTGATTATTATATAAGACACAGGCACTTCTTTATCATTTTAAAAATAGCGAGTCCTTGATAAAGACTGCTCAGTTAAAGCTGTTTGCTTATGCTGGGTGTGGTGGTGTATGTTGTATTCCCAGCACTCTAGAAGCTGAGGCAGGAAGATCATGGGATAAAAGCCAGTAAGGACTACATAGTGAGACTTGTCTTCCAAAAATCAAACTGAAAAGATAACAAAAAAACCTGTTCATGTGAGCACTTGAGGGATGTTTTGTTTTGGTAAGAACTGTGGCTTCATTATTCATACCTGCTATTTAGTCAAAATTTCATGGACTGTATTTAGCACAAATGTGAAAAAAGAAAAAAAACACTCAAATGTTAAGCCAAATTATGGAGGATAGCAGGATTTTGAGTGACCATCAAGGAGGGTGGGAGCGGGGTGGAGGTATGAAGAGACGGGCTTGGTGGTGACTGGCACAACCTAAGCTCCTTGTGAGCTTACCATAGAACCCTTCATGTTTTGCCACACCCTACTGATTCAGCTTGGCCTTGGGGCTCCCCTGCCACCTGTAGGATGAGCAGTCTCTCCCTCCATCAATGCCAAGTCCTGCCCTACGCTGACCGCCATGTGCCCCGAGTGGCTGTCTCCGCTCATCACTTTCAGACTTGCAGACACCACAATATGCATACTATGTTCTGATGTCCTAGCAGCCACTGAGCGGATGTAATCAGGATGCAAACTTCTACCCGTGGAAGAAAGAACGGAGGGGCAGGAGCTGTCCAGACAAAAGTCCTCTTCTTCCTCACACACATTAACCACTCTAAAGCACCATTTTCTTCTTTTCCTCCTCTTCCTTCTCCTTCTTTTTCTTGTCTTCCTACTCCTTCTCCCTCTTCGCCATCCCAATGCTGAGGATCACACCCAGGCATCTGTGCATGTTAGGTCAGTGCTCTACCACTGAGCCACACCCCTAGCCCAAGTACCATTTCTTTTTTTTTTAATTTTTATTGAGTTTATTGGTACAGTCTAGGTATACAGTACAGTTACATTCATTATTGGGATCCTGTACCTTTACATGATAGGTCTTGATTCTCATTTTTTCCCCTTGTCCCTGCCCTCCTTTCATCCCCTCCTCCCTTTCCCATTTACAAACACTTTATTTTCATTTTTTCAGTTTCTCATATTTTTTTCCTCTCCCTTATTACCTTTCCCCCACCCTTCCCACTTTCCCTACACCTTTAGCCCTTTACTTCCTATTTCACATTATCAATTATCTCATTAGGATCTTGTGTACCATTATAGTTTATTCACACCAGAGAAACTATTTGGTATTTCAGTTAAAGAAATCTCTATATGAACATTAAAAATAGGGAATCCTAAAATAAAACTAAAAAGGAAAGTAAAAGAGAAAAGGCAGTGATGTAAATTTAAAATAATCCTTAATTCTGAAGATGAAAATGGTCCTTGAACATATTTAAGTTGCTTCTTAATGTAGCCTTTCTGCAGAAGTTCCCACTGACCATATCTGCTTTGTGCCCAGCAGGAGCTGAAAGATTGTTGTCAATTTCTTTACTTCCTCACTTCCTTTTTCACTCTACCAAACCTTTCAGGTTAAACATTAGCAGTTAAATCATTGCCTCAGTATGTAAATGAAGTCAGTGTGTCAAAGGCACATTTGCAGAGTTCCCATGTTTAGTATTGTCAATTAAAAATTAAATAAACAAGCTGGGTGTGGTGGTGCATGCCTGTAATCCCAGCACTCAGGAGGCTGAGGCAGGAGGATCACTGTTAGTTCAAGACCAGCCTGGACTACATAGTGAGTTCCAGGTCAGCCTCAACTACACAGAGAGAACCTGTCTCAAAAAATCCTCAAAAACAAAAAAACAACCCCCCCAAATTAAATAAACAGGGGGCTTGGGGTGTCACTCAGTGGTAAGAGTGTATAAACACACATACAGGCGGTTTTTAAAAACAAAATTTAGTTTGAATAAAAAAACATATAGAGCTTTATTGGGTATACAACAGGGCTCTATCTACCTCTTCATCAACGAGATCACTCCCACCTTCATCCACTGTGAGCTAATAAATGCCACAAGGGAGTTTGGAACAATGCAGAGGTGGTGCCAAAAAGAAAGTTTCAGAAGACAGCAGTGTGCACCAGGAAGAAAAGCACCAAAGGAGGAATCAGGACACGGGAGTCTTTGAGAAATTTCTTAACCTCTGATTCTTCATCAACTCAAGTAAAAATATGTAAATTGTGATAGCAGTTGCTTTACCAATCTTAACTGGTTGTCAGAACATCTAATGAAATCGGTACTTGAGAATTCTGAAGTTCTATTTGGCCTTCAAGTGTTATGATCCATAGACCAATCCGTTTAGTAACACAAGTGTGGGGTCCAGTCCTAAGTACCCTACATCAGGACTGCATAATCTGGGATAGGTGAGTTCATCTTTCTGAACCCCTATCATACATTTTAAAATGTAACTAATTCTACATGTTAGAGTCGGAGTAACAATAAAAGGACTTCATGTTGCCAGATACAGCATTAAACACTTGGCTTATATAAGTTTTGTTTTTAAATGTGATCATTTTACATGAGCAGGCATTTGTGGAGGATTTCAACTCTAGCGTTTGAGAAGTTGAACACTATCATTTATTGCTAAAACAAATGGAAACTTTGATGAATTATCTAAAATACATAATACAAAGTAAATCAGTCCCCTGACCATGAGGCCATCATCTGCTTTCTCACTGGTGATGAGACCCAGGAGAACGCACACAATTCCCACTCGTTCAAACATAATCATTGTTTTTCATCTGTTTTCAGAATTTGGCAACTAATATTTGCAGTAGTGGAGTATACACAGTATTAAAAGTATAAACCGATAAATAAAGAAATAAATAAAAGAGCATAAACCAAGTGAAAAAGTAAATTACCTGTGATGAATGATAAATGTTTGCAAATGGCAGAGAACATAAGACCAGACAATTTAATCAGCTTTTCCCCAAGACCATTGGATTTGATGGACAAGAGACCTCAAGTCAGACCAATTCAGCAAGATCTTCAAAAAGGCAAAACAACCCTGCTGTCTTTTTCAGTGGTGTTTCTGAGGGGACTTGAAGAAGAAAGGTGTTTATTTGCTAACGGGAGTACAGCAGTAATTCAAAAGAATAACACAAACATGAAGATGTATACCAAGGTCAAAATCCTGGGTCACATTAAAAACAACCATGAGGATTTTCCACAGGTAGAGAGGAGCCACCTGAAAAGATAAGGGACTAGAAACCTTCACTGGCTGAAGAGGAGAATGACGCGCCCAGTCCAGCTAAGTAGCTTACATGTGTAGTGGAAGCACCTGAGGGCGGAAGAGTGGCCAAACAGCGGCCAGGGGTCAGCTAATTTGAATTCCTGGGATGTCCATTCCCTGCGATCTGTGACAACTTCTCCCAAGTCCACTCAGGATTCTGCTCTGCCCAACCTCCTGGCCAAAGCCATGCAGTCATCTTTTTCCTGTGCTCTGCTTTTCTCCTGTGCTCTGTGTCATCCTAGACTCTTCCTTTCTCTTTTGGTTTTAGGAGAACTTTTTTGTCCCCCCCATCATCTTTTTTTTTTTTTTGATTGGAAAAATGCAAATAGGGAAAAAACAAGAATGGATGGAAAGCAGTTAGGGTCATAAGACCTACCCATAGTCATAAGTGCCTCATTAGGACTTATTTATGTTTGGCCAACATAGAAAATGTTTTTACCAAAACAACCCAGCCCTAATTCATAGAGCTGCAGTCTTTCACTCTCAATCTGATTTAAGCTACTAACATGATTTAAACTCTGTAACTCACACATTGCCCAGGGCAAGAATTTAAAGTGAGAATCAAGTTTTAAGTCGTTTACAAAATATACTTTCTCACCCTGCCACTTCTCCAGTTACCAAATCGTTTCCAATCTGCCTGGACCTTCTGGGGCTGATGCATAAATCAGGATAAATGTGGGTGGAAATGGCTTCCTTTTCTTCAAAGCAGTATGTATCCACCTCAGTTGAGCACCAGAAACCCATAATGTGTGTGCAGTTCCCATTACACCAAGGGGAAGCCTGTTCTAACGGCTTCAAACGCTCTCAGGTGTATGGCGTTACAAACACTGCTATGGAGAAAGTGACTTTTAAAACCCGGAGAAAGCCCTGGGCTGAAATCAAGAAGGGATCATCTGGTCTTTGAGCTCTCCTTTCTTATTCTGATAGATACAGGGAGAAGACATCAGTGGGATGGTACATTGGCGTGAACTCTGAAGAAAAGACTCTATCTAAGATGTCTGACCTTAAACACTGTGCTCCAGGGATTCCAGGCTCCCCTGAGGTTGTTTGCAGACTGAACCACAAGCAGCGTGGGAACACAACCTTGAGGCAACTGCAGTATGTTCAATGCTTTGTTTCCTTCGTCTATTCCTCTCTCTTTCCCTTTTGCTGTCTGTCTCCTCTGTCTCCATCTTCCTTCATTCTTCCATTTCTCCTATTCTCCCCCCTTCCTTCCCTTCCTTTCTTCCTCAGCGCCTTTGTTATTCATAGTTGGACTTTTATATTTGAGTTTTCTGGTATGCTCAGCATGCTAGGCAGATGGAAAGGTTAGCAAATGATTATTATGTTGAAAGTATCACATTCTAGCTTCTTAATGTTTAAGATTTTGTTTTTATTCTGCTACTGCTTTCAGTGAGGAATAGCTCTGAGAAAAATAGTTAAATGGCTTAGTTGTCAATATACATGGACATTCAATGTTTTTGGGAGTTACCTAATAAACAGGAAGGCTAAGCATTAATGAGAAAATGTTTATCAAAACTCCCTGTGGTGAGTGTATCAAGAGATGCATGCATAAGCCCAGTCCTCCAACAAATTACAGGCCATTGGAAAGACAGAACTAATATTTACTAAGAATCAAATATCATTAATTCATTCAATAAGCGATAATTGAGCAGCTACTATGTGTTAGGGAACACTTCTAGGTTCCAAAGATAAAGCAGTCAATCCAAAGCCCAAACCTGATTGATTTTGTAGTGTAAGTGACTGGGCATTTCATATACTTTAGTTGATTCTCCCATGAACTCTCTAAATTAGTGTTTGAGCCACTTTCCTGACCCTGGGATGAAATATCCAACACTTGCAATTAAAGGAAGAGAAATTTCCTTTGGTTAAGTTTCAGTGGATTCAGTGCATGGTCAGGTGGCTCCAAGGCAGAAAACAGCATGGCAGAATGGCATGAGGGAGAAAAGCTGTTCACCACATGGTGACCAGGAAGCAGAGAAAGAGAGAAGCCAGGAATGAGAATACACCTTTCCAAGTCATACCTCCAGTGACCCACCCCTTTCAGTCAGACCCCACCTTCAAGTGTGAAACTTTTCAGGACATTTTAGATCTAAACCATAACATTTTTCCCTGGTACCCAAGAGGCTCATGTCCATCTCATTATGCAAAATGCATTTAGCCCATCTCTACCAAAGTCTCAACAGTTTCAGCTGAAAAGTCCAAGTCCAAGGTTTCTTCTGAGGCTCAAGGAAAACTATAAGCTGTGAATCCAAGCATCAAAAAGAAAGTTAAACATCCCCAATATACAATCATAAAGGCAGACGTTCCCATTTCAAAAGGGAACACCAAAGTGTTATGTCTAGATTTCCCCCCAAAGCCTCATACAATCATAGGTGGGGCTTCTCCAGAGATGGCTGAATGTAGAGTGTGTCACTGGTTCATGGTGCAATGCTAGGATTAGAGGTGGGTGATTACTAGATCAGTCCACTGATTGATTTGGCACCAGCCTAATACCAGTAGCCTAGACAATATAAGGGACAGAAAGAGGCTTGTCTTATCTCTTGCTTGCTTTGCTACCTCCTACCTGCCATAACTGTTTCTCTTCTGTGATGGCACCCTGCCTTGGAGCCAGCTGAGTATGAACTGAAACCTGTACAAATTGTAAGCTAAATAAATTTTTCCTTCCTTAACTTTGGGCGTCACACATTTTGTCTCAGCTATAAGAAAAGTAAGACACAAAGCAAGACTTTAACTCAGCAGGGCAAATATTAAATCCTGCAGCTGCATATCCAGTACTCAAGGTGGCCTATGGTAAGAGGTGAGTTCCAAAGAGCTTGGGCAGCCCCACTCCCAGTGGCCTTGCTTGTTACAGCCCACATGACCTCTCTCTTAGGCTAGCTCTGTTCACTGCCCTATACTTTTCTTCAGGAGACTTCAACTTCCTGGGCTCTTCCCTGAACTTTCAGCTTAATTCTCACAGCTTCTTGGTAGGGACTATACTCCTTTTGCCCAAAGCCTTCGTCCAAAATCTAGGTAGAAACCTCCATGACCCCACAGTTCTTGAATTCTGCATACCTGAAAAACTGGAACCATGTGGATTATACAAAGTCTGGCTCCCAGCTTGAGCAGTAGCCAGATCCCTTTGACCATAGCTGCAGTGGCCTCTGAGTACCTGGATGGCTGAGTATAGTGAAATGAGCTGGGGAACCAATTCCCTAGGTGGCCCTTCTGGAGCAGGGCACAGTGGGACTCTCTTCTCAAAGGAAAATCTTTTAAAGTAGTTCAGCTTTACCCTTTTACACTGTTGAGCCTATGAAGGGTTGTGTCTGGCTAATTCTGGAGATGTTTCCTTATTGTCCTGATGCAAAATATTCTATTCAATGCTAATCTTTTTAGCAGCCATATTTTACTTTGCCTTGACTTTGCAGGCACTTTCTTCTTGGAAAAAGAGTAAGATTTTCAAAACATTCAGAGCTCTCTGCCTTCTGCTCCCGATTCTCACAGTTGATCTATACTACGTATGCCTCTGGCAGAACACTGAGCTGCCGTGAAATTTCCTCCACCAGATTAATTAGTCTTCCTTCTCTAATCTCAGCCTCTCTTAAAGTATTAGAACATAGACAAAATGTAGCTCAGTTTTTTGCCAGAGTGCAATACACACGGCCCCTAGCGCCATCATTCCCAGAGGAAACCACATTAGCCTGGCCTTTACTGTTCTCATTCCCACCAGCATTCCAGCCTTATGAACTCTGACCAGAATTTCTTGGCAGTCTATGCTCATAGCAGTCTAGCTAGCATCTCCAAACCTTTCTAAACTCCTCCTTCAAATCAGTTCCAAAGACTTCTGAAACACATGGTCAGGTCCAGTCACAGCAATGAACTCACTCCTGGTACCAGTTTTCTGTTTTAGTTGCTTTTCCGTTGCTGGGACAAAATACCTAACACTTGAAAGTTAAAGGAGAAGTTTATTTTGGCTCACAGAGCCAGAGGATTCAGTTAATGACTGGTTGGCTCTAAAGCAGAAACAGCACAATGTAAGTTCATCGCAAAAGAAAGCTGTTTACTGCATAATGGCCAGCACACTGAGAGAGAAGGGAGGAACTGGGAATGAGAAAATATCCTTTCAAGTCCTGCTACCAGTGATGTACTCTTCTGACCAGGCCCTACCTCTGAATTTGAGACTTTTGGGGCACCTTTTAGATATAAATCATAGACGCACACAGTTAGATAATATTTATTCCCTGTTTATACATGAGAAAATGAAACTTCAGAAGGGTTAAATTGCCTTAATTTATCAGGGAAAGAGCCTGGATTCTAAAGCATCTGTCTGATTTTAAAGCTTATACTCTGGTACATTGCCTTCAGACTATTTTATAAGAGATTACTATAGGCAAAGATAACTAGGACAAGTGTCAATTGAGAAAACCCTAGATGAGAGGCTCCTATGAAAGTTCTGGGGAGGTCCATGAGAATTTCACGAAGGCACCAAATCTATAGGATAGACAGGGCTGAGATAAGAAAAAAAGAGAGGAAAAAGCATATAATGTGCACAGAGAGATGTATTTGTGGCCCATTTAGGGGAAATAAGTAGAAATGGCTTTAAAAATTGTCATAAAAGTTGTTATAAGAGACAGAGCCAAAGAGGAAGCTCTGGGGACAAATTGTATGTCTTGAACACCAGAGTTTGTATTCCATCTCAGAGCAGTTTGTATTGCAGAGAATGCAGAAGGTTGGAGGTAGATAGTTGACAGTAGATATATACCTGCTTGCTCTATTTTTACTATAAGTTTTCTTTATCTGTGAAATAGAAGATAGTCATGGGCATCATTTTAGATGATTTCCAGAACTACCACCTAATAAAAACTTTTGTTAATTGCTAGACAAAGGGCCCATCATAATTAGATTTCCATGTTGGATATATTTTTAAATACCTATTCATCTTCTTCTTTGAGCAGGCTTGGTGTTCATACAATTGGATACATATATTAAGTGAATAAAACTGGTTAAAGAATGTGAGAAATTTATCTACTACATGAAGTCATTGTTTCACATTTGTCTGGAGCTCCCAGAGGACTCTGAATACCAGAGTTTTGTTCCTCTCTGCTTTCCACACTGCTTTTTCCCATGAGGAGATCTCTTTTGATATCAGCATGGGGTATATGAAATTCTTTGGGGGTGAAAGGTGTAGTTTCTATTATAGTAACTTTTTATTTAACCAGTTCATTTCCATGCAAAACTGCTATTGATGCAATAAAATTTAAAAGGGCACAGAGATCTGTGTTTCAACTTTCCTCTGATGGGATAAAGTTGCTGAGCAAATTTGTTGAACAGCTGGAATTGTTAGGGTCACACTAACATTGAAAAAAGAAGGTCCTGACACCAACATACCCAAAGATCTGAATAATGTTGGGCTGCTTCCAGCCTTGAAATTTACTTCTCTGGGCTATTCATTTGTTTCTTTTTTCCACCTTGATTTCTGGCCTTTCCAAGTTTTCTAATGAATCTAATTCTATGTGCATTTAAATTTTTGCCTGCTATAATGCAAATAATTTCTAAGCGTAACCTCGAGGTCAACTCTATCAAGTATTATTTGTTCAAACTTCTTGGGAAAGGAAAAGAAATCCCTTTCTTCTGCCCAGATTTTGTGTAATTGCATGAATTCTCTGATTTAGTTGGCTCTGTAAATCTATCCCTAGGTACACTGACTGCAGAGATGGAAGAGAATTCATTACACATTCCCTACTGAAATAGTGACCTCCACATATAGATGGGGAAATCAACCTTGATCGTTGTGCTTTGCCTTTAGTCTAATTTCTTCTGAAATTTAGACTGTAACTTGCTTTTTGGTTAGATAGCCCCAGGACATACTGGAATCTGACCAGAGGAGTGTTGAGACTTGGATTTTCACACCATGAAGCTGGTAACAGTTTTGACTTCAATGCCTTGAAAAGTAGGTGATTTCAATTGCCCTGTTTCCTTCCAGGGGAAAATGCTTTCTTTGCACCTAAATAATCTTCCGGTGCTTTTGACTGACAAGCATATTGTTATGATTATGACTGGACTTCTTGACTCCTGCAGGGATAGCATTTAAAACTGCCTGAGACTGGCACAAATCAAAATATTCATCAATTTGAACTATGTCAGCTAAAATGAAAAGCCAAAATTGTAGTGTTTTATATCATGTCAGAAGTCTGTGCACACAGTGCAAAACTGCTTAACTCTTTCCTTGCCTGGAGAAAATGCCAAGAACACTCCTCAACTGAAGGTACCTTGACATTTTAAAAAAAATTTTACCTACTATATTAATGCCTTATCCTTCTCTTTTTATAATGACCACTGATTGCTTTGACTAACTGATTTAATTAACTCTTTCCTTCATTTCCACTCATTAATTCATGTGATCATTCAAGGTGTACAGTGCTTTTAAATGCATTAAAGGCACTGTGTTTGCTTTCACAGAAAAGAGAAGCTAAGTTCTTGCACACAGTTTGCTGGTGGTCTATTTGAAGAGAGAGAGAGACATATCCATAAATTGCTATAAAATAAGCAGTATAAGTGCTGTGTGGTAGGTACATATAAGCTGTGCAGGTGCTTTAGTAAAGATGAAATAATTTCCACCCAGGGAATGGTAAACTAGACACATACGAGGTTGCCTGCCCAATGTCCACTTTCTGGAGAGCTTTTCCTTTCCTCCATCGGTAGTGGACACATTGGAGACATTTTGTAAATGGGATCCTGTCCTTCCTTGCAAGTGGTCTCTCAGCTGTAGCTGACTGATCGCTGACCCCACTTAGCTATTCAGAAGCTCTTCCCTTAGAATTAGTATCCCATAGCAAAGGATTTCAGTTTCAGCATGGTAGGAGGAGGACACTTAGGCTCTACAGAGAGGATGTGAACGTCATAAAGAGACTGCACAAAGTCAACATGTGGGGAAGAGCAGAGAAGGCCTAGCTCAAATGGCAGTCATATCCATGGTGCTTTCATGAAGCATGAGCTCTCTAACTCTCGTCCTTTCACTGTTTCTCTTAGCACCTGAATTTCATTTTCCCTGGAAAGAGGGGCAGGCAGGAATGAGTTGATTTCTTTTGCTAACCACCCACATAAACCTATCAAATGCAGAAAGCTTTGTAAGCAAGGAGGATGGGTTCATCTTGCTTAAACAGAAAATCGAGGGACTAGAAATCCTAAATTAGCAGGCTAATATTTTGATGTATTAACCAGTGTGTTTTCCCCCTGATTTCCTGTTACCCTTCACCCCCCACCCCTCTTCTGGGCAGCTAGACCATGAGTCATTCCTTGCCTCAAGGGAGGGTTGTCACAGCAGAACCAGAGAACAAAAGAGACAAATTCTTGGCTTTTGAATTTTAAAAGCTGAGCTTCAGGCTTCAGACAAAAAAGATTTGGAAGAATATTTGATCCATTTGAGCCAATTTTTTTCCTGCCCACATAAGATAAAAATTCCCCTGGCTGGGATACAAGAAGTGATTCTAAGGCAAAGCCAGAATGTCAGAAGATGCTGAGTCCTTGAGAAAAGGCTTTGTGCTCTTCAGCCCCTTCCCCTGACTAAGCTCTGGCAGAAATGTGGACTTTCAGGTTCTGAGAACAGGAAGACTTGAGCCTTATTTCCTAGTTGGAATCCAGAAGGTGGTAAGACTCAGAAAGATCCAGCATTGTACCGTAGAAGCTGCCTGGCACATCCATAACAGAAGTGTCTGTGCTTATCTCTGAGAATTTTCCATGGTCAGGAAATTGAGCCTGATATTCTCTATGAATGGAGAGAGGTTTAGAAGCTGCCAAGAGAACAAGAAATGGAGGAATCCAACCTGGCCTAGGAGAAAGTGAAGATGTAATCCACATGGACAAGTACCGGGAACCAGTACACAGCTTAGTCTCTAAGACAGGATGCTATCCTGGACAAATAACAGTCATGATCCAGATCCTATTGCTAGGAGATAAGATATGAAAATATTACATCTCCCAACCTGAATTTCTTGAGTTCTGGTTGCTACCATGGCCCATCCAAACAGGCAAGGGCTGCCAAATCTCTGCCCATTTTTGAGTGTGTCCCAGATGATCTGGCCTTAGATGTGTTGAGCCTCCTTCTCCCAGACCAAACTCCCCCTATGGGCAGCCAATGCCAGCCTCAGGTTCCAGGACTCTCGGCACCTCCAGAGTTAGGCCTCTCTGGCTCCAGGATGGCCCTCATGCCAGCTGCAGCCTTGGAGGCACCCCATCCCTATTCTGATGCCACCACATATATCTAGTCTGGCTTCTGGGTCAGCCCCAAATTTCTGGCACCTGCTGTGTCTCCCACATCTGTGAAGCCTTCTTGGGCTGATATTCCTCAGACCAGATTGATACTGAAGCAGACCACTCAGTTGTGACATTCCCCACTGGACCTTTCAGCTGTAGTATTGTTGACATTAAAGGGGCCAAAAGACAAACTAAGACACAAGCTTTTTGTCAGCCACAGATTTGCAAAATAGAGGACATGAGGTGGTTCGTCAGGTTTGTACATGCCTGACTGTACAGTTCCCCTCTTAGGGAGGGATCTATTGGCCAAGTTAAGGACCAAAATTGATTTTAGGGATAGAAAAACATACTTTGAATTGCCACCTTCACAGTTGACCCTGGCCCCAACTGTCCCTTAGGAAGAGAAATGGAGACTCCATGACCAACCGATCCTGAGGGCTACTCAAAAAACAAAAACCAAAACCTCAAATTTGGTTCAAAAGTGGCTTCAGGTATGGACAAAAAATAATCCATGGGGACTGATGATTGACCAATCCCTAGTCAGAGTAGATCTTAAACTTAGAGCTATGCCCCTCATTCAACAACAGTATCCAATTCCCCTAAGAGGCATAACAGGGGGTTCAGTTACACTTTGAAAGACGTTTAAGTTATGGAACCCTCATTCCCTGCCAGTCACCCTAGAACATGTCCTTCCTCTCGGTCAAGAAAAAAATTCCAGAGACTACTGTCCTGTTAAAGGCTTGTGGGAAATTAAAGAGGCCATGGTGACTTTACATTCTACCATCCCAAATCCCTACTCTCCTGGCACTGTTGCTGGCACCTGTGGGATGTCTTCTTCTACATCTGGCTAGCCCCAAAGAGCCAACCCTTTTTTGCCTTCCAATGGGGATCAACTGGCACCAGGCAACAAGGCCAGCTCACTTAGACTAGGTTGCCACAGGGCTTCAAAAACTCCCCAACCATCTTCAGGAAGGCTTTAGCTCAAGACCTTCAATTGTTCCCAATGCAGGACTTGGAGTGCCCCTTACTGCATTTGATCAATGACCTCCAACTAGGACACAAGACCCATGAAAGCTATACGAGAAGCACTGAAGAGCAGCTTGGACACCTGTATCACAATGGCTATAAGATGTCCCAGAAGAAAGCACAACTGTACTGTGCAGTAGTAAACTACTTGAGATTCTACTTCCATCTCCAGACTGATAGGCCCCTACGTAATTGTAAAGGGGTCATAGAGTAGGTTTATTCCAGTGAGCCAGATCTGTGTGACCAACCTTTTCAGCAGCTAGACCTATAGTTCTTTATAGATGAGAGCAGCCACATAGATCAGTCCAAAAGATGAAGGCCTGGCTATGTGGTTGTAACCCTTAAAAAGGCTGAAGGGTCCCAACTACTGCCTCAAGGGACTTCAGCACACAGGGCCGATATGATTACCCTAACTCATACATTAGAGTCAGAAGAAAAAAAAAAGTTACATGTCTATGTAGACTCTAGGTACGTCTTCCTAGCTTTGCATGTGCATGGGGCTCTCTAAAGAAGAAGAGGGGGCAAAGAGATCAAGTAACCCTAGGATATACCTCAGCTCCTAGAGGTAGTCAGGGTCCCTAAAAGATTTGCATTCATGCACTCCAAGGGACATCAAAAAAAGAAGATCTAAGGATAGCTAGGCAAGGACGGGGTGACCAATAACTTTGACCCCAAGCATTCCACTCCACATTTCTTAGGATTATAACCCTATCCCCAAACCCTGTAAAAACTTTGCTTCTTCTCTGGCCAGCTGCTGAAATACTCCAGAATATCAGCCATGTCTGCACCCAGACAGAAATAAATCCAGCCTTTTTGCTCATACAAAGCCTGTGTTCAGGTAGTCTCTTGTATGCTGTTTATAATATCTGGGCTGAAACCCTCCTTGGGGGGTTTAACACTCTTATTTCAAATACCCTACTGAGGCCACCCAGGAACCTTGCTCCAGCACTCCAGGCAGCTCCCCAGATCCTTCCATTACAGTAGCTTCAGACTAGGTAAGGCCTTCTCCCTGCCTCCTAGACAATTCAGCTCCACTTTTCTACTCTATGCTTTTAAACCTCTCTCTCTTCTCTCTGGACTGTGCCTTTAAAGCCCCCTCCCTTGCCAGCACTGCCACTGCTGCCACAGTCACTATAGCTGCGTTTTACCTTCTTTCTCTCTCTTCGTTTAGGTCATAGAGAAGTCAGTCCTGCTTTTCCATTCTGTGTAAATCCAGCACTGGTCATGGAACATTCCCCAGGGAAAGAACTGTCTTTCCATTGGTGATTGATCAATTGTGACAACCATCTTGCTTCCTCATCCGTGTTCCATTACAGCCTGAGTCACAGCTGGAGACTTCCATTGTTAACCTGTTGCTCTTCTTTGTCATGCCAGACCTGACAATCATTTCTCTTTGTTCCCATGGGAAACCTTCCTTCTTCTATTCCCCCTTCTTTTCCTCTAGCCTGTTTCTTAAAAATTCTGAAATCTCCCCATTTCTACCCTGATGTGAAGCTCAGATATCTGATATTCTTCTGTAACACTGTATTATCATAATATAAGCTAGAAAATGATTCTTAGTGGCCAGAGAATGGCACTTTTGACTTCTTCATCCTGTGGGACTTAGACAACTACTGCCAGAGGCTGAGCAAATGGCCCAAAGTACCCTAGGTCGAGGCATTCTTTACACTTCATAACATTTCCTCTTTGTGCACATCATGTGAATCCTGTCAAATACTTCTTCTTTCCTTCCATCTGCACTCCTTTTATGTGACACTGATTCCTCCTTGACAATATATTCTGGACTGGACTCTCTGAAATGGGAATGAAAGGATGCAGGAAAAAAGAAAATCAGAAAAACTTTCTCAAATAACAACAGAGATGGAGACCATGATGAAAGAAATGATTAATAACTGTAGAGCAGACATAGATTTAATAAAAAGAAGAAGAGCTCAGGAATATGATGGAATCCATGAATTCCCAGCATAAGAAAAAAATGGAATCAATGAAACAGATTCAAATAGATATGCAGAAGATTAAAAGTTCCATTAAAAGTATACGCAGCAGAATGAGCCAGTGTGAGGACAGAATATCAGATATAGAAGAGAAGATTGCAGTTAATTACCATGAAAAGAGAGCTTTCTTAAAAAATAGCAAGGTACCATGAGAAATCAATCCAGCAGCACCTAGATGATGCAAAGTAGAATAACATAAGACTGATTAGAGTCAATGAAAAAGCAGGAGATAGTGCAAATGACGTAAAAATGTTCACAGAAGTAATGGCAGAAACTTCTCAATCATGGAAAAGAGTTTGACATACAGATACATAAGGCACACAGGACTTCAACTAGCTGTGATTTAAAAAAATCTATCTCTAGGAATATGATAGCCAAGATTCCAAAAACACAACAGAAGAACAAAATATTAAAAGCAGTTAGAGAAAAGAAACAAATCACATACAAAGAAAAGCCCATGAGAATCACAGCAGACTTCTCAACACAAACCCTCAAGTCAAGAAGAGCCTGGCGTGTATTTCTGGCCCTAAAACAAAACAACTTCTAAACCAGATTCTCTCTCTCTCTCTCTCTCTCTCTCTCTCTCTCTCTTTTGGTAATGGGGATCAAACTCGGGTCCTTATACTTGCAAGGCAGGCAGTGGAACCACTGAGCTAAATAAATCACCAGCCCCAAACCAGATTGAAGTAATTTGTAAAACTGTCATTTAAAATTGATGGAGAAATAAGATACTTTCATGACAAAGAATACTTGAGGAACTTCATGAATATCAAATCAGCACTCAAAAAAAATTCTAAACAATATCCTAGAAAAAGACAATGAGGGTCACAACTCCATGAAGCTCAACAGAAAGAAGCAATCAAGCAAGGCAAGAAATTAAATGGAAAGGGGGAACAATAAAAAATAAAAGAGCCAACAATAGGAAAATATCATGATAAAGATAAGTCAATACATTTCAGTTATAACCATCAATATCAATGGCCTCAATTAACCAATCAAAAGAAAGAGACTGGCAGAATGGATCAAGAAGCAAGATTCAAAAATATGTTGTATATAAAGAACACACACTTAATTCAAAAAGAAATTCACGGGGGACAGGGATTTAGCTCAGTGGTTCTGCTGCCTGCCTCAAAAAGAAATTCATAGACTAAAAGTCAAAGGATGGAAAGCAATACTCCATGTGATAGGAACCCAGAGAAAAGCAGTCGTAGCTATTTGAAGATGAAGTGGATTTCAGAACAGAACTAATTAAGAGAGACAAAAAAAAGGCCACTACCTCCTTATAAAGGGCACAATCCAAGAGGGAGAAATGACAGTCATAAATATATATACATGCAAAAATGCTAGTCCACCCAACTAAATAAAACAAATATGTGTGGACATGAAAAATCAAATAAGCACTACTACAATTGTAATGGGGGACCTCAACACCCCACTATCACATACAGACAGATCAACTAGACAAAGAAAATCAACAAAATATTAGAACTGAAACAAATTTTTGAACTAATAGACTTAATAGATGTCTACACAGTGTTCCACTCCATAAAATCAGAATACATATTCTCAGCTGCACACATGTTATTCTAAATAGATCATATGCTAGCTCATACAACATGCTTAATTAAATGCAAATAAATCGAAGTTATCTCCTGTATATTGTCATGCCATAGTGCATTGAAATTGGAGATGACTAGCAAAAGAAACCACAAGACTTCACAATCACACGGAAATTGAATAACATCTTTCTGAACAACCAATGTGTCACAGAGGAAATTAAAGAAGAAATTAGATAGTTTCTATAATTAAATGATAATGCCAATACAACATACCAGAATTTATAGGACACAATGAAAGCAGTTCTACAAGTGAAATTCATAGCAGCGAATGTCCATATTAGGAAAATAAAGTGAGCTCAAATAAACAACCTCAAGATCCTAGAAAAAGAAGAGTAAGACAAACCCAAAGCTTGTACAAAGGAGGAATTATGAACATATGAGGAGAAATCAGTGCAATGGAGACTAAGAGAACAATACAAAAAAATCAACAAACCAAAGAGTTGGTTCTTCAAAAGAAAAAATAAATTTGACAAATTCTTAGCTAACCCTAGCCTTAAAAAGGGCTCAAATCCATGCAATTAGGAATGAAAAGGGCAAAATTACAGCAGATCCAGAGGATCATCAGTATCTACTTTGAGAACCTGTGGTCCAATAAGATGGAAAACACAGAAGAAATGGACAGATTCCTAGATACATATGAATTACCAAAGTTGAACCAAGAAGATATTAAAATTCTAAACAACCCAATATAAATCAATGAAATCTAAAACATAATTAAAAACTTACCAATGAAGAAAAGCTCAGGTCCTGACATTCACTGTTGAATTCTACAAGAAATTGAGGGAAGCACTAATGTCACACCTTCCCGAATTCTTTAATGAGATTGAAAGAGAAGCAATACTTCCAAATTCATTCCTGGAAGTAAGCATCATCTTAATTCTGAAAGCAAAGAAAGATCAACCAAAAAGAGAACTATAAGCCAATCTCTCTAATGAACACAGTTGGAAAAATCCTTAATAAGATACTGGCAAACAGAATGCAGAAGAAAAGCAAGAAGGTCAAACACCTTGACCAAGTGGGATTTATCCCAGGGATGCACGGATGGTTCAACATACTCAAATCAATAAATTAATATATTATATTAACATATTAACAGTCAAGAACAAAAACCATATGGTCATCTCAACAGATGCAGGAAAAGCATTTGCCAGAATCAACCACTCACGATTTTAAAAAGATAGAAAATTTGAATAGATGGTCTTTATCTCAACCTGATAAAAGCTATCTTTGAAAAACCCATAGTCAATATTATACTAAATGGTCAAAAATTGAAATCTTTTACACTAAAATTAGAAACAAGACAAGAATGTCCACTATCACCACTCCTGTTTAATATAGTTCTGGAAACACAGGATTTAGCTCGGTGGTGCCACACCTGCCTCGTAAGTGCAAGGTTTTAAGTTTGATCCCTGGTACTGGAAAAAAATATGTAGTACTGGAAACATTGACCACAGCAATTAGATGAGAGGAATACATGCAAAAGACTCTGGGAAATAATTCCTTTTACAATAGCATCCCAAAAATAAAATATCTAGAAATTAATCTAAGGAAGGAAGTAAAAGATCTCCACTTTGAAAACTACAGAACCCTGAAAAAGATTTCAAAGAAGATGTCTGAAAAAGGAAAGACATTCCTTGTTCTTGGGTAGGACGAACCAATATAGTGAAAATAGCCATATTTCCAAAACGGATACAATGCAATCCCAATTGAAATTCCAGCAACACACCTCATAGACCTTGAGAAAATAATAAAAAAAATCGTTTGGAACCAGACGAGAATAGCAAAAGCAATTCTAGGTAACAAAGACAAGGCAGGGGATATAACAACCCCCAACTTGAAAGTATACTACACAGCTATTGTGATAAAAACAGCATGGTACTGGCAAACAAACAGACCCGAAGATCAATGGAATAGATTAGAAGGTCTAGAAATAATAACTCCAGACATACTCAGCCACCTCATCTTTGACAAAGTAGACAAACACCCTCACTGGAGGAAAGGTAGCCTCTTTAATAAATGGTGCTGTAAAAACTTGCCTTCAATTTGCCAAAGATTAAAACTAGATCCCTTTCACTGTGCACTAAATTAAAATAAAAATGGATCAAAGATCTAAATATAAAAACAGAAACACTATACTTTCTGGAAGGGTGGTTAGGTAGAACTCTTGAAGACACTGGCCTAAGAAAAGACTTAATGAACAAAACCTCAGCAGCACAGGAACTAGCACAAAAAAAATCAACAACTAGGATCTTGTCTTATTAAAAAGCTTCTGCACAGGAAGAGAAACCACCAACAGTGTGAAGAGACAACCCACAATGTGGGAAAAAGTTTTTATCAGCTGTTCCTCAGGAAAAAGTCTACTATGGTGAATATATAAAGAACTTAAAAAAATCAGACCTCTCAAATTTAAAGACTCAACCCACAAATGAGCATCTGAAATGAATGGACATTTCTCAGACAAAGAAGCACAAATAACAAATAAACATGAAAAAATGTTCAACATCACTGGTCATTCAAGAGATGCAAATGAGAACAACAGGGAAATCCCACCTCACCCCACAAAGAATGGCTGCTATCAAGATGTCAACCAATAACAAATGCTGGTGGAGCTGTGGGGAGAAAGGAACGCTGCTCCTCTGTTGGTGGGAGTGTAGACTGGAGGAAGCCTTCTCTGTTGGTGGGAGTGTAGACTGGTTCAACTACTGTGGAACTCAGTATGGAGATACCCCCCAAAACTAGGATTAGAGGTTCTATTTGACCTAGCTATTCCCCTGCTGGATATCTTCCTGAAAGAATTAAAAGAATCATACCACAGTAATATATGCATACCCATATGTATAGAGGTACAGTTTGTAATAGCTAAAACTTGGAAACAGCCTAACTGTCCATCAACTGGAGAGTGGATAAAGATGTGTTTTTTGTTTTTGTTTTTGTTTTTGTTTTAATAAAATGGAGCACTACTCAGCCATAAAGAACGAGAAACTAGAGCTAAATGGATGCACTTTGAGGCCATACTCTCAAGTTAAATATATAGGACACACATGTGTAAATACAGAACAGTTTCTCTAGTGTGAGAAACTGAAAGTGTCCATCAGGACACAGCCCCATCCTGTGCCATGGGAAATATTAAGGGCCATGGAACACCTTGCCTTGAGTTTCATACAGGTTTCTAACTATCTTCTGAAGTGGTAACTCATAGAAATGTAGAGAGGAATCCAGCAATATGTTACCCATTTCTATCTGCAAGGCTTTTCTGGTCTTTCAATTTAGATATTTCTTAACCTGATAACCACTGAGTATCTCACCTCTCATTTTGGTTAAAGGTCTGTCTCCATCCTAGGGTGAGGTTTAATTGGTCAATAGCTTTGGTGGTTGTTCCAATTAAGTAATTAATCAAAATTCTACCAGACTGTATATATGACTTTGGGGTTGAAAGTTTGGGTCTGAATTGCTTGGATTTTGCTTAAGTGAAGACTTTGGAGCAAATACAATTTTGGAATTCTGGATACAAGTCATGGTCACATTTTACTATACACAAGGGCAATATTACCCAACAACTGAAATAACAGTTCATGAAATAACTCTCCTAACTTCAACTATTCATTTCCTCTTCCTGCTACAGCAGTGACACTATACCTTGCAGGGTCATTATTTCATGCCTCCTATGAACCTCTGGTATGCAATAATCAGAGAATGTTATTTCTGTCATGTCTTATTGCTTAACTATGTTTCTATTCTAGGCTCCTACTTTGGCTTGGAAAGATCTCTCTGATGTGTGATTTTTGAACAAGACTTCAAGTTGGGTAACCCTTAAACTCAAATTATTCTATTTGCATATTGTTCTGGCTTAGACAGTAATTATTGCCCTCTGGTTTGACAACACATTGAACAACTGTAATGAGCTCTTACATGTATGCTATTCTCTATATACTGTAAGAAGATACTGGCCAGGTACAGTGGTGAATACCTGTAACCCCAGGCACTCTGGCAGACTGAGGTAGAACTGTAAATTTAAGCCCAGCCTGGGAAACATAGTGACTTAGCCAGACCCTGTTTTAAAAAATAAAAATTTAAAAAGGGCTGAGAATTCAGCTCAGTATGAAAGCCATGGGTTCAAGCCCCAGTACAGGGGGGAAAAACTGTCAAAAAGATACATCCTTATTTTACCCAGTACTCAATGAGGTTCTGCACTGGTGAGTTCTTTGAGTTCCCTATTTTAAATAAATGACATGCAAAAATCTATCTTCTTCCCAATTCACTTTTGCTCTGGTGACTTGTTTTATTCATTTATCTTGGGAAGGGTCTTGCTATGTAACCCAGGCCAGCCTCAAACTCACAATCCTCCTGCTTCAGTGTCCTGATAGCTGGGATTACAAGCATGAATCATCATGCTCAGCTACTTCTAAAATTCAAATTCTGAACATAGTCTAGAATGGGTGTTCTTGTTTTATTTTGGTAATTTTCCTTAGGCAAAAAAGTGAACTATTATGGAAATTCCTTCCTAGATATTTAGATTGCCAAACAGATAGAATATTTAAAATTTGATATCCCAGGTTGGGGAAAATGTGGACCTCTAGAAGAGGCTGTCAGTTGTGATCTGGCCTTCCACAGCTAGCGGCGGATGGTCTTACGGATCACTGATGAACCAGAAAGAACGGAGAAGTCATCTTTTGATAACTTTACTCACTTTATGCCTCAATTCCATAATTAATTATGTGACCAGTTGCTTTGTATCAAGTTTCTTCTTTGCGGGAAGAGGCAGTATGTTTTATGGAGCAAAGATTTTGTTATTCACTGTTGTATTTTCAGCACTCTGCACAACTGAACATGTATTATGTGACCAGTTGCTTTGTATCAAGTTTCTTCTTTGCGGGAAGAGGCAGTATGTTTTATGGAGCAAAGATTTTGTTATTCACTGTTGTATTTTCAGCACTCTGCACATGACTGAACATGTCATCAGTGTTCAATTACTATTTATTTGCTGCTTAAATAAAGAGGCCATCAAAGCAGGGTCCAAGGTGAGAACCCAAATGCCTACAAAGCTTTGTTCTGCCAACTGCATGAGGGCTGATCTCCTTCAAATTCTCATCCAAGGACCAGAACTTATGCTGGTGGTCAGAGGAAATGGAAGAAGCGGGTAAGCAGCCTTGACCTAGCTAATATAATGAGAAGATGGACTATCTGTTGAAGTCTTCTGGTCTAAGATACCAAGTGTCTATGTCAAACTGTTAAGAACAAGATTCCTTCTCTCCGAGTGTGAGATCCCAGTCGCCATCAATGGCCATTTTTCTATACCTTAACTGAGTTGAATTCACAAAGGAAAAGGAAAAAAAGAATCTAAATCCAAATCACTTTGCTCTTTCATCTGAAAGGGTTTTGTCTGTGAGCTTGGGTGCACATGATTAAAATTCGCAAGTGTGCAGAGCTCTGTTCCTTTTTATACCAGCATTGCTAAGTCTCAATTTTATGTGGGCAGTAACATAATATCAGGGCTTAAAGGGTTTGAAATCCAAATTCTGCCACTTGTTAGCTTTTCATTTGTCACTAAACACTCTAAGATTCTTATCAGCAAAGCAAGAGATCATGCTTATAATAAACACAACACGTTAAAAAAATTTGAGTGACTTATAACTTTGAGACTTCTAGAGAATTACCTATGTTCAGTATTCCAGCCACTTATTTTGCTTCCCATTATTAAACATGTTAGATGTTAACTTTTTGGCTATAAATCAGTTTCCTCAATAAGACTATAAACTGGACCAGGGATTTAGCTCAGTGGTTCCGCTGCCTGCTTTGCAAGTACAAGGTCATGAATTTGATCCCTGGTACAAAGAAAAAAAAAATACTACAAGCTTAAGGACAAAAGGAAAAGATCACCTATCTTAAATAGTTCTGTCCATATGGGAGGTACAGAGTTTCATCAACTCACATAAGTGTGTCACACTGCATTTTAAAGACAGCTGCTTGGGATTTGGAGCTTGCAAAAGTAATCGAACATTAAGGTATAGGCAGACTGGAGAACAGTGATCAACTTCATCCCTCCAGACAGCTGTTCAAAATCAGGGCTGGGGTAGATCCACACTGACAAGAGGTATAATTTCCTAGGTCCAGAGTGGCCCCAGGTCTTACCTAGCAAATCAAGCTGTATCTATAAGGGCCTTTTAAAATGCTGACTTAGCTCTTTAGAAATACAGTACAAAACCCAAAATGTCATTTCTGAAGGTCACTGAGAATGGTCTGGGTCAGGATAACATGAGTATGTTTT
Organism: Fukomys damarensis; assembly: GCF_012274545.1. Taxonomy (NCBI): domain Eukaryota; kingdom Metazoa; phylum Chordata; class Mammalia; order Rodentia; family Bathyergidae; genus Fukomys; species Fukomys damarensis. The sequence goes on along the minus strand of NW_022900931.1, from coordinate 39,036,370 downwards.
GTGCCAATGCCATGACAAGTAATTGGCTGAATACTTAGATCAGCTTTTTGAGAGTACTATGTTGCTAAATCCAAACAAAGAATGAGTGAGGTTTATAGCTAATTTTTTATTCTATAATTCAAATGTTCATCCAGCCATGAAATATGGAATTCCAATCAGAGATTTTTATCACCTGACTAGGAAACCAGATGTCCTCTTATGAGAACAGATAAACCACTTGCAAGTGCTGTGTAATTGAGCAGAATTATGGAGGGGTGAAAAATCTGACTAAAAGATATTTCAATGCAATTAGAACTGTGCTTTATGAAATTCTCCTAAGCACACATGAAAAGTAACAGGGAATCAAACCTTAAAAACTCTTAGTCAGGAATTCAAATTTAACCAAATAAAAGTATGCTTTAAGATAGTAAGTCAGCTATTGCCATTTGGTAATTATTTTTTATTAAAATAGAATAAGTAGATAACACAAAGTATTTGGCCCCTTAGATACTTATCACATCATTAAAATGTACCTTTTCTTGCTGGGTGTGGTGGCATATGCTTGTAATTCTAGCACTCAGGAGGAGGCTGAGGCAAGAGGACTCCTTCACATTCAAGGACAGTTTGGAATATGTGGTGAGTTCAAGGTCAGCCTGAACTACACAGCAACTGTCTCAACTTCTATGAATAATAAAAATTAAAAACACAATGTACCTTCCACTTTAGCTAGCTAAGAAGTGGAAGAGAGAAATGTAACACGTTATGGCTTTAATCTAGATGTCTCCCAAAAGCCTCATGTGCTCAAAGGTGGGACTTTTGGGAGGTGACTGGATTGTAGGTGATACCATGATTAATGATATATGATGAATAAATTTGCCTAGATAGTTCTGGGTATGGATGGCAGCACTACCCTGGGTGTAGGAGGCACCAATTAACAGGCATGGCCTGGATGGAATATAAAAGGACAGAAAGAAAACAGGCTCACTGCTTGCTGCTGCCTACCTGCCACGCCATGGACCATTTCTCCTCTGCCATGGCTGCCCTGCCTTAGAGCCAGTTGACTGTGGACTGAAACTTCTACAAATGTGAGCCCAACATAAGTCTTCCTTCTTTAACTTGTGGATGTTGGATATTTTGTCCCAGGAATGAGAAAGTAACTAAGACAACACCAAAGGAACAGTTCTACCAAGTATTCCAATAAACTTGTAGCAGCAATTTAAACCAGTGATTTCCTACAGAGAAATTAACAATTGCTGGCTAATTGTAAACTTATATATCAAAGCCTTTCAGACATATTTTAAAAGCTGTACGTAATAGGGCAAAAACCAAGTGCATTGGTCCTCATATATCAGTGAGCCTCCAATTCTCATTCATTTGCTCTCGTGCTTCCCACACATGGGATACAGCTGCCTTTGCAGAAAACTGATGCAATATAATTTTGTCATTTATATCATCACCTGAGCTCTCAGATACCACCCTAGGAAAAAAGCAACAGATTTTCCAAATAATAGTTTCAGTGGAACTTTTGTAACCATACATGAAAGCACTTAACACATATATAAAATCCCTGCATGGGTTATAAAGCAGAACTGTCAATGACAAGGGCTGTCACAAATATCCTGACTTGAGCTACATAGGAGATACACCAGGAGTACAGAACTACAACTTTTATTAGTGCTTTAACTTTAAAATGAACTGCTAAAATCTGGCTCTGAAATTTGTTAAAAATGAAATGATTAAATGATCTCTGAGGTCTTGTCCAATTCATTTCTTTCACGATTCTTACTTCTCCATATAGCTATTAAGTACTTAAACTGAAAATTAAGATTGTGTTATTGCATTTAAGCAGTATTACAAAACCTCACTGTTAGTGATTTTTAACAGGCTCATACAAAAGTGGACAACTGCATTTATCCTAAGATCTTGGGATGTATTACTGATACATATTGCATAAGAACACATATTAAACTATTTGCAACTTTTGTTTTTAAAGTAAATGAAAGACAATAAACATATCACTTTTTTATTCCTTAGAAAAATAAGTATCATAGGAAATGAAGCTTTCAATTTTTATGTACATTATTCATAAATAAAATACATCTACATAAATGGCATTCTCTGTATAGAGAATTCAGTAATGGAAAATTATACATTCAACTCAAGTTATATAAAAGTACAAAGCTCATCTGTGTTACTAGAATATCTTCAAACAAACTCATTTAAAACAGGATGTCTCTTAACATTTTAATAAACATAATATCACACCTGTCATTACCTTCTTTTATTCTAGTTCCTTTAATGCCAATTTCTGATAGATCATAATTTAATATATATTCATGTTTTTATGACAAAATTATATTTATACACACAATCACACAGGGCACAATGTAATGTTCAAATATTAGTAATAGGTAATTATCATCTATTAAAGTAATGACATTTCAGCAATTTAAATTGCTTAATGACAAGATAATTTATGCCCAACATATAAAACATATATTACAGATAACTTTAGAGAAGACAACAAAAGCAATAAAGCATTCTATATTACCTTAGGCAAGTTTTTAATCTAAATTTAATCACTTCATTGATTAAAGAGATTAAAAGTCCAGTCATACATATATATCTATACACACATGTATAGCAACTAACGAAAAATCAGGTTATAAATAAAATCATTTAAAAACAAATTAAAGACAAAAGAACAAAAATAATGTGGGCCTAAATTGTCTTGTTCTTTATATAAAGTCTAATTTTCAAGCTGTGTTTTGCAAGTTTAGCTGCAAAAATCCAGAGATAATTTTCTCCTGCCTTTTTTTCCTGTACCATGGGGATTGAACCCAAATTCTTTGCACTGAATTACATACATCCCTAGCCCTTTTTATTTTTTGAGATAGGATCTCACTAAATTGCCCAGGTAGGACTCAGTCTTGAGATCCTCCCAAGTGCTGGGATTACCATCACACCCAGCTCTTTTTCACACATAATTTTTATGCCCTTTTTTACTGATTATATAAAATACATAGGTCTTCCATTCTCAATACTTCTCCCAGGGGAAGTCAAATGGTTTGCCTAGGTAGTGCATATCATTTTTCTTTTCTTGTTTTTGGAGATGCTATCAGGCTAGGTATCCCAGGCTGGCTTCAACTCACTATCTTCCTGCCTCAGTCTTCCAAGTGCTGAAATGATAGGTGTGTGTCACCACATCCTGCTTCAACTGTAGTTTTAAGTGCCTGGTCTAAAACCACGCCAACAATGTAGTTTTCCTTCCATTTTTTTTCTTTTTGTGGGGTTCAGAACTGAACAAGGCTTCAGGCTCTTCCATCATTTTTATTTGAACCAAATAATAACAGTTAAAGGAACATGGAAAGAACTGGACCAAAATCAAGGTGAAATGTCACGTAGGTATAAAATTACAAACATGTTAACATACTAATTATGGATCAAAAAATTAAGTTTTTACAAGGATTTTATAAGCAGTCAGGGTAAAATCTACTGCAGAAAATACACTGTACTGAGTATCATTAGTTGAAAAGAACACTGGCACTTCATGAGGTCAGAGCAGCTGAAATATCATTTAACTCCTTGATTTGTGTAGTCTGCATTAGGATGGGAGAGGCTACTGGAATTTTCACACTGTTCCTCTACCTTTGGGGAAACAGCTTGTTCTTGAGGCTTTTTGTTCTTTTTAGCAAGCTCTGAAGTCACAATCTCTAGAGCAGGCTGACAAGGCCTTTCCACAGGAACCATTTGCTTCCTTGCTTTTGCTTCCTGTTCACGAAGCAACCTTTCTACCTCCACTTCAAGTTCCAATGACTCCTCATCAGGCTGTACATCTAGCTGTTGCATCAACTCCTCCAACTTCTTGGCTTTGCGGAGCTCATTCTGCTGTATGATTGTACAAAGGTGTTCCGTGAGTTGCTCTTTTATCTCAGTCTTGCGCTGTAGATCTAGCTTTGCAGTAATATACTCAGTTTCAGCTCTGTCAAACCGCTTCCTATCAGGATAGATACAGAGATTGATCCATTAATTTTCCATGGAAGAAGATACTGAAAAAAGGTCTAGAAACAATAATTGAGCTCCAACATTGGGAAAAAAATGTACAAGGGAAGCATAAGTATTAATACCTTACAAATACCTGACTATGTTAGATAAATCAGGCTACCAATGCTGAAACTTTCAAACATCCTTATATGGATTCACCTGGTATAAAAATATTCTTCTATACCAGTGACAGTGAACCTTTTAGAGCTTCCAGTGATACAAACAGCTTGCTATGACACGTATGCCATAGTTTCGTCACCATGTTTCTTTACTAGTTTCTTTCTAAAGCTATGCTTGAGTGAAGGCAGGTTAAGAGTGTTAATTCAGTGATGTGCTCGCTTTAGGGTTGGAATGGGGGATGGAGGGCTCTCATCTGTTGTGTTTGTCAGTTTCTGTGGTATAAATATTACTACCTGGGACAATTTTGAGTTATCAGTGTGACACCACTAAATGAAAAAGTATGAAGAGATGCATACAATCTGCTCTCATGCATTTGTGTAAGCTAGGTGCAGCACACTAGTGGATTTTATGACGTAAAACAACAAAAAAATGAAGAAAGTAGAAAATCTGTCTTTCTCTCCCTTGCGATCAAATCTGAGATCTTTCTGTGTGGGATTATAGGCATGCATCAAGTCCAGCAAAAACCTGTATTCTTAATTTTTTTTATTAAGGAAATGAGTTTAAAAATTTTTGTTCTTATTACTATGCTTGCAGTACATGATTACATTCATCATGAGGAGCTGGTATTTGAACTAAGAAGTGCTCAAAGGAACTCTGTTGGATATCTGGGGCCCTTATCTCCATGTTTTATAATATTCCTACTAATGAATGTTCTTGTATCAGTTCAGTCTTGCAACCTTCTCTGTAGTTGAATCAATACTCTGCCCCTTCCCGCACTCAAACTTCCCTTCTCTGCAAGTCTAGGTTACCCTGAACCAGTCCAATCCAGTAGAGATTTACAGACCAGGCTCATGAATACCAAGCTGAAATTAACACTTCCAAATAGGTCCCTAGATATCTACTGGTATTTTGCCCTAGATAAATCAACCTCTCTCTCCCTGCCTCCTTTCTTCCTTCCTTCCTTCCTTCATCTCCTTCTGTCCAGAAACATACATATATATTCTCATATAGAGTGATTTACATTTAAAATACTGATTAGTTTCCCAAGCTGCACCTCTGCTATGGGAATCAGGTGGATAATACCAAGTCAGATCATGAGCTTGTTTTTAAAACGCTCTTTGCTATAGCATCTGGTTCCACTGATTCACTTTTAGTTTTTCAGTTCTTTTCTGAGCAGTTTTAACTACCTGTACAGATGAGCATACAATTTTTATCCTTTCTTAGCAGTCTTTTGTTTTTAAATTTATTTTAAAACTTTTAATTTTTATTAGCACTTGTTTGCAGTATGCAATTACAGTCATCACAAGCAGGTAGTACATGCATGGAACACGTCTCAATTCTTTTTATGTGCCCTTCTCCACTCTTCCCTCCATCTCTTTGTCAGAACACTTGTAAAGAACAAAGAAAATTCACTTTTTAAAAATAAAGAGAATTATATTTTGCCATTACTACATGGGTCTAAAGGACACTTTTATAAGATATATTATAGGATATTAGAAATATTTTTCCTATATGGTAAAACATTTTGCCATCTCATCGTCCTAAGTAGTTTCTTCATTATTTATCAATTATTCCCATTTATGAAAAAAATTAAACCAATAAGAAAACAGAGAATGATGGAATGATCTAAAAAGATGATGCAATAATGAAATGAACTGTCACTATTTAGTTTCCTGTGTTCCAAATACTATGTCACCACAAGATGGTATAAAAGACTAGAAACACCATCAGTATAAACTGTTCTTAGGGTTTTAGTTTGTTTAGTTGGTTTGGCATTTTGAGAATGGGGATTTTGAGACAGAATTTCACTGTTTCCCAGGCTGGCCTCAAATTTGTAATCCTCCTGCTGAGGAGGTGGGATTATGGGCAGGTACCACCACACTCAGTTATTCTTAATTTTCACTGAATACAGTTGAGAATTATTTTTTCATTTTCATATTGGCAAAGTAGAGAAAAATGACAGAGAAAGACTTTACCACAGTTAAATAAATCATTCACCTAGTAATCCATGGAACTTTTAAATATTGCTGTATTGACTTTATAGGAGAAATGATATAATTAAGTGATCTGAGAAGAGTAGTATTCTGAATTATCCAGTTGGGCCTTAGGTACAATCAGGTGTAGCCTTTGAAGAGAGAAGGCAGAGGAAGCAATGTGACCATGGGGGTGTACAGAATGGAGTACAGTCACAGGTCAAGGAGCACCTAAGGCCACCGGAACCTGGAAAAGGCAAGAAATAGAACCCTACTGTTTGAGAAAGCATGCCCCTGCTGACACGGGCAAGTTGGGATGTGTGAAACAAGTTTCTGATGTTTTAAGCTGTACAGATTGTGGTAATTTGTTATAGCACATCTAAGAAACTAACACAAATGCAGAGTCATATTCTTTAGAATCGAGGTGTTGAAATTCATCAGTAAGTTAAATCTCAGAACCTGAGTCTTCAGAAAAACCCATCTTAGATGAATTTCCTGAAACTCAGGAATCACTAAGTGAAAAATCTATTTCTAAGAACAAAAAAGGAAACATGACATTCTCATGCAATTAATAATTTAACAGGCAAGAACTCAGTCAGTGTAAGTGTCTGTCCTGTCCTGCTAACAGGATATAGCTCATTCTCCCATTTCTTCATGTTTGCAAGCCGACTATTTTGATACAGAGACTTCAAGTTTTTTTCTATGATCCTTTTTATTCTAATTTCTGTAAACTGTTCATAAAGTGATTTAAAAATATTTGTGCACACACACACACACACTTGTGTGTGTGTGTGGTGTCTATTAAGTTTACATGATAAACAGGAATGATTATTTTTCCCAGCATACATACTCAGCCACCTCTCTCCCTCAGTGGTCTGTACAGACAAGCACACTACGCTGTACTCTTGGTTGTGGCAGTGGCACTGGCTCCTGAGTTGGAACCTCCAAGTGCTGTCTCCTCAGAGGTAACTGTCCTAAGGTTACTCTACACAAGCCAAGTTTAAAGTGGATTCTGACCTAATTAGTATCCAAGAACCCTTTATGGATACAACACTACAGAACTAAGATAGTATTTTTATTTTTAAAAATTCAGGGAATCTCTTGGAGAAACTGACCACCCTGAGATTATGTTCTGGGAGCAACCTGGACCCCAATACTATACTACCAATCTATACTTTCTCAATAACCACAAATGCAAATTTAGAAAATACTGTCTTAACCTTATGCACGTACAAGTCACAATCCTGTTTCTAATCACAAGCTTCTCTTTGATTTATACCTCTAGAGCTTAATTTTTAAGGCAGAGTTAACCAGCATCATTTACATATAATTATGTCAGTAAAAGTACTATGAAAAACTAACATCTTTAGTTGATAAAAGATATAAAACTATGCAATGTAAAATATTTTTATTATGCAAGAATTTACTAAAACTGCATTAAGAATATATATTGTAGGATGCTATCTTCTTTATCTGGTAGTTCCACCCTCTTTGTGGTTGTCTCTGAAGGCTGACACTGGCACATCTTATATCACATTCAACACACAAAGGCACCCTTCTCCAGCTCCCACTAGGACAGAATTACAACAATCAAGATTTTCCATTGTGATACCTGCATTATAACTGATAATAGGAATGATTCATATAAATGTAAGGCGTAAAAATGATCTCTTGCCAAACTCATGTTATAGAGAATAAAATGCTAAAAATCAAGGCTTTAGTTTTAATCTTAATAAAATCTTGGTTACCTCAACAACCTTATTAATAGAAATCAGGAGCCTCTAGTTATCAGCTACTGATGGCATTAATTTAAATTTAATTAATAAAGGCAGCCCTATTACATCACATCAAATAGCGCATGGTCAAACAACAATTACAAGTATCACAAGGACAACCACAAACCTCTTGAGCACTAAACAGTAAATTAAAAACCACAATCAAGCATTTCCGCTTTATTAAATTGTTGTATAAACATTCTGATGTTGTGGTTTACCCTGCACTAATGAGGCATTCTGATTGATTTCTAGTGTTACAGAAAAATGCAAAACTGAGTCATTAACACAGCATTCCCTTGTGAAGAGACAAACTGGGATGATTAAAGCAATGTAGAAGGGACTGAAAACCTTGAAATTGGACATTCTTTTTGCCCTTTTATCTGTTTGCAAGGTCCATGTAATTCTTTACATGTGTTAGTTGATTTTTAAAATGTTCCATAAAGACTTTTTCTTTATAAAAAATGTCAATGGTTAAAAACAAACACATCAAACCATTTTGTACACTGTATAATCATGAAGAAAAAATAAGAGAAAAAGCTTCAATATTCTTCAGAATGGTATTTTCTTTAAAATATTCATAAACTTTAAAAAATAACAAGTTGTTCTTATTTTGATGAAAATTGAAGTGAGAACTAGACTCCAATTCTATAGAGACCATATTGAATAATTAAAAGTTTTAACGGAAAGACTATTCACTTGGTGTTAGAAGAACAGTTTTGGGACAAGTCATTCAGACATTTACTTTATTAGATCATAAAATATTAATATGGATCCCAAACATTAAACAGCCAAAAGTTTACCCAGAAAGACTAAAATGTCAATACAGGAAATAATACAGGAAAATGTTCTAACAGGTATATGAAGAAGGTTAACTCTAACTGATAAAGCAGGCTTAAGGGAGACTTCACAGAAGAGAATATTCAGGAATTGGCATGAGAGAGGAATACAGTAGTTAATGGGCTTGTTATGAGACTTACAGGATGAACACAACAGCCACTGCCCTACCCAGTAACAAACATTAATTACATCAGATTCCCTGTTCAAGGTTCAATGTCCCCAACTCACTGTGCATATGAATAGTCTAGGCTGGCTTGATCAATCCGGTTCCTGAGGATTCCAATGTCAGCTGAAACCATGTCATCTAAAGCCTGTAACTCCTTCTGGATCCGCTTTAGCTTCATAGTCTCTGCTTGAGTTCTTTTAGATCTAGAAAATCAGGAACATGAATAGCAGAACAAAAAGCACAAAGAAACATTTGAAAACATGATATACAAAAAGCAAGATCCATATTATATATCTCTATATACAGATAGATATATCTGTAATAAGAATATATATATATGATTGTAACACAATTTTTTAAAAATTAGAAAAAAAATCAGAGTTGAAATAAATGCTTCTGACATTTTGGAAGATCTGTAAGAGTTTTTTCCTGCAGTTTCCCAAATTTTCTAACAACACCTACTAATTTCTTAACAATGCAACAAGGTGGATTTTAATTCTTTTTTAAATTTTTTATTTTAAGGAGGGGTCTCTCTAAAGTCACTCAGCAGCTTAGGCTGGGCTTTAACTTGTGATCCTCCTGCCTCCGCCTCCCAGAGCACTGGAATTACAGGTGTGCATCACCATGCCTGGCTTATTTTTAAGCTTTCTTAGGACCTGTTTTACCATACCTTCATTGCTTTAATTCTTGTTCTCTAGTCAAAACTCTAAGCCCTCAAAGCTATCTGTGGGGCTCAAAATCAAAACATCCTTTTTTCCCCTAGTTTAAAAACATATCCAACTTCATCATCTTTCAGTTCCTTCACCACCTGTCCTGAAGTACAATACACACTTAAGAAACACAAGCATAAAATAAACCTTTAATCATGATTTCACTCATTTCAAAATTTCACTTTCAAATGGGGGAAAAAACCCAACATGAAACCATGATCCTGCAACTTACACTCCCCTTTCCACTGCATCATGCATTGGTAATTCATTTCTGCCCGCAAAAGTTCCCTTACCAGTAAGACAAGCATTCATTATCTATTAATAACCCATTTATGTTGCATTTCCTTACATTTCTATATCAGTCTTAAATCACTAGCGCTAAGATGTTCTGAACTTGTAAATTGTTTTTGTAAAATCCCTAGTAAACAGCATCCATACTTCTTCTAAATTGAAAACTAATAAAACTTCAAAGTAACCAGATGTGGGGGGAAAAATATAAGAGGGCAATACACGTGTTTGTTTTTTTGAAAATTGTAAGCTGCACATCTCCTACACTCCTGGAAGATGCACCAGCAGAAAGGGAAAAAAATCATTTCAAATACACACATCGCTCTGACAGTTAAAATTCTGATTGCTCTTATACCCACCTACTTTCTTCTTACATTTTCCCCTGCCTTTACATATACTCCAGTGTCAAGCAATAATTATTTTGCTAGACTTTTCTAGAGGTTTAAAAAGAAAAGGCCAGCAAATAATTGCAGTCAGCTCCCAGTATTCTCTGCCATTGCTTTACTGATTTGTGAAGAGATAACTGACAAAGTTACACAGGGAGGTGCAAGAAACACCAAACCTCATACAGGGCTAACAAGGGTCAACCTGAGTCACCAAAACAAGGTTAAATTACATTACATACTGTATTAGTGGGCACAGGATAAGTGTAAGAAAAATGCTCATAAGAAATGCAATTAAGATCTGAGGCAGTGTAAGTCACTTGCGTAGATCTACAAGTCAGATCATTTAAAGTTTTTCCATATTAAAATTAAAAATCGTATCCCTTATATATCTGCTCACTTATACACACTGATAAGTGAATTCCTGCTTCCCTTATGAAAATGCACATGGTTACAACTGAAAACAGTAACGCTGGTCCTCAAGTTTTAATTGCAGTGGGCTTATAAGTTCATTATGATTTAAACTTTAAAAGTCCTCCTTAATAAATTAAAACTGGAGTTTCAGTATCACTTATGAAGCAGTTTGTTTAGTTAGCCTTCCAAGTAACAACTATAAAGAAAATATCATTTTAGTAGGACAGTCCCAGGAAAATACATATAAAACATGACAGAACTGACTGCAGTTTATGAACAACCAACCTCTCCTGCTTTAGGTGCCTCACCTTTCTGCAATAGCTTTTGCCAAAAGAGCTTTCTTACGTTTATTTTTCTCTTCCATTAGTCGTTGTTCTTGTTGGAGGACTTCCCAACGAGACTTCTCCTGCCTAGGGAGAAAATAAGTTTTACAAATGAATTTACAAAAGAGACTATCCTATCTCACACCTTACAAGTCTCAGTCTCCAATGTATAAATAAAGTCTAATCAGGCAAACTACATACATTTTCTTTCAAAAGTCCTCTTAAAAGAAACTGTCTGCAGCTCATTATTCTGTTCTAATAGGAATGAACTACATCTGAAGCAAAAAGGCTTACACACACCTTTGAAATCCATTACTTGTACATAACCTAAGAACTCTCAAACTGGAAGCCAGAGTACTATGGCATTTTTTAAGGAGTTTATGAAAAAATGTGTATAAGTTAATTAGGTATTATATGCAAAATGAAGGTTAAAATAAATTGGTCTGTACCTGAGGTTGTATCTCTTAAAGAAAGAGGTTTGGCTTCTTTTTTATTTTTATTTTTTGGTTTTTTGAGACAGACTCTTCTATGTAGTCCAGGCTGGCCTTGAAGTCACTATGTAGCCCAGGCTGCCTGAAACTCACAATCCTCCTGCTCAGCCTCGTGAGTGCTGAGATTATAGGTATATGCCACCACGCTCAGCTCCTTTTAAGAATTTTCTATAATGAAAATCCCCCATCACTTTAACATCCTTAAAACAATGACCAATGTTTCCTCCATACACTGCATATTTTTTTCCATCTCTCAAACAATGAACTAAAGTCAAATGGAACTGGGGTAAAGAAAACTTCAAAGATCTTAAACATGTATTGCCTTCTAATTCTGAAAGAAATATATTAAAATTTCCCATAAAGTCACGAATTTGATGGCAACTTAAATTAATCAAGAGCAAAAATTGTTTATTCTCATTACTGGTATTTCTCACAGCCATGATTTCAAGTCTTCTATTTGTAAACCCATTAACCATTTCCAAAATTGTACTTTTCTCTTCATCACTACAGCTTTCACTTTGGCCTCAACATTGGTCTTTTCTCAATTTTTACCACGCAGGCACCTCCTCACCCGGCCTCCCTCCCAAATGGTCAGCAACACTGACACCTGGCATTTCTTGAGCCACTGTTCACTCTTTTCTCCTTGAGGCCTTGGCCTCAGGCTGTGTCAGCAAACTCACTAGAATTCACTTTCGTACTTCTCTACTGCCTACCATTCTCTGTCCACCTTTGCCTCTCCCAGAGAAATCAGATGCCATCTGAGAACGTTCCGCAGAGTATACCTCAGAATATCTCCTTTTTATCAATGGCACCTCAGAGTGTCTTCCATGAATGTTCTCCCAAGTACTTAGAAAAGGAATTTCTCTAATGATATCCACTCTAAATTGTCCAGCTCAGCTCAATGTAAACTCAGCCTTCACTAGTTTCAGGCCCTGATTGGCGAATTCCACTTAAAGATATATAAATGTATGTACTCTTTCAATGTTGGCTTCATAATTCATGTAGCACTGTAATTCTTGTCAACATGAATTTAGCCACAAACCCCTGGTAGGCAGGAAACATTTTAAAACTCACAGTACAGAATCCAGATCATCAGAGATTAGAAATGTATCTGAGATTAGAAAAAAACACAGAAAAGTAAAAACAAAAACAAAAATGCCATCTCCTCTCCCCAAATACTTTTCCAAGGATTCATGAATTACAGAATGGCATTTTTCATAAGAGTGTGGCTAAATTATTCTGCTTTTTAAAAAAATATAAATACATTAAACAACCTGGGTATGGTGGCTGGGCAACTTAGTTGACTTTTTTCAAAATTAAAAAAGGGTTAAAGATGTAAGCTCGGTATGAAGTCTCTGGTTTAATTTCTAGTACAGGAAGGAAGAAAGGAAGACTCCCTGATGCAAATGAATTGTATAATTAATCCCTTTAATTTCCAACAATCTCTCTTTTGCCTGTCCTGTTATGTTTCCTCATAAATTTTCTTTTCTGGGCCACTGAGGAAGTCAGCTGGAAGGTGAAGAACAGATTTAATTTGGGGAGTGGTACTGTGCCTATAAAAACTGCCTCTGGTGGGTGTAACTGGCTATAGACTCTAGATGCAGACACACTTAAATGTGAATCTCAACTCTATTACTAGCTGTGTACTAGCTTTAGAAAGATGTCTTTTCTGAGTTCTGGTTGCCTCATCTATAAAGTAAAAATAATAAAACATACATTGTAAGGCTGTTGTGAAGACTAAATGATACAAAACCTATAAAATGCCTAAAACTGTCCAGCTCATACGATATGAAGGTGGAACTACTTTTAATTAGTTTATGGATCACATTCCTCTACCTGGATATAAAGCAGAGAAAAATGTTAAAACCAACCGACCAGCCCATTTCCTTAAAGCCCAATGGGAATAAAAAAGATAAATAAAAAGTCTTATTAGACTTACTAACAATTCCATTTTCTTTTTCTCCAATTTGCAATCTGGCTTTGGAGGTAGAACCTCAAAGTTTTCATGACCATCATAGGAATTCTCAAGTCCTGCTTCCCTGGGTTGACTTCCAGTATCCGGTAGTTTTCCATCACCAACAGGAGAGGTGAGTGCCTCAGGGCTAGGACAAGTTGGCGTGCAAGTTGGCGTAGAAAGCAGTTTCTGACTGCTAATTCTCTGTTTTTGGGCAGAAAGCATTTGCTCTGGAGGTAATGAGGTTGAGCCATCTTGAAGTCCAAGTTTTTGGCTTTGCTCTTGTAGGGCTTTTTCTCGCTGAAGTTGTTGTCGTGTTTTCTTTACAGGAAGTCGGCGTGGTGGTTCAAATGAATCTATATAAAAGAGAAAAGTGGAAAATTCCTTTGAGTGAGCAGCAATAATCCCAGTTTTTCTAGAATATAAAACATTGATATTGAACTTTAATAGTTCTAGAGTTTCTTCTGCTCTGTTCTCTATTTTGAAAAAGTGCAGGAAAAATCTGCCATTTTCCTGTTAAGTTCAACAGATTTTACATCACACTGCTAAAATTTAACAAAAACTAATCTGGCTCTTCACAGGAAATCCATTTATATGTGATTAGGTCTTAGAACACTAAGGTGGATTTCTTTTTCAACTTCATTTGATAATTAACTAATGTCAACCAGTCAACCAATGAACTAATGTGGTGCATGGTGGTGGAAGCCTATAATCCCAGCTATTTGGGAGGCTGAGGCAAGAGGATTGCAAGTTCCAGCCCAGCTTGGGCAACGTGATGAGATGGTCTCAAAAAATAAAAAGGAGCAGAGGTGTAGCTCAGTGGTGAGTCACTTGCACAGCACACATGAGGCTAGGTTTGATTCTCAATACAGGAAGAAAAAAAAAGATTTGACTAATTTCTATGTAGGTGAACTGAACTGTCTGATTCTCTGATGTGTTTTATGTTTGATATATGGTTCTGCTTATTCTCCTTAAACAAAATGCTGATTAGGTATCAGATGAGATTCCCTTCTTTTTTCCAGTTTTAGTAGTTCTTGGGGCAATTTGATACACAGGTAGACATTATAAGAAATACAACTAAACAAAGTCTTCTATTTTTTAGTAACAGTAGTTAATTATGCATTTTTTTTTCCTTTCACCTTACAGAACAATGGAAGTTTGTATTCCCAAAGTCTAGCCAGGCTTAAAATCAAGGTACTCAAATTAATTTTGGCAATAGCCCAAGAAAAGTAACAGAGCTAAAACAATTGGGGGAATATTTTAAAGCATAAATTAAACAATAGTACTTCTATTATATATTTTGTTTTGAACTGCCCATGCCAGTGTTAACTTCTTAAGGCAGACAACTGGAGAATATGACTCACATTTATACTATATTGAATAAGATCTATAAACAGTATTCTCTATAAAATGTTTGGGAAATGAAATTATGGATCCTTCAAATAGAATTTTTCAATTCTGCATTTTGACCTTTGAAACAACACAAGCTCATTATTTAAATTTCCCCAAATGAGTTAAAAGCTCTGGAGTCAAAGTCCCAGCTTTGCTTCAGATCCACTTATTAACCTCAGGCAAGTCAGGTAACTATTCAACACTTCAGTGTTCTGATCTGCCAAACCAGTCGCAAATTATCTGCTCTATTCAACTTATGGAGTTAATGTAATAATCAGATGAAATATGTAAAGAAAATATTTTTGAAGAAGTCAGAAATACTATGAAAATTAAATGCTATCGTGTACTTTACCCAGAAACACAAAGTATCTTATGTATCTTGCCAACAGGAACTTATTTTTGACTAGGGATTTTCATTGACATCTTTGAAAAATTGAACTCAATACCTATATTATTAATAAGTTTTCTGCAACTTACTGTAGCTTAGCTTCTATTTTATTTTGTATTTTTACAGAACCTACCTATAAAATAAAAATGCTATTTAAAAAATTCCCAAACAATAAGTCAAAATTCATACAATTATATATTGTCTGCTAGGGGCTGCAAATATCAAGGAGACTGTAACAAAGTGAGGAACATAAGTCTAGGGTAAATAGGGTATCCATGGTTATCTCTAGTCAACTGCTGTCATTAAAAAATTTAGGTCAGTGTAACCAGATATTTTGAATGTTCATAATTAAAATTCAGATTTTCATATAAAATACCCTGATTTTTAAATATAGGGAACCATGTCAATTGTGAAAATTTAAGATTATGCTATTGGAGGAAACAATGCTGGAATCTCAGTGGCTTTCAGCAACAAAGATTTATTTCTCATTAATGCTATGTGCTAATTTTAAAGGCCAGGAGGGGGATTCTGCAGATCAGCTTATAGTATGGGAATGGCTTCTTAAAACTCAGAAAATGTTGGCTATTAAAAAGGAATGACACATTTGAATATATTAAAATTAAATACATTGTTTACCAAAAGATATCACAAGTATAAGGTAGGAGACATGTCTGTAATCCAAGTACTACAGGAGGAGGAGGCTAAAGGACTACAAGTTCAAATCTTCCTGAGCAACTTAGTGAAACCCTAATTCAAAATAAAAAATGAAATAAAAGGATAAGGGATTGTTAAGTATTACAAAAAAAAAAATTTCGTCTTGAAGCTGGGGTGTAGAACACTGGTACAATGCTTGCCTAGCATATACAAGGCATGGATTCAAGGACAATAAAGAAGTTTTAAAAATTAATATTTCAACTAGAAATTGACAGCACATGGCTACATTACTTCCAATTTGTTTCATGAGATTGACTGCACCTCAAATTTATGTATGTAGCACATACACACTCTTCCAATTTGTATGGATATAAAAATGAAACCTGCTTGTACTAGGTATAACTGTTGTTATATTGCTCCTCTTCTGGAACACAAGAGAATTCTATGTCTTATCTTCCCAAATCATGTGACTTACTTTTATTAAATAAAATATAAGTAGAAGTGACACATGTCATTTACTGGTGAAAGCATTTAACTGCCAAGGTTCACTTTTCAATCTTCTTTTCCTCTTGCCATGGTGAATTCCCATATGACAGCACCAAAAGACAGTGTGAAGTCACTGTGTGGCAGTCACCTGGCAACCCAAGTTAGACATGATAATCAAGTGAAAAATTCTTATTAAACAAATGATATTTCATGGTTGTTATTTCAGCTTAACTTGATTTAACCTGATTTCATAATTACCAATACACCACCAATGTATCTGAAATTCCCTGTGTACTCGCCTCTCCTGATCACATTCGCTTGCCTTCCAATCAACCTGAATTCTGTTTCATTTCATAGACTTAATAGATTGCCTATACACCTAAAACAATATATCCACTTTATGATTTCACTCGTATTAGTATCACTCTTATATAAGTAGTATTATATAAATAGTATCTTATATGAGTGTGCATTATATATATCTGCCTGAAACTTGCTCCTTTTGTATATTTGTATAATTTATACATGTTAATCCATCTAACTATAGTTAATACGTTCCTATCAGTCCAGCGACTATAGCACTTATTTATCCGCTCCCCTGTTAATAAATACTTTGGTTGTTTCTTTTTAATATCATAAACAGTCTCTTAAGAACACTCTTGACCACATTCTCCAGTCTACATTCAAGTATCTCTAGAGTATATTACCTTCATTTTTGCTTGTAACCAATTCCATCTTTCTAAATTATTTAATTGTATTTTTAAGGTTGGAGAACAGCTAAGATAGGTCTAAAAATTAAAGATCCAGTTCTCAGACTTTTACAAATGTTAATGAAAGAGGAAAAGATTTAGAGGCAGAGCTGGGGTCTCTATGCCAATAAGTATGTTTGATCACGGGTATATAATGATCTAAGATGCTTTCTCTGTGCTTAAGGTAGTCCTAGATTAGTGATTTACAGTTCATGCTCTATCATCTCACTATCAGAACAGATCCTTGATTATCCTCCACCTATCCCAAAGTGCAGAGAGAATTTACTTTTACTCAACAAATGTAATGTCTAGCTATAAGTGGACACATGCAGGGAGGACTGGGAGTTCAAGGTTAGTCTAAGATATATAGTAAGACCCATACGCAATACAAAGCAAATCTATTGTTTGATTTAGGCTATTATTTAAATCTTCTTTGCCATGGCAAACTCATCTCTGCCAATGCATAACCTCTGTGAAAAATTCCAAAGCTCCATTCAATCCCCAGCACAATGGGGTTCCTCCTAGCTATAGTAGTAACTTCCGCTTAACATTTACTCTTTTTACTTCATGGTCTGTTTCATTAGACTATAAGTTCTTTGATGGCAAAAACAATGTGTTGTTTATCTTTGCATCCCTAAAGTAAAAGCTGATACTTGGAACTCTGAAGATCTGAAACAAGGTATCCTGTATTGTGTACATCTGGATATGTGAATGGATGTCAAAATCACACAGCAAAAGAATTTGAGTGCAACAAGCTAGAGAGTCAGTTAACCATACACTGTGGTACATATAAACCTTATGATGTAATTTTAAAGATCTCTGACCAGTCAAAATTTCCACAATCTAAATAATCTACATTGACCCTATATTATTTATTCCCTTTTGTACTTCTCAGCCCTAGATTGTTACCCAATCTACATCTGAATTCCTAAAAATAAAAAAAGCATGATAAAATAAAGTAGTATTTAAAGCACAGAACCAAGAGTGTCTGTAAATTTCTCAGCGTGCTGTTCCCAACTAGGTACAGATCTTAATGAAATTTCAAAGACAAGCAAAAGCACAGTTTATATCACTAAGTGTCCTACCAAGTATCAAACTTAATTCCTTCATCAAAATAAATTTAAGAAAACACACAAGCCCATTCAATTATTCCGTAAACTAGGAGGGAAAGCACAAAATTGTACTTGACACTGAAGCTAGAAGGGCTGTATACACACACACACACACACACACACACACACACACACACACAATTTTTATATGGAAAGGCTTCACCCCTGACCTCTCAAAGACTTTCTGTTTGCTAAGTCTAAAGAGCAGGAAAGAACTGCGAAAATTCATCTGGCTACCAGAAGTGAATGCAATACTCCAGGTGTATTATTAGTCTTGTGATCCTCTTAACCCAATAACCATCTTCTATACAGTCTCATATAGTTGGTGCCTCCCTCTTTTACTCTTTGACTGGATCCACCCTATAAGGGACAGCTAGGCAGCGGACTCATTTCCACTCCCAAGTCTCACTCCTTTCACAGGACAAAGTCAAATCCCCGGAAAGGATTCCCCGATCCTCTTTCCCCGGGCTCGCCCTTCCTCCTAGGCTCACATCTGTCCACCTCTGCAGCCCCTTCAACCCAGGCCGCACACCTACACCTCCGGCCCGATGCGAACACAGAGCTCCCACGCCCCCTTTTCCTTCCAGTTGTAACCCTGCCCATTCTCCTTCGACCCGGGAATCAAAATTCTGCACGCATATCCCGTTACCTTTATTTTGTTTTAGCCTCCTCAGCTCCTCCTCAGAGAAGCCTGCCCAACCCTGCGCCATTCGCCCAGGTTGAGCGTAGTACCCCAACAGTGCCCAACCCTCTCACTCCTGACTGCCAACTGGGCTGCCCATGCACACCGGGTTCTTGCCCGGCCCGGCAGACCAGCCAATCAGCGCGTCACTCCCGGCCCTCCTAAGGACCCCTCAGAGCACTGGTCCCTTCGAGGCTGCCTCAGTCAGTGCCGGACAAACTGCCTAAGCAAACCTTGCTTAATTACACAGATGTTTATTTCCCATCACTTGACTCTGCTCTCTCGCCTGCTTTTTATTTTTGTTGTTTTATAGCTTCAAAGGCGGGAAAGGCAATTGGGGGGGAAAGGACTGCTTTCAGCAGGCAGTGGGGAAGTGGCAGCGAGTCTGTGGAGAGAGGGGGCGTGGCTAGCCCTTGGGTCCTCGGGGCGGGCGGGATCGGGCTAGGGGAAGGGGCGGGGCGTGCGAGCCTGAGGGGATCTTGGGCGGTGAGCTGCCGTGGGAGCTCGCTACGGACTGACTGGAGGAAGTACCAGGCTTAGGTTAGGAACTTGGGAGAGGGCTGGGGTGCGGTTGATGAAAAGAGAACAAGCCCCTGACGTAACCGGAGTTCGCAGACGTGCTGTCTCCAAGTTCTTTCCCAGTCAGTTGCCTCCTTGATGTTTCTTTTTTTTTTTCTCTCTCATTGAGTTTATTGCTACATTTTAGGTCTACAGTACAGTTACATTCATCCTTGGGATCTTGTACCTTTGCATGACAGGTCTCGGTTCTCATTTTTCCCCTTATACCTGCCCTCCCTTCCTTGATGTTTGTTTTACGAAGGGTTGTTGCTAATGTGTGGTCTTTCAAAAAGGGCTCCTTGAATTTCTCCCCTGAAAATTTCCCATCTTTTTATGTTCAGAGAACACAGTGTAAAGCTTGGGCGCCGAGGGATGAGAAACAGATCTTGGGAGGCTGTTAGTCTTTCGTAAGTCTGCCTGGATTTACCTCTTTGGGCTTCCGTTTCAAGCAGCGTTTAGATAAAAAACAAAACAAAAACAAGAATTATGAGATTATACATAAATCAAAAAATTTTTTTTTTGCTATTTGCAACCTCATCTTGGCTGATATTTTCAAATGTGTGACTTTGGAGATAGTGTGTTTGTTAATGTTTTTAAACAAATTGAAATAAAAGAGAAGACTGGAAAATAACACATCAACCCCAAAACCTAAAGTGAGTACTTCAAATTCAGTTAAGTGAGTTGGGAGGATCAAGAGTGTTTGGAATTTCTTCTCTGATCTTCAAACTTTGGAAACTTAAACTGCTTCTGAAATTTGAGGACGCCACACTTTTAAATGCGAACTCATTTTTCAATACATTTTAAAAGTAAAATGCTATCGAGGTTTAGAGGATACTTTCATTCAATTTTTGAACATAACATTTAATACGTTTAGGTAAAGGTTATTATACAGCTTCAGAGTAGTAGATGGGAATCAGTGGCAATCCAGTAGTTAATTCAGTTTCCCATTCGTGGGTAACAGCCATCTAATTCATTTAATAATGTTGAAGCAACTTAGATGCTCCATGTTGAATTTTATACATAATATTTTAATTCCCGATAAATTTAAAGAATTAATATTTTTGGTTGTTACTGGGATTCAACCCAGGGCCTTCTCACCAACAAGGTACATCCCTAACCCTTTTTTATGTTTTATTTTGAGACAAGGTTTTGCTAATTTGTCTAGACGGTGCCGGAAATTGTGATACTCCTGTGGCAGCCTCCCAGAATGCTGCGATTACAGGTGTATGCCACCAATAATCTTAATAGAGATAATAGTAGTATTTAAAAAGGTTTTGGATTTTCCCTGAATAAGAACCAAGCTGAACAAGATATAGTAAAACAATGAAAAAATACCCATCTTTAATAAAATTTCATAAAATTATAATTTCCACTTTGCAGTGTTCTAATCTTCAAAGAATGTACTGTAGGAACTCTCATACCATGGGTTTTGAAGGTCCCTAAAAATATTGCTTGTGTTAAACCAGATTTAAATTAATTTTTTCACCTTGTAATATAAACTTGGATCTACCTCTATGTGTATGATACCGTGACTGGCTAGCCTGGGTCCTTGCTTTAGTAGAAATGGAAATTAAAACTAAAGCTGAATTTGCAATAGAAAGTGTTAGTTGGAAAGAAAGAGAGAACATAGGGAGAAGACTCCAGCTTGAGTAGTTGGAGGGGCATACTTCATTGAGGTTCACATTGAACTACTCTCAAAAATAGGAGGCCAGCTTTTAAGGCTTAGCTGAGGCGACTGGAGGGTCTGCTCAGTCATCATCTTAGTCCTGGTACAGTGTCTGTAGCTCTGGAGGAGTCCCCATGGTTTAAGGACTGATTTTGCTTCCATGAAGTGATTGTGGCTGTTTTAGTCCTGTGAGGTTCTGCTCTTCCTGGAACCTAGGTAGCTACCAGTTCACAGGAGAGTGTGTGAAGACTTCTAGTTATCACTCCAAGAGGGGGTCTAGAACTGGATGTTGTAAAGGCTGATTATCTAATGTCCTTCTGAATTCCTAAAATAACTTTACAGTAATCTTGGTGTTCTCTTTTTGACTCCCACCCTGCCATACGAGGGGTGGAACCTAGTGCCTTCTCATTGAGGTACACCCTAACCCCTTTTTATTTATTTATTTTTATTTTGAGACAGGGCCTTGCTAAGTTGTCCAGGCTGAGCTTGAATTTGGCATCCTTTGGTTACCAGCTGGTTACCTTCTAAAAATGGCTCGCCAAATAAATATTGCTAAGTTTTGTGGTGCTCATGTCTCCTGGAGTTGGATTCCAGGCTCTTCTTGTCTCAACAAAGAACTGAATGAAACAAGCAAATAAACAGTGAAGAAGTTTATTAGAGAAAGTAAAATTGAAAAGTGAGGGGGAAACTGGCTCTGCAGATAGAGCTTGGGCCAAGTAAAAGAGGAAGAAAGCAAGATGAAAGTACACCCTGGAGGATACAGGGTGGGCTATTAAGAAAGCCATGATAGGGAGCTCTTCTTAGCCTCTGTGTCCTTTCATGCCATCTAAATCTTGAGGAAACCTGTGAGAACTTCTATATATGGGTTCTGAGAGGTGGTACTGGAATCCCCCACCTGAGGCTGACATCAGGTCCAGGTCATCGTATTGAAAACTGCCTGGAGCTCTCTTGAGAAGTCCACATGCCAGGCTTTGGGAGCTATTCTGCCCATGTATTCTGGAATCTTGAAATGAACAGGTTACACCTACTTCCCCAGCCAGTTTTGCCACACCCTAATTTGTGTCATTCCTCCCTCAGCACCCCGGTTGCAGGGATTACAGGCATGTGTGACCACCTTGCTTTTCTATTTGCAAAGTGGACGAAATAGGCTAGGTAAAATTAGAGTTAGTAAACTTTGTTCTCTCAGCTTTTCTTAAATGAGCAGTACGTATATCCAAAGTTTAAAAGTAAGAAATGATACAAAAATGAAAGTTAAGGTTTATTCTACTTTCAGTTACCTATTGGGCATTTGTAGACTGAAGAATAGTTGTTTTTTTTTGTTTTGTTTTTGTTTTTTGTTTTTTTTCACCTTGTAATATAAACTTGGATCTACCTCTATGTGTATGATACCGTGACTGGCTAGCCTGGGTCCTTGCTTTAGTAGAAATGGAAATTAAAACTAAAGCTGAATTTGCAATAGAAAGTGTTAGTTGGAAAGAAAGAGAGAACATAGGGAGAAGACTCCAGCTTGAGTAGTTGGAGGGGCATACTTCATTGAGGTTCACATTGAACTACTCTCAAAAATAGGAGGCCAGCTTTTAAGGCTTAGCTGAGGCGACTGGAGGGTCTGCTCAGTCATCATCTTAGTCCTGGTACAGTGTCTGTAGCTCTGGAGGAGTCCCCATGGTTTAAGGACTGATTTTGCTTCCATGAAGTGATTGTGGCTGTTTTAGTCCTGTGAGGTTCTGCTCTTCCTGGAACCTAGGTAGCTACCAGTTCACAGGAGAGTGTGTGAAGACTTCTAGTTATCACTCCAAGAGGGGGTCTAGAACTGGATGTTGTAAAGGCTGATTATCTAATGTCCTTCTGAATTCCTAAAATAACTTTACAGTAATCTTGGTGTTCTCTTTTTGACTCCCACCCTGCCATACGAGGGGTGGAACCTAGTGCCTTCTCATTGAGGTACACCCTAACCCCTTTTTATTTATTTATTTTT
Organism: Fukomys damarensis; assembly: GCF_012274545.1. Lineage (NCBI taxonomy): Eukaryota > Metazoa > Chordata > Mammalia > Rodentia > Bathyergidae > Fukomys > Fukomys damarensis. The sequence goes on along the minus strand of NW_022900931.1, from coordinate 39,013,251 downwards.
ATTTTGAGACAGGGCCTTGCTAAGTTGTCCAGGCTGAGCTTGAATTTGGCATCCTTTGGTTACCAGCTGGTTACCTTCTAAAAATGGCTCGCCAAATAAATATTGCTAAGTTTTGTGGTGCTCATGTCTCCTGGAGTTGGATTCCAGGCTCTTCTTGTCTCAACAAAGAACTGAATGAAACAAGCAAATAAACAGTGAAGAAGTTTATTAGAGAAAGTAAAATTGAAAAGTGAGGGGGAAACTGGCTCTGCAGATAGAGCTTGGGCCAAGTAAAAGAGGAAGAAAGCAAGATGAAAGTACACCCTGGAGGATACAGGGTGGGCTATTAAGAAAGCCATGATAGGGAGCTCTTCTTAGCCTCTGTGTCCTTTCATGCCATCTAAATCTTGAGGAAACCTGTGAGAACTTCTATATATGGGTTCTGAGAGGTGGTACTGGAATCCCCCACCTGAGGCTGACATCAGGTCCAGGTCATCGTATTGAAAACTGCCTGGAGCTCTCTTGAGAAGTCCACATGCCAGGCTTTGGGAGCTATTCTGCCCATGTATTCTGGAATCTTGAAATGAACAGGTTACACCTACTTCCCCAGCCAGTTTTGCCACACCCTAATTTGTGTCATTCCTCCCTCAGCACCCCGGTTGCAGGGATTACAGGCATGTGTGACCACCTTGCTTTTCTATTTGCAAAGTGGACGAAATAGGCTAGGTAAAATTAGAGTTAGTAAACTTTGTTCTCTCAGCTTTTCTTAAATGAGCAGTACGTATATCCAAAGTTTAAAAGTAAGAAATGATACAAAAATGAAAGTTAAGGTTTATTCTACTTTCAGTTACCTATTGGGCATTTGTAGACTGAAGAATAGTTGTTTTTTTTTTGTTTTGTTTTTGTTTTTTTTTAGCGGAAACCACCTTTAAATTCTTGACAAGAAAACACAAATCATGCTTTTGATCAGTAACAGTTCAAGGGTCTAGGAGTTTGTTCCTTATCCATGTTGTCTTTGTGCCATTACTGTCACACAAACAAACCTCAGGTGTCAGATTTGCTTGAGAGAGAAATAGCAGGCTTCCTTACTATTCTTATAGAACAGTAGGCTGAGTTTTCTAATCCTTCTATGATCTATTTTTTCAGGCTCAGAACTTAAGATTTTCTTTTCAAATACATGTAAGAATCCCAGTTTTCATGACCCCTATATTACATAGGGTCCCTCTTTCTACATCTCTAGCTTTAAATTCTGTGATATATTTTCTCATTTAAAAAGCATGTATTATTCAGTATTTTTATGTGTTTATGGGAAGGAGAACATCTGTGATAACTTAGACTATAATATTGCTCTCCATCAGAGCAGAAAATCTTTTAAAAATAAAAATCTAATCAGCTGGAGATGGTGGCACAATCCTGTAATACCAGCTATATTGGAGGCTGAAGCAGGAGGATCTCAATTTGAGTCCAGCCTGGGCAATTTAGCCAGACCCCTATCTTGAGATTAAATAAAAAATAGGCTAGGGATGTAGCTCATTGCTAAGTCCCTGAGTTTAACCCCTAGTACTACAAAACAAAACAAAACAAACCTAATTATGTCTGTAGCCTAGTTAAGATTATAAAATGGCTTGCCATCACACTTTTGAGTGAAACCATAGTTCCGACATGATTCTTCACTCTGCCTACCTCTCTTCATTTAAGCAGTTTTTCCTTTTACTGCGTACTCCCTAAACCCCTGCCTGCCAGATCTCCTTCCTTCACCCGTTTGCCCACCAAAGGTTTTCCTAGGTGCTGTTCTTTAGACTGTGATCTGTCCTTGTCTGGCTGGTTCTTCTTACTTCACGTTTTAGCAACCTCTAGACTTTTTATTACCACCCTATCTAGCATCCTCCCATTTCTGTGTTATTACAGTTATAGCACTAACCATAATTTCTGAATTATTTGAATTTGTTTATTTTCTGTTTCCCAGTTAGATTAAATAGCTCCACAAAATCAGGACTGCATCTTTCATTCACTTGGATAAAACAATATTTGACAGGTATTAATCACTCAATAAATATTTAAAGAATAAGCCCGAGTTACTGACACATTTCTACATTTAATGTATTTTAAGATTTTCTAGAATCACTTTATATGATGTTAATAACTTTAACCATATTTATTATTCATTCAACTTGCAACTATGAACTCATTCATTGATAAATAGAAGCATTAAAAGTAAATCAACAAAATCCAGGATGACATTCTCTGCTTGTAAAGCCTACGATATTATTTCAGCAATATTTGTGATTTTCAGTATGTAGGTCTTGTACATCTTGTCATATTTATCCCCAGGAAGATAATAACAATGCTATGACAACTGGTATTATTTTTTTAATTTAACATAATTTTGTTTTTCACAGCTATGTCTGACTTGGTGTCCCTCCAGAATTCTTATGCTGGGACTGAACCCCTAATGTGATGGCATTAACAGATGGGGTCTTTAAGAGGTGATTAGCTGTCAAGGGGTGAGGAACCCTCGTGAATGGTTTAGTGCCCTTATAAAACAGATTTAAGGGAGGCTGCCAGCTCTTTCTGCTATGTGATGATGCAACAAGAAAGCACCATGTAGGAAACAGAGGGCAAACCCTTACCAGATACCAGATCTGCTGGCACCTTTGTCTTGGATTTCTGAGCCTTCAGAACTGTGAAGGGTACTTTTTTTGTTTGTTTGTTTGCAAATTACCCAGTCTGAGATATTTTGTTATAGCTGCAAAATGTATCCAAAAGAACGTGGAGATAAAATTAAATTCTGTTTGTAGCCTGTATCCTTTAACTGATAAGCACACTACTGGTAGCAGCATTTTTGAGGGTAGATTTCATTGCATTATCTACATAGATAATCATGTCTATAAGTAAGCACAGTCTTTCCAATGCACTATTTATTTCCTTTCTTGCCTTATTACACTGGCTAGAACACCAGGACAATGTCAAATGGAAGTGAAATTAACACTCTGTTTGTTTCTAATCTTAGGAGAAAAAGGTCAAATCTGTCATCAAGTATGATATTAACTTTAGGTTTATCATGATGCCATTTATTGGGTTGATAAAATTGTTTTTTATTCCTAGTTTTCAGAATGGGTAATTGGTTTTACTGCATGTTTTGTCTGAGTTTGTTGAGATAATCATACAATTTTTCTCTTTCTGAACCTTAATTTGGTCACTTGTGTTGATTAATTGGTCAGTGTTGTAACAGTCTTACATTCCTGCAATACAATTTTACTTGACAGTGAATTTCCTTTTTGTATATTATTGGATTGTATTGGCTAGGTTTTGAGACATTGCACATTTTTTTAAACAAAGAACATTGGTTTTATTTTGTGTAATGTCTTATTTTAGATAAGGGTAAATACTCTGATAGATAAGTTGAGTAATATTCTCCCTCCTTCAAATTTCTTCAAGACTATGTCCTATTCATAATCATTACATTTGTATACTTGATAGAATTTACCAGTAGAACTAGCTGAAGTTTCCTTTGTGGGAAAGTTTTAAACTGTAAATTCAATTTCTTTAATAGCTGTAGTGATACTCATATGTTCTGTATCTTTTCTTTCCTTTTTTAAGGTTTTGGAGATTGGATGTAAGGCCTCCCCCATGGTAGGCAAGTTCTTTGTCCCTGAACTGCATTGCACAACAGGGTCACTAAGTTGCCCAAACTGTCCTCCACCTTGCCATCCTCTTACCTAGTCTGCCGAGTAGCTGGGACTACAGATGTTCACCACCACTCGCAGCAATCTTATTTCTCTTCATTGACTTCTGATAATTTTTCTTTCAAAGTATTTTTGTTACATGTAACTTGTTAACTGTATTAGCGTAACATTCTTTTATTGTGCAATAAAGAGATAACTTAGCTGACTTGGGACACTCAAACCTTGCAAGTTCTGGAGAAATAAATAGCCCTTGGTTGACACCTAGGACTTCTAGTTTAAGCCCTTCTAATGTCCTGCCTGATAAGATGATTTTATGAATCTGGAGTCTTTGACCTTAGCAGATAATTTATGCTAACACAGTGACTTGTGGTGAATACCTGTTTTTGTTTGCCTGCCTTCCTGGCCCACGCTGTATCGGTGTGACATCTGGAGGGGCTAGAGATTGAGAAGCTAGAGCCATTTTATTTTTTTGTTTTTGTTTGTTTGTTTGTTTTTAACTTGTTAGGTATACTCTAGTATATTTTAGCCATTATTTTAGGGCCATGGTATACCTCTAACTTATAGCCTTTTGTCAGTAGTATTATACCCGGTACAGTGTAAGAACCTTACTACTGTATACTTCCTTTTCCTCACTTCTAGCCTTTATGGTATTGTTTCATATAGTTCATTTATATATGTGAAATAAAACCCACACTGTGATGTTGTTATTTTTCTTTATACTGTCAGTGATCTTTTAAAAGACATTCATACCAGGTGTAGTGGTGCATACCTGTAATCCTAGCACCTGGGAGGCTGAGGCAGGAAGATCTTTGTGGGTCCAAGGCCAGCTCAGGTCACATAGTGAGACTCTGTCTCAAAAAACAACAACAAAAACAAAACAGAACAAAACAAAAAAGGGGAATTCAAATAAAATCATATTTACCCAGGTAGATGCAATAGCCTGTACTCATGTGTGTGTGTGTGTGTGTGTGTGTGTGTGTGTGTGATTCATATTTCTATGTGGTGTCATTTTTCTTCTGCTTAAAGGACTGCCTTTAAATTTCTTATATAGATTTTCCAGTGATAAATTCTTTAAGCTTTTCTTCTATATGAAAAGCTTTTGCCTTTGCTTTTGAAATGCATTTCATTGGGTACAAAATTCTAGTATGACTTTTTTTTTTAGTGCTTTATAGATGCTGCTATACCCTCTTCTAGCTTGCATAATTTTAAAGAGACATGGACTATCATCCTTATCTTTATTCCTTCATAGGTCTTTTTTCTGTCTTGTTGAGGATTTTTACTTTATTACTGTTTTTTCTAGTTTGAAGATGATGTGACAGCATAGTTTTTGTATTTCTTATAATTGGGGTTCTTTGAGATGTGTTATGTGTGTTTGTATTTATAGTTATTATCAAACGTAAGGATTTTCTGACCACTATTTCTTCATTTATTTATTTATTTTAGTTACCTTCTTTCTCCTTTCTTTTGGGGTTTATATTATGTTAACTACCTAAAGTTTTTCTGTAGCTCACAGATGATCTTTTGATGTTTTTTTAATATCTCTTTGCTTCATTCTGTATAATTTCTCTTGCTACATTTTCAAATTCACTATTATTTTTTTTGCCATTTTCTTCTTTAATGTCTAGTCTACTACTCCTATTCAGTGTGTTTTTTAATTACACATTGTAGCTTTTAATCTCTAGATATTCAGTTAGGGTCTTGTGTCTTGAATGTTTTTATTTTTGTACGTATTGTCTGCCGGAGTTATAACAATTAATATCCTGTTTCCTGATTCTAACTGGATCAATAAAAGTTGGTAAGTTTTTTCTTTATTACGATTCATATTTTCCTACTCCTTTGTATACTTGCTAGTCTTTCATTTGATTCAGAACATTGTCAGTTTTACCTTAGTGGGTGCTAGCAGTTTTTTTTTTTTAATTAAAAAAATTTTTAAATACAGTCTCAAAATGTAGTCTAAACTGGTCTTAAACTCTAGATCCTCCTGTGACACTCTCCCTCATGCTGGTTATACAGGTGTGGACCTGTATAGATACCTGCATAGATACCTTTGAGCTTTGATCTAAGATGCTGTTAAACTGTTTGAAAAGTGGCATTGTGTTTGACAGGGCCCAGTTCTCCTGCTGTTGCTAGAAACAGTCCTTCTGGGTAAAATTAAAGGTTGGCCAATAGTAATGGTCAAGGAGGGTATCAGAATAAAATATATATATGTCTTTCATAGCAATATGTAAGAGTTATATTAAAATGATGCACTACAAATGATTAAGATTTTTTATATATATATATATATCCCATGATTAATATAATTATATATTACAAACATACACTAGTAAAAAAAAACTTTTAAAAAATGAAGTGCTAAAAGAAAATTAACACCTTAAATTTTCCTGTTTTCCTTTGGGAAGCATTCAGGGCTTTTTCCATCAGTTTTCAGATTCCAAATTTTTTCTTACATTAAAACTTTTGTCTGTCCCCGAATGTGTCACTATTAGTGGGCAATGAGAGGTATATGGGAAAATAATTTTGTTCACTGCTGCATTACAAAGTACTAGAACATTGCCTGAGATGGTGGGATAATATGGCTGGCTGGCTGAATGGATGAATGAGTCATGTCTTCCTGGTGGCTAGTGAGAAGAGCCAAGGGGAGCCTGGGCAAAGAATGCAGCAGCACAAAGTTAATACTTAGCACCTGGGCAGTTGAATCTTGTCTATATGGCGTTTTGGCTTCAGGGTATTTCTACTTGTATTGTTTTGACTGCGGAATCATCATACATACGTAAAGAAATCATGCTGACTCTACTAAGATATTAGAAACCTGAATTTCTCCTTTTTCCCCATATGCTATCTTCCTTGGAATATTTTAAATATGTTTTCTAATGAAGAAGCAATTTCTTCTAATTGCACTAGCATTTTAAGCACTTTTTAAAAAATGAAAACACATAAAAGGCATTAAGTAGAACTTCTGGGGAAAATAACTTCTGTTTAACAGTTTTCATTGGTCCTCAGTTTAATTACCATATTATTCTGCCAGCTTTCTCCAGAAATAATTGACTGAATGAAGTCATTTCATTGGCTGTTTACAAACACTAGACTTGTAAAGGGGATATCTGTCAATTCCCCCCTGGCTTGGAAATGACTGTGGCTGAACTGGCGTTGCACAGCTGCTATTTTGGGCTCAGCATATTTTCATAGTCACTGACTCAGTAAGTAAGACGAAGGGAAGGAAAGAGAACAGTGTAAAACTTCTGATTATTATGCTCAGTCTTATTTTCAGTTTTGTAATTTTTGCTATGAAAATGAGAAAGTACAACTCTGAAATGATCTACACAAAATGGTTGAATAGTGAGTTGTGTGTGTGTGTGTGTGTGTGTGTGTGTGTGTGGTTTTTAGAGTATCTTCAAATTATGAATAGTCTGGAAGGAATCTACAAAGTTTTAAATATCTATAGTCAAAGCTTAAACAACAGTTTATTAGTAATGATAAAAATGAATTACTAAGGACAGTTTGTTAGTCATTGATTTTATATTCTGTAATAAAGTATTTTTGTTTTGGATAAGATTTAATTTTGAAGGAATAATCTCAAGTAGAAAGCAGACAAAAGAAAGATGAGGCTGGAGTTTTATCTCAGGCAGTTTACAGGAAATCCCAGAAGATAACATCATTGTAAATTAAACTTTTAAAGAATTGGGGTACCAGATTACAATACTGTAGATTCAGGTTTAAAATGTCAATCTCTACTGCATAGGAACATTGCTGCAGTAACTTTGGCTGGTCTTTTCAAAAAATTCCAATGTGATATATTCGGAGTAGTTATTCATAGTTTAAAATAGTGAAAGATAGAATGAAAACCTGACTATTTTGGAAAGCTACTTTTTGTTTTTGTACCAGGGATCAAACTTGGGTCCTTGTGCTTGCAAGGTAGGCAGCAGAACCACTGAGCTAAATCCCTGGCCCAAGCTACTTTTGCTTTTTTTGAACCAGGGTTTGAATTTAGGACTTTGTACTTACTAGGCAAGTGGCGGCACCACTGAGATAAATCCCTGGTCTGAAAACTACTCATTAAAAAAAAAAAACAACACTTTAAAAAAGAATCGTAAAGGTGATAAACGTCTTACTTATTATTTACTTAGGTACTGGGAAGTGAAACAAGGGCCTTTGCATTGTGGTGTATACTTTGTCCCTTTTTATTTATTTATTTTTTATTTACTGTTTTGGTTTTGTGTGGTATTTTTTTTTACTCAGAGTCTCTCTGTGTAGTCAAGCTGGCCTTGAATTCATGGCAATCCACTGGACTAAGCTTCCCAAGTGCTGGGATTTCAGGTGTGAGCCTCCATGCCTGGCTTTTTTATTTTTATTTTTATTTTAAGGCAGGGTCTTGTTAAATCCCCATGTGGCCCAGGCTGGGCTCAAATCCACTTCCACTCCTCCTGCCTCAGCCTCCTAGATTGCTGGTATTATAGACTGCCTATGATAAACATCTTAAAAAGAATATTAAGAAGTGAGATGGTTAAAGCTGATAGAATTAGGAAATGTACAGAAAAATGAACCTAGACTTGTTTCTCATTTTAGCTACAGAGGACCTCTTAAAGGTGATTCCAGAGTAATCCAAAGTGAATTTTAGTATGTAGTATCATCAACCATCCCAATGACAATCCTAAGTTTGGCCAAAACCCAATTTCATTGTATCATAGCAGATATCACAGGATATGAAGGTGATACAGTTTGTAGGCCCCCCATAAGAAAAAGAATAAAATGCTGTAGATAGACATTCAGTAACAGAAACTTGGAAGCCTCAAGAAAGGGAGAAGGCCTCAGGAGTGACCTTGAGTAGCTTCAGACTGCTTCTGGTTAATATGTTTAATTTCATTGATATTGAATACAAATTCAGTGTGAGTAAAGAGCCACTCAAATATCAGTGTGGAGGGAAAATGAGAGGCTTGGAAATGAAGACCTGTGTTCTAGCATAGGGCGACTCATTGGTTTCACTGTTCAGTTACTGAGTGCAGTATTCTAAAAGGCATTATGGATGTGTCTGTGAAAATAAAGGCCCTATGTTTAAGGGACAGGGGGTTGATGTCCAATCTGAATTTGAGAAGTACCTTGCAGTCTGTTCCTTTTAGTGGATGCAATAGACTCCTGCATATTAATGGCCCCACTCAGAGGTTTCACTGGTAAGAATCAAATACATCACACACACATATCATCCTCACCTGAATGACATAGGAAAAGTTCCTATGAGGAATTATCTCACTCATCCTCCTTAAATATTGTAGCCATTCTTTGCTTTTCCTTTTTCAGAGGAAACTCTCATGCTTATAGGTATACCTAATGAAACTAACAGTCCCAGTATATTTTAGACAGACTTGCACACTTTGGGCTCAGTTGGCAGCTTTTATTAAATGGCTCCATCCATTGAGCTGAAATGGGCAATGGGTGTGAATAAATGCTTTACAGAGATGGAAGGACTGGGCCTTTATGCCCAGCTTTGTTCTCCCTGGCTCATTTTCTTTAAGCTCCTTCCACCTTCTTAAATGAGCTCTCTGCTTTGGTAATGTTGCCTTTTGTGCTTGTCTGCAGAAGTTATTACCCTTGAGTGTGGATACCACCCATGCAGCCCTTGCAGTGGTTAGAGGCCCACGCAAGAGTAAGATTCTATCCTCTGTTCAAAGTACTTCTTAATGTAGAGGCCTGAAAGGAGTCCCTTTCCTCAGTGTGGCATGGAACTTAAAACTAATGGCAAAGTTACCCCACCATTTTTAGAATAATTGCCACTTACCCAAACATTTCTGAGTTCCTTATAAATTGGCCCCCTTAGTCTCTTAACCATTTTAGTAGTTCTTCTATGAACTTGGTCCAAGTTTTCCATAATTCTGGTTAACAAGGTGCTCTGCAGGGAATACGGTGTCCAGGTGCAGTAACCTTGCTAGGGCATTTGGTGTAATGGGAGGGAGCAAGAGAGAAAGATGACAACCATCCACTACCCCGTAGGCTCTCATAAATATGTGGCAGCATTCCAACCAACAGAGCTGAGCTCATAGTAAATGAGTCGGTGAGTGGACTGGAAGTGGCCCCTTCCTTAATTTAGGTAGAAGGAAAGCCAATGGCCACTGGCTTGCAAGCAAGTAGTGAAAGTATATGTGAATTTGAGGAAATCTTTCACTTTAAACAATATTATAACTATACTTCACATTAAGAAATCATTATAAAGCAGAGGATGAGAAGGTCTTTATAGGTTTATTTCAAGGGAACTCAATGACCTGATCTGAATGTTACGATTTTCCCATTTTTTGTACTGTATTTGTATAAATAAGATTATTACAGTATTGTTTCATTTCCCATTTTTAATGGGCCAGAAAGGAAGTCTGGTAAAACATAGAAGTCACTTGAAATTGAGTGACTTTCTCAGGATCAAGAAAATGAGTAAATGATGGAGCCAAAATTATATTCCAAGTTTCAAGCCCTGGACTTTTCACTTGACTAAACAAACATGCAAAATATTCTTGCTTATAACCTGTTTCCAGTACTGATTGGGGAAATTAGATGCAAACACTGATTGGCAAGTCTTTTGATATTTTTAATTGTGTTCACGGTTTTCTTTTTTGTTTTTATAGTCATTAATTTACCTTTTTGCTTTTTTATGAAAAAATAAAATTCTGCAGGCAGTAGCATCTAGTACTAAGGAAAAAATAAGTTATTCAGTTTGTTAGGGCTCTAGTAGGCTCTAACAAGGTTCAGAAGGAACAGTATTAAGGTTTAAATACAAAACTCAATTATCTGCAAATATAAAACACTGTACTCTTTCTTGATACTTGGGACATTAAATATATAACAAATATTAATATTAAAATAAATATATAACAAATCTGATGGCAAGACTAGTTATGCATAAAGGACTATGCTAAAAAAGTACATGTCAGTTATGCATAAAGCCACATATCTTTATGACTAGTAATGTCTGACCTATATTTAAAATCTACAAATAAATCAGACATGGCAGTATTCACCTGTAATCCCAGCACTCTGAGAACCTGAGGCAGTGCAGTTGCAAATACAAGCCCAGATTAGGCATTTAGTAAGTTAGTGAGATCCTGTTTTAAAAGTAAAAAAAGTTCAAAAGAATTGGGATGTAGCTCAGTCCAGAGGCCCTGGTTTCAGTCTCCAATAATGAAAATAAATGAATAAATTCACAAGTATGCTATGAAAATGAAGCTAGGCAAGAGCTATATCAGAAAAAAATATAATAGCAATAAATATCCATGTTATTGTAGCATTTGAAGGATACTTTTTATGATCATGAGAATTTAAGAATTAAAATGCTGTTATTTTTCACAACCTGGAATGTTTCTTGCTACTGAGATTCTATTAAACGTCTTTGATATGGGATCAAAGGCAATTGATATTGTACTTAAGCCCTTGTTTCAAGCTCTTTTCTGTATCATCTATTTTTCCTTGACCATTCCAAGATGGTTGTTTTCTCTCTAAATCTCTAATCAAGTGAGTATTTGGGGAAAGTAGAATACTACTATTGAATCCAGGACTAGTCTTCTTTTCTCTGGTCAAGCATCTCTTTGTATGGGCCCTGTCTAACTTTGATAGCTGAATTCTGGACCTCAGTATCTCCTTTGAACACAGCTGGACTCTCAGATAGTTTGGTCTTTGGGGACTAATATACCTAAAATAACTTTGAATAGTTAAATTTGACCACGTGTGAAATGGCAGTTGCCTTTTAATTTTAATAGAATATTTTAGAGCATTTTTATGGAAAAGCTCTTAAAGTTCTTTTTTTCACTACCTTAATGAAAGGGAAAAATGTGTTGCTGTAGCTGTTATTTTTTTATAATAAATTTAAAGCAGTTCCTGCAAATCTTAACAAGTAAAATCAAATTTTTAATGCATTTGGCAAAATGCCTTTATAAAATTGTACAACAAAATAAAATATTCTAGATGTGAGCATTTTTGAGTAAAAAGACTGACTTTCTAAGAGTACTTACATCATGTATCAATATATCCGAGTTAATTTGCTACATAGGATTATCAACTTACATTATTACCACAGTAGGTACTGTTGCAACTGAAGGCTTGTGCTCAAATTTTTAATGTAACAGAAAATGAGATTCACAAATAAGAGTATTGCAGATAGAAACCCATAATTCTTTGACATACACAAATTAAGATAACCAGTGATATATGCTCTTGATGTAAACTAGTAATATAGGTTATATGGGCACTTTACTTTGGAGCTTCGCAAAGGCTGATTCTTTTGAACAAGATGCAGCGATATGCTGGTAATGCCTAACAAAAGGTCCCTAGAATAACAACAAAGACAACATACCTGATTTGCTGATTTTTATAGCATAAATATGAAATACAGAGTGAAGAAGAAAAGTGTACAGTTGTTCCCTCTGACCAGCTCGTGCCAACCTAACCCAGGAGACTGCTGAAGAGGAATTCTTTTATATTTGCTAAACGTTTCATTCAAAAGCCATCACTTATAAAGACCAAGTTTCATAGGGTTACATGTTTCATATTGGTTACCTGAGTAAGATGGAGTAGTACCAATACTATGGGCATGGAGCACCTAGGAAAGTTTTGAAAGGATTTAGTCCCCTTTTCACATGGAGCATTTTGAGCAAATGCCCAGTCATAAAGAAAAGTAACTTTTGGATAAGCGGCTTAATAAAATGAATAGAAGTAGAAAAAAATTAAGACAGAGATTTTATGCTACTTGTGAGGGAGGAATCTTTAGCACTGTTCTGCTCAGAGTGAGCTTTCATTTCATGGTAGTAAGGAAATATAACAAGGTAACATAAGAGTATGAACATTAAAATGGAACAATGAGAAGATAGAACACAAAATCCATGCTTTGAGGTCTTTTTAGAGTTTAATCTCAGTTTTTGCTCTAAATCTCTTCAGAGCCATAGCACAAGGTATAGATGACTTTATTAGTTTCTTTTTTTATTTTGAGAAAATGTTTTTAAAGTACAGGAAATAAAATGTTTATCTACATTTCCACCATACATATTAACAAATTTTTACGTATTTCCCCAGTCCCAGCCCCTGGCAATGACTAATTTGATTACTGTTCCTGTGGTTTTGTATTCCTAGTAAGGTATGGGAATTCTGGTTGCTCCACAGCATTGTCAACCCTTGATATTATCATTTTTTAAAAGTGTAGGCATTTAGTGGCTGTATAGTAGTAGCTCATTGTGATTTTAATTTGCATTTTATCATGAAATCTGTTATCTTTCATGTACTTATGTATCATCTGTCTCACTTTGATAAAATTCTATTCAAACCTTTTTTTGCCCACTTTAAAAATTGAATTGTATATTTTCATATTGATTTTAAGGATTCTTTTTTACTTCACACAAAAAAATATGGACCACTGCTTTTTGAACGAAGTTGCAAAACTCCTAATCTTTACCCCAAGATTAATTTGTCCTCTTACGTTGAGTTGGGAAGGTTTCCTTCAAGTTATGTGATCATTTTGGAATACTTTCCTGACTTCGTTTAGCATGTTGAGTTAATATGCTTAGTTCATTTATTTTTCTCTTAAGTTAAATGACTTCATTTAAAACTATATTTTTTCTCTGAATTTGAAAACATTTAACAAGTTTGTACGCAGAGTATTATGATCTGGATTTTCAGTGTCCCCAAAGGTTCATGTATTATAGGCTTGGCCCTCAATGTTGCATTGTTCAGAGATGGGGCTTTTGGCAGATGACTGAATCATGAGTTCTGTAGCTTCATCAATGAATTAAACCTATTAATGTATTAATAATTTGATGAGATCATGGAAATTTAGGTGAGACCAAGTTGAAGAGAGTGAATCATGATGCATGGCTTTGGGGAAAAATATATATACATACATACATATACACACACACATATATATTTTTTCTCCATACTGCAGATCGAACTCAGGACCTTATGCTTATGAGGTAGGCACGGTACTCCTGAGCTAAATCCCCAGCCCTTGGGGACTACATCTTGTCTCCACCCCTTTCCTTTCCAGGTCTCTTCTGTCTCTGCTTCCTGGCTGTCACGTGGTAAATTGCTGTGCTCCCCACCATAGTGTCTGCATCGCCACAGAAGAAATGGAGCCAAGTGACCCTGGGCTAAACCCTCTAAACTGTGAGCCAAAATAAGGTTTTTCTCCTTTAAAATTTTTTTCTCATGCATTTTGTCATGGCAACAAAAAACACAATTAGGAGCAGTTTTTTGGAAATTGAACTAACTTTAGGGTCAATCCATAATTGCTCTTTGAACCTAACTGCATGTTTTATCTTTCCTTTGCTCTTTCTTTTTTCTTGGTTTATCCTCTTGAATTAATTTTTTTACTTTGTTAGAATACATTATTTTGTATTTTTCAGGAAGGTTATGGGTGTTAAATTTTGAGATCTTGCACATTATTTACACTGGTTTTAAATGATAGTTTAGCTTGTTATGTAAATTCTGTTTGTCCTTCATTTTAAACTATTGCTCCATTGTTTTCTAGCATTCTGTGTTGTGGATGAAAAGTCTGATGCTGTTTTAACATTTCTTTCTACTTGATTATACTCATCATCTCTTACATAATTAATTAGAGCTTTCTCTTTATTATTAGGAATAATATATTTAAACAAAATGTTATCTAAGTGTTATTTCTGAACTGCTGGAAATGGGTTCTTTCTGTATGAAGAAACTCTAACTGGGAGAATTTTTTTCTATAAATTAGTTTTATTATTATTTTTTACATGCTTTTTCTTGAATACCTATTCAAGATGTTTATTAGAATTTTTAGATTTATTCTATGCATCTTATCTTTTCTTAAATACTTTTTTCCCTCTCTGTTCTTTGAATTCTTATTAGGATCTTTCAGTTTACTAAGTTAATTTTAAGTCCCATTCATTCTGAAATTCATGTCATATTACAATAATCATGAAGACTGCCAACAAGTTATTTTTTCATAGCATTTGTTTTGGTTGATGTATTTTTTTAGATGACATCCTTTCCTTTTGAAACTGTCTGTAGTTACTATTTCCACAATTCATTGTAACTTTCTATAATTTGTTTCCTCATTGAGTAATTCTTTTGTGGAGTTTGGTCCTTTTTAAAACATTTTTTAGACTTTCTGAAGTGTTTGACCTTTGGTGATCTGTGTATTTATTGATGCAGATCTATATCAGAAATTACTTGAGGGCTACAGATCACTAAAAAGTATTCAAATAGAATTCAGTGGATCTGAGTATTTAGATGAAAAATTAATTTACTAGCCTTATGATAAAATTTGGCAGTTTCTTTGATTATGAATGTAGGCAGCAACTACAAGGGTATTAATATTAAGTGTGACTTTGCTACTATTGGAAATCACAGATATTCCCATGTCACATTAATTTGTAAATGTGGATTAAAATCATCACTGCTTCAAAATTTTGGCAGTATTAGAACTACTGCTTCAATACTGTTATTTTGTGTGTAAATAAAAAATATAAAAGTATTTTTATAATAATTTAAAAATTATTTTGATGGTCTTACTTTGATGTAATTTTCCCTTTTCAAAATTTTTTATAAAATATATATTAGATATTTCAAAAATTAATGTATGATAGGGTCCACAGGCTTCATAAGACATCCAAAGGCATCTATGACACAAAAAAAGGTCTAGTCAGGTGTGGTGGCACACTCCTATAATCCCAGCACTTTGGGAGGCTGAGCCAGGAGGATCTCAGTTCAAGCACAGCCTGGGTGATTTAGTGAGACTGTCTCAAAATAAAAATAAAAAAGACAGAGGATGTAGCTTAGTATGAAGGCTCTCTGGGTAGTCCCTAGT
>NW_022900931.1:38961375-38997661 GCF_012274545.1 Fukomys damarensis | reverse complement strand
AAAAAAAAAAAAAAAAAAAAAAAAAGAAGGAAGAAAGAAAGATAACATACATACATTCCCAGTATAGATATGACAGTCTCTGAGGCAGCTTAGGTATGGTTGTTACTCATCATCTCATGCCAGAATTCTTAGAGCTTGTGACAGCTTGGGCTCACATATTTCTCCCACAGCCCTTGGTAACCACTCTTCAGATCAGAACTTCCATTTTGGTTAAAGTGCTACTCCTGCTTTCTGCTGCAGCAGGCAACAACACCAAAGCAATAGCTGTTCTGCTGGCCTTAATTGTCTGCATTCCCTGATTCCATTTCTCTGAGCCCCTGCTGCTCCTGAGTCACAGGCTTAATCTTGTGTTCTACCAACTTACTTAAATTTTCAGGATATTTCCTTCTTCTTTTTTTAAATGAATCTTTCCTTCTTTATTTGTTTCCAACTCTTCTGTAAGTTACAGTTCATCTGATTACATCTGCCAGAAAATTCTGTTGATGGATGCTAAAGCTGCCCTTTCAAATTGCTATGGATTCTTTTATGTTTCCTCTGATCTGGAGAAGGTAGAACAGATAAATACTTGTATTTAGTTTGCCTCCTTGAGCCAGAAGTTCTTCTTTAATTAGTTTCAGTGAAGATTTAATGTACAACATTGGCCTACAAATTTACAGACTCCTCTTAAAGAAAAGCCAAATTTCTGCAGGTTCCTAGAGTACTGATTTAGGACAAGAAACATTGTACATAAAGCTTCCATTTGGGCTGGAATTAACTTTCTCTTTTCTTTCCCCCTTCCATTCCTTTTTTCCTACTTAGCAATAATGTTTATACTAAAAGTCAGTTCTTCCTCTCTACCCAGCATAACTTTGCTCTAGAATTTTTCATAGTTGTAGTATCTTACTCTAGTGAAAGATTTACATTCATCGTTTGCAGCTGATAAGTTTAAGACATGTTAACACAAAATATGGCACCTTGGCATACTGAATATTTTGAGTTAAACGAATTTGAGGAGCAGCAGGTATAGGAAGACCTTTCTGACCTTTTCCTAAAATAGATCACTAGCCCTTACGTGAGAAATGCCTTCCTTATGCATACAGAAAAGGAACATCTTGCATCTAAAGACAAGTGGATTCCAAAAGGAATCCAAATGAAAAGATCTGGCTAAGTTTTCCTATTTATTGTTCTTAGTTAATACCCTTTGTTCTGTCACATTTGTTCAAGTCTTGCCACTTAGCATAGAAATGTTTCATGTTACATTAAATAGCCAGGTAGATTGGCACACTCCTGTAATTCCAGCTACTCAAGAAGCTGAGTCAGGAGAATTACAAATTCTAGGGCAACTTAGCAAGACCGTCTCTTGAAATATAAATGGCTGGGGGATATAGCTCAGTGGTAAAATGTCTCTTGGTTCAATCCTTAGTACTGCAAAAACAAACAAATGTACCTGTGTGATTTTATTTCTTGTTAAAGAATCCTAACTGAGAAGTTAGAAGAGTGAAAGAAAGTTATTTTTCCTCTTCTACATGACTGTGTTTTGCTTTGTTGCTAATTGAAAATAATTTGTGCTAAATATTTAGAAAAGTCATATGTATGTTTTATCTGCCTGAGTATTCTGTTTTGCCTGATGTGAAGAGTGTTTCTGGGCTGGAGATTTAGTTCAATTGTGCCACCACCTGCCTTGAAAGTGTGAGTTCAATCCCAGGTACCAAAAAAAAAAAAAAGTGTTTCTGTGTTATAGCCTTATCAATAAAGACCCAGGGTGAGTCACACTTGCAGAAACTGCCAACGAGAGAATTTTGTATGTTAAATTTTCCCACACCAAAAAGTCCAGATGATTTAATATTGACGTAAAGACTTAGAGGTAATTTGATTTGCACCATATTAGTTATTAATTAAATTGAGAGATTTGCCTTGTTCATATTTTTAGCTTAAGTAAATTTTTGCTTAAGTTTATTTACATGTAATTTAATTTGTTAAAAGAGGAGAGGTTTATTTTGGCTTATAGAAATTTTATTTTAGAATTAATTTATGGTGACATAACTTCCATTTATAATTCTATCAGAACTTTAAAAATGATAATTTTATTTGAGAAAAAGAAAATTAAAAATCTAAAAATCCTCCTTTTGTTATATTTAAATAAGAGTGGCAAGAGCTGGTTCCCCACATGTTACCAACATAATCTGTAGGTAGGGTAGAAGTTGGCTTGTAGTTTACCATTGTAAAGTAATATACCACATTACAAAGTATTGGCCATGTCTAGGAGGGGTCCTAAGATGGTAAGGGCAGAATGCATTGCAGATGGGAATTTTGTTTTAAGCTTGCTCTTTCAATGTGAGGACTTCATTAGGACAGAGTATGAATCACAGTAGTGTAGTCTAGGTTTAGCAGAAGGAGCAAGGGTAGGATTTTGAGACATGGGAGAGAAAGAATCCAGACCATAAGCCTCGGTACTTTCCATTAAAGAGTTGGTGGGTCTTTTGGGAAATTCCTGTAATGAATAATCAAATCATTTGTTTGTCAGACCAGTCTTGGAGAGAAAAAATAAATGCTAACAGAGGCTGCAGAATAGTAAGATCACATGAAGGAAGGCAGTAAGGTGTGGTTTCCTTTTGAAATGCCCAGGCTGAGTGCGTGGTTAGATAGTTTTGGTTCTCAAGAGTTGATTGTGTGACTCTGCCTTTACTCTACAACCAAATCTCACTGGGATCCACCTAGAAAAATATTTCACCCAAAGGAGAAATGTTGATGGTTTAAATGGCATATTCTGAAGTCCTTGGATCATGATGTGAAGATAACACTCAGAAGACCAAAGACTTAAGAGCCAGTACCTCCACTCCCAGGCATGGACAGAAGCAAGAGGACCACCTAATTTAAGCATTATGTGAGGATATCAGCACTGGATTACAAACAAAGAATCAAGAGTAACCTCTTAGTTGTTCTTACTGCTGTAACAAAATGCTGTTAATTAGGTGGCTTAAATAACATTGATTTTTCACAGTTCTTCAAGCTAGAAGTTCAAGATTAGGGTATAAGTGTTGTTGGGTTTTGGGTCAGGGCCCTCTACCCCACTAACAGAGAGCTCTCTGCTTATACCCTCACATGAGGCTGGGGTACAGGAGAAGGAGAAGGAAGAGAGAAACCAGAGAAAGTGATAATTCTCCTGTTTTCTTATAAGGGCACTAATACCATCCTAAGCTCCACCTTCATGAACTGTAACTTCCCAAAGGCCTCATCTCCAAATACCATCACATGAGTGATTAGGGCTTCAACATATGAATTTTGGGGAACACAGGTATTTAAGCCCATAGCTGATGGCTTTAAATTATTTTTTATCTAGCCTCTAGCCAGGCCCTAAAACAGCTAGCAAATGCATGTAGGATGAATAGGTCTCTCTTGGGAGAATATGTAGTCTACCTTTCTCTTTCCCTCCAAATATATGTATCAGTTTCCTACCATCATATAATAAGATCTAAATTTCCCTTTTATTAAAATGTATGCAAAGGCTGCTGTTTGTGTGCTGTATTTTTCTTGTTTCGAAGCTTCAAAAGGAACATAAAGTACCAGAGCACAGGTCAGATTATTCTGTACATATTTACTGAATGAAAAAATATATGTGCACATGCACAATTTAAATAGCAAAAAGAGAAAAGGAAGAGGAGAAAATAGATGAGTACGAAAAGAAAATAATTATTTCAAAGTCTTTTTCTGTAGTGTTTATAGATATTTCTTTTTCTCAGAAGTTTCAGAGCAAGATAGGGCCTTTTCCTTTTTGTGGCTTGAAGCAACTTTCCTGCCAACCACCATTTAACCTCTGTCACTAGAAAGCTATGTACTGGCAAACTGACCTCAATAGTTCAAGGTTAGAGAACCCCAGCCAACGCCCGAGGGTGGGACAGAACCTAGGCGCCAAGGCAGTGTCCTGAGGCTGCTAATTTGCTGGACACATACAGCCCTGTTCTGTAACCTTCCCCTGGGTTGTGGGTGAGTGGAACCCATTAACATTTTAAAATATTTGCAGAAATCAAAGTGTGGGGAGGTATTTCTGGAGGGCCAGTACTCAGTGCACTTTTATCCATGCCAAACTTTGCTGGCATGGCTTAGGACTTGATAGAGAACATCTGGGTGACTGCTGTAGCAGCATATAGATGTGGCCGAGGGCAGGGAACAAAGGGGGCTTGTGAGGGAATGTTGCAGTGGGGGAAATGCTCTCTGTAAAGAGGCCTAACTTAATGCTATTCCGTGCTGGGGGAGGGGAGTAAGGATAGGAAGGGGAGTGTTTTGCCCGTATGTTGCCCTGGTAATGAATGTTAGAGACTGAGTGACAGCATAAAACGGGCCTATTGGGTGAGAGAAATCTATTTCCACTGTCAGACTAGTATGTTAAGGTCCAAGGTGCAACCAACAGCAACCACCATGGATGGCATCTTAATGCTGCCTCTTTGGGACTTTTTTGTCTAAATGCAAGAGAAGTGGATGTACATTACCAAGGAAGGAGGGTGCTGCTTTAATTTGAGACACAATTCTTCTTGCTTCTTTCATCACCAATTTCATTCATGTGGATATAAGATAGCATACATTACATATAAAGAATAGGTATGTTTCAAACACAAAAGTGCTCTTTTTTACTGGAGGTTAAGATCAGACAGTTGAAAATCTGCCATTTTTAGGTAGAATTTTATATTGGATTCTGATCTGTGCATGTCTCAGTTTACCCAACATGAATGTTTTGGCATTTATTAAATCATACCAATGCTGATACAGGATAGGAAGCACTATCTTATAGTGGTTCACAGGAATGAATAAACTACTACACAGATAGTCCTTGTGAATGCAAGGTAGTCTATGTGCTGCAATAAATGTGACATATATGCTTCATTTACAGTGTCCTCCCTTTCCTCTTTGCTTCCCAATGCTCTCCTCTAACTCTGCTTCGAACAACTTTTTCCACATTTTTCCATATTACTAAGATCTTTCTTTGAAAATTCATTTAAGAACCCAGATATTAACACTTGAAACTGCTACAGGATTGTGCTGGCAGTAGGACTAGTACTTCATTCATTCAACAAACATTTATTCAACAAACTTAATTCAACAAACATTTGACAAGTGCATACTGTGCCATGACCCTAGGGACATCATACTCAGCAAGACAGTCCCTGCTTTCCAGTCCTGGGACACCCAGATGATATTTCTACTGTTTTCTGGCTTTCATGAGAACCAGTAGGCAAACCTACTTCAATTGTCTTTGTTCCCCTGATTTTTTCAATTTTGAATTGACTCTTGGTATTCAGATTGTTCACATTAGTTTTAAACTAGTGTTCCTCAGATCTCTTGTTCTGTCCTCAAGCAGGTAGTAAAATGGTAAGGTTACTCCAAGGCTTTGAGTTTTAGGTGCTCTGGTATTCATAATTATGTACAAATGTGTTGCTTTGAGTGTGTATTCTGAAATAGTCCAGTTAATGTTGTAGATTTGATTTTGGATAAAGCAATTTTTAACTATTCTAAATTTGTTTAGAATTTGATTTTACTTTAACTTTATGTTAAGAATTACATTTTGCTAGCTGAGCATGGTGGAACATATCACAAGCCTAGCCCTCCAGAAGCTAAGATGGGAGGATTGCTGAGTTCAAGGCCAGCCTGGGCTACATAGTGAGTTCAAGGTCAGACAACTCAAAAAATAATTTACATTTTGTTGTTAGTGCCATTACATTTTTAATTGCTGTGCAGTATTTTGTGTCTTCCTTTACTATCAATTTGTGCTAAGACTTTCTCCTTCTCCTTCCCTCAAGCAACAAATCAGATAGGTCTGAATGCCAAGTTTATGGTCTGTTATTTCATGAGTGTTTAGAAATAAAACCATTGGAGGTTACCTCAGATCTTATCAGATATTCTCTCTATAAATTATAATTATAGTAAACTGTTTGCCTTCACTTGACCAATGTTTAGTTGATGTAAGCGATGATCTACTCTTTTTTAGAAAAAAATGTACATTAACTTTATATTTTGCCATCTTTGTGCAAGTACGTGTTATTAAGAAACTGCACTGTGGATGACTAGCACTATTTACTTTTGAGGTATATGCATATATCCTCTGCCTATTTTTGGTACTAGGGATTGAGTCCAGGGCCTTACACATGCTGGGCAAATGCTTTACCACTGAGATACATCCTTGGCTCATGACATTTTTATGAGTTTACTTATATCAAATGATATTTGTTCCTTAGACAAATATCATTCCTATGTATGTGCGTGTCTTGAACATAGTTGGTACTTAAATGAAACTTAACATTCTGAAGTAAAACATCTTAAAATTTAGGAAGTTCAATATTATCTTAGGCATGTCAGTAGTATAAAAATTGACATCAAAGCCCTAAAAATATCTCAAATTTATGCAACTTATATTGAGAGCAAACCAGTATGTATATGTTTATTTTTCTCATCCCAACGATTTTGGGTCCCTGTTATGTTATGTGGAAAGTAAAATTCCAGAAATGATTCATTTACTCCAAATAAAATATGGAAATTATCGTGAAGTCCAGGAGTGCTTCTCTGAAATCACTATCATGAAGAAAATAATTAAATATAGACTAAAGCCTTTGAAGATTCTACTCCTTCTGCATTATCTTCATCAAACTCAATATAAGTCCTCTCAAACTAATCCTCCTTTTAAGAATCGTTGGAGTCCCTATCATAATTCCTTCCTTAATCTGTATCCATCACAAAAGGTCTATTCCCTTTTGTCAGCTAAAAAAATCAAAACATGGGAATCTGTTTTGCCTAGCAGGGCAACCAAAATGTCAGAAGCACCCAGTGGCAATCTTAGAAATGCAGTAACTTATTCAAGTAACATACAGAGGTTTTAAGGAGCCTCAGGGTTTGAGGTCAGGGACCTACTGCCAAGAAAGCATCTTGAACTATTGCTTAGTCCTGCACTATCCTTGGGGATAAAACATCTGCTTACAGAAACTCTTGGACTTGCCCAGCTGGACATGAAGGGAAGACTGCCCCAGCTGCTGCAGATGATCCAAAAAGCTCTTTGTTTTCCATGACTGACTTTATTGCCTCATTTCAGCCCATTTCTGGATGAACCTAGATATCTCTCATCTAGGACATCATCTGCAAAGCAGCTTTGTTGTACTGTTTCTGTCAGTCTCAGCTTTGGCACATACAGTGAGGCTCTGGCAATGGCAGAACCACTGTCTTCATGTATATTTTTTGCAAGAATATGTAGCAAGTTCACTGAGTTGCATAGTAATCTCTTATATAACTCTGTAGACAACCTCTAGTGTTTTCTGAAATAGTGACCTATTTATTTGCCACCCACTTGGCCTTGAACTCATCCTTATTTGAACTGCTTTATGGACCATATCCTGAAACTGACAAAAATCCAAAGTCTTTGTTGCAATCGTGCAACAATCATCCACAGCCCAACATTGATAGGATTTAATTGTCTCTAGAGTGTTCATCTCATTATAATTTAAAAATGCAGCCATTCTGGTGATGTAAGTGTAATTTATCAGCAGATAATTTTGAAAATAATTTACATTTGTAACCACAATTTGTCATTAAAACAAGTTTCCTAAAGTATTCAGAAATTTGGTAGCAGGTGAGATATTGAGACTTGGTTTTTCAGGATTGTACAAGTCATCTTGAACTGGTCATTATTGCCCAAAGAAAGATGATTTTTGTAAAATATTCTTTAAATTAAAAAATAGCATTGATGAGGAACTACTATAAAAAAAATGAAGTTGGCAGCTGGACATGGAGTCACATGCCTATAATCCCAGCACTCAAGAGGCTGAGTCAGAAGCATTGCTGTAAGTTCAAGGCCAGCATGTGCTACATAATGAGTTCAAGCCCAGCCTAAACAACATTGTGAGAACCTGTTTCAAAAAACAACAACAACAACAAAAAATGAAGTTGAACCAGGTGTAGCAGGAAATGCCTAAAATCACA
Source organism: Fukomys damarensis (assembly GCF_012274545.1). Classification (NCBI taxonomy): domain Eukaryota; kingdom Metazoa; phylum Chordata; class Mammalia; order Rodentia; family Bathyergidae; genus Fukomys; species Fukomys damarensis. The sequence continues at coordinate 38,989,723 of NW_022900931.1, read as the reverse complement.
GTTACTCAGGAGGTTGAGGCAGGAAGATCACAAGTTTGAGGATACCCTGGGCAATTTAGTGAAATCCTGTCTCAGAACAACCAGAAATTGCCTGGGGATATAGCTCAGTGTTAGAGTACTTATCTAACATATACAAACCCCAGGTTCAATCCCCAGGACCTCAATATATGATTCTGAAAATAACAAGCAGATATCCAGATAACATAAAAAAGTACAAGAGTCATGGAGTATATATGACTTTATAGCAAAAACCAGTCAAACTTAGTATGAACAAAAAATGCCTTGCTCTTATAGAAAAATTGGACATATCAATACGAGACTCAAATGAAAGAATAAAAGTAACTTGTTAAATTTATATAAAACTGACAATTACAAGAGTGATATCTATTTTTCCATTTTCCTGTTTGGAAATGAATGTGGGATTAGCTGTTCTATAAAGTAGTAAGTTCTTATTCAGGGATCTTTCTCATCTGACTCAAAGTTATTTCTTCTAAGAGAACTGGACAAAAATTTCTGACAGAATCACCATGATGAAATCTCTGGCAGAACTTGGCAGAACCACACAAGCTAGTATTCTAGTATCTATTTTCTGAGTTTTTGGTTCCATTTACCAAGGAGAAATTAAAGGCTTCAATCCATCTCCTTCCTGCACATGCTTCATGGGAAGAGTATGTTGTCCGTGGTGATGTTTAACTAGTTCTCCAGCTGGTGAGTTTCCATAGGTGTTTCTTGACCTTTTACCTTTTTTGATATTGAAATATCTTATATTTCTTTGGAAATAATTTTATGACTTGCATAAAGCAAAGACAACATGATGGGTGAGGAGAAGGGGAAGGAATATTGCTCCATTGTTTTCTGTTTCCTAAGTTCCTTCACCAACTGTCAAGATTATATCAAATTTTTTTCTGTTGCTTTTGGAAAATCTCTTATTGTTTATTTTCTATAACTCTGTAGACAACCTCTAGTGTTTTCTGAAATAGTGACCTATTTATTTGCCACCCACTTGGCCTTGAACTCATCCTTATTTGAACTGCTTTATGGACCATATCCTGAAACTGGCAAAAATCCAAAGTCTTTGTTGCAATCGTGCAACAATCATCCACAGCCCAACATTGATAGGATTTAATTGTCTCTAGAGTGTTCATCTCATTATAATTTAAAAATGCAGCCATTCTGGTGATGTAAGTGTAATTTATCAGCAGATAATTTTGAAAATAATTTACATTTGTAACCACAATTTGTCATTAAAACAAGTTTCCTAAAGTATTCAGAAATTTGGTAGCAGGTGAGATATTGAGACTTGGTTTTTCAGGATTGTACAAGTCATCTTGAACTGGTCATTATTGCCCAAAGAAAGATGATTTTTGTAAAATATTCTTTAAATTAAAAAATAGCATTGATGAGGAACTACTATAAAAAAAATGAAGTTGGCAGCTGGACATGGAGTCACATGCCTATAATCCCAGCACTCAAGAGGCTGAGTCAGAAGCATTGCTGTAAGTTCAAGGCCAGCATGTGCTACATAATGAGTTCAAGCCCAGCCTAAACAACATTGTGAGAACCTGTTTCAGAAAACAACAACAACAACAAAAAATGAAGTTGAACCAGGTGTAGCAAGAAATGCCTAAAATCACAGTTACTCAGGAGGTTGAGGCAGGAAGATCACAAGTTTGAGGATACCCTGGGCAATTTAGTGAAATCCTGTCTCAGAACAACCAGAAATTGCCTGGGGATATAGCTCAGTGTTAGAGTACTTATCTAACATATACAAACCCCAGGTTCAATCCCCAGGACCTCAATATATGATTCTGAAAATAACAAGCAGATATCCAGATAACATAAAAAAGTACAAGAGTCATGGAGTATATATGACTTTATAGCAAAAACCAGTCAAACTTAGTATGAACAAAAAATGCCTTGCTCTTATAGAAAAATTGGACATATCAATACGAGACTCAAATGAAAGAATAAAAGTAACTTGTTAAATTTATATAAAACTGACAATTACAAGAGTGATATCTATTTTTCCATTTTCCTGTTTGGAAATGAATGTGGGATTAGCTGTTCTATAAAGTAGTAAGTTCTTATTCAGGGATCTTTCTCATCTGACTCAAAGTTATTTCTTCTAAGAGAACTGGACAAAAATTTCTGACAGAATCACCATGATGAAATCTCTGGCAGAACTTGGCAGAACCACACAAGCTAGTATTCTAGTATCTATTTTCTGAGTTTTTGGTTCCATTTACCAAGGAGAAATTAAAGGCTTCAATCCATCTCCTTCCTGCACATGCTTCATGGGAAGAGTATGTTGTCCGTGGTGATGTTTAACTAGTTCTCCAGCTGGTGAGTTTCCATAGGTGTTTCTTGACCTTTTACCTTTTTTGATATTGAAATATCTTATATTTCTTTGGAAATAATTTTATGACTTGCATAAAGCAAAGACAACATGATGGGTGAGGAGAAGGGGAAGGAATATTGCTCCATTGTTTTCTGTTTCCTAAGTTCCTTCACCAACTGTCAAGATTATATCAAATTTTTTTCTGTTGCTTTTGGAAAATCTCTTATTGTTTATTTTCCCCAAATATAAAGATATAATATTTAGCATGTTTTATTCAAGCTACGTACATTCCAAGCTTAGGTTCTCTTGCCCCCTCTAGGTATGCAATATTTCCTGAAAAATGGAAATAGCATTGTTTCTGAACTGTTTAAAATAAAATAAAATTTTGGAGCAAAGAATATATTTTTAGCCGCTTGGGATGTATAAAGATGTATTTGGTATCACTATCTAGCCAAGTACAATAGAAAGAAATTCCAAAAGAGTATCTTGAGGCTATTAGTGATCTCTAGCTAGTATTATTCTGAATGCTATTGAGTTTCGATGATTTTTTTTGTCTACTTTAGTTGATAGACTTCTTTCTTATTTATTTATTTATCTATCTATCTATCTATCTATCTATCTATCTATCTATTTATTTATTTATTTATTGGTACTGGGATTTGAACTCCAGCCCTTATGCTTGCAAGGCAGGTGGCAGAACCACTGAGTCAAACCCCCAGCCCTAGACTTCTTTATTGATGGATGATAACACTTCTTGATGTCCTTTACCATAACATTCTTAAAATCACTTCTAATTATTATTGAAATCTTTAAAAAATTCTAATCTCAGATTTGGTTTATATGGCTACAACTAATTGAAAAATAGATCCTGTATGTGGGGTATCTGGGCTTGTCATGCCTTCTCACTTGTCTTTTAGTCACATCTCTGATCCTCTTGAGTCACCATCTTCTCAGCACTTGCTGGGTACCAAGCATCAGCTTAAGCATTCCCACTCATGTGCCATTTAATCTTCATAGCAGCATCTACCACCAAGGTAGCTAGTGTTACCCACACTTTCCTGATGCAGAAACTCAGGTTCAGGGACACTGAGATATTGTCCAAGTTCATTCAGCTAACGTGTGATGGAGCTAGACTTCTAATCCAGAGATGTAGGGTCCCAAAGCCTATGATCTACAGTATAATTCCAGGTACACTCTGTGGATCCTCCCTGAACTACTACTTTGGACCTAATCAATTCTTAATCTATTTTGCCTGTACTTTTGATTAAGAAATATACCACCTGGGACAATGTGCTGTTCACATATTGATGCTCCTATATTTTTTTGTCTTCTCATCACCGTGATGTAGAGATTATTGCTAAGCGAGTCTCTGTTGTAGTTTGTTCAGCCCATTGTATATGGAGGTCTTTCGTTTTATAGAGGCAATTTTTCACTTCTTCAAACTTCAGTGAGTGAAATAGGAATAAGTTTTCTCTAAACTTAAATTAGTATCTGAGGAGCTGCTAATAGTAAAGAATTTCCATTGTCCTGAGTTAACAAAGTCCACCCATGAACACATTTTGACACATCAAAATACTTGTGCGAGAGAAATCCAGAACATTTCTGTCATAAGATTTGTGTGTGATGATAATTCTCTGGGATCATTTTTTCATTTCTTTGCAAATTGAAAGTTGTTAACTGTCAGGAATTTAAGAACCCAAGATCTTGATGATAGCAGTAAAGGCTCTATGCATTAAAATACACTGGAATTTCTGTAGTGAGGGATAACAAATTTGAGGACCAACTTTATATATTTTAAGTGTCATATTTCTTTGCAATAGTACCATTTCACCAGGTAAAATTTGGTCTTAAAATAGGTCTTAAAATCAACCTATGTTGCTATGCTCTAGAGTTGAGAGGTAAAATCAAGTTTGAAAATTAGAACTACTTTCTTTTACTGACAGTACTTTTATAATTAGAGCCAATTTCTTTTACAGGCAGTTGAATTTCAAAAAATATTCTAATTGAAATTCTATGAAATGAAGGAGTAGGTATCATTTTTATGCACTGAATGATAAATATTCTCTGAAAAGATGCAAAAGAATAAATGTTAGCACTAGACATTTGAATGTTGGTTAGCATCAAAGCTATTTTAATAAAATACAGGGAAAAAACCAATATATTAAAAGACTAACATTTTATGATTCAAATGTTTGACCTATGTTCTTCCACTTAAAACTAGGTAATAAATGAATTGGATTGTGTGTATGGAGTAGATTCTAGTTTTAGTAAGTTCAAAGATTAAGATTAATTTATAATTTCACTGAGCTATTTAATTAGTTCATAAATATGGATAGTATTTTAAAGTAGACAAAAAGTTAATTGAATTATTAACTAGACTATATGAGTGGTTTTATATATATATCTATATAGCTATACATACATATATATATATTTTTTTGTACTGGGGATTGAACTCAGGACCTTCTGCTTGTGAAGCAGGCAGTGGCACTACTGAGCTAAATCTCTGGTCCTAGTCCTATATTTTTTCAAATTTAATTTATTAAGTTGGCTGATATAGAAAAGAATGTTTCAAAATATTTTCCCCTACTGAAACAGAGAATTAAGAAAGGCAAGTTGCATAATAATTAGAAATTATTTGTTGGTTTCCAGAGTATGGAAATATAATAACTTTTTTCCAACCAGTGCCATATCATTAAATTCTTATTAGATGCAATCATTATATCTAAGACTATATTGCAGATGGGTATTGCTTTTCCCTAGAGTACATTTATTGTTTTCAGAACATAATATAGCTTTCTTGGAAGGAGTTCTTCTGGATGGTTTCCTTGTTGTACACAATTGGGTTATTTTGAGTTTATAAAAGTTGAAGATATGTCAATTTATTTCATTGATATTTATGTCATGTCTGCTAGGTCCTGGGAAAGATACATGGTTGTACCCGTATCCAAACTGCAGAAAGATAACATCTGGTGGGAATACTTTATTTTGGGGTAGTACCATTTGCCTTGTACAATGAAACTGCATGCCACATCTTCATTTTATTGTAATAATTTTGAAGTAGAGCTCATGAAAAATGGCATATAGAGTTTATAGAATGTATTTAATATAATAGCTAGTTAATGTAGGAACCAGGGTTAGATCCTGTCTTCTTATCTCTAAACTAGAGAAGTTGGAAGCATGCTCTGTACTCCTGGTTGACCAGTTTTTAGCTATGCAGACTTCAATGAATCACTGCTTTTGTCCCTCAGTTTCCCAGTTTGTTTAATAGTGGGGTTGGGATAGATCATCTCTAATAATCCTTCCAGTTCCAAAGTTTCAGGATCCTTTCCCATAAGGAAAGAAGTATGACAACCTAGAAGAAAAATTATACTGTTGTAGCATAGTTTTCCAAATTTTCTCTTTGTAGGTTAAAACTGCCCCCCACCTTAAAAAAATAAATCCAGTTGGAACTCAGTTTTTTACTTCTCTTTTTTCAGAAGTATCTTTTTTATCCTCTTTTCCTAAGTCATTCCATTATAGACCAGGGCTTTTCCTCACTCTCTCTCGCTCTCTCTCTCTCTCTTTCATTTTTTTTCCTCCCTCTCCCTCACCCTCTCCCTCTCTCTTGCGCTGAAGATTGATTCATGGGTCTTCACTTGAATGACATACCTAGTCTTTTTAAAAAGTTTTAAAATTTTGAGTCCTGCCATACCATCGGTCAATGTGTGCAGATCCAGGGGAGCAGCTATATGGACCAGAGTGGCCTGGTCGCAGGCAGATTCCAGCCAGGGCCCTGCCCTGACCCCAGAGTCATGGGCACACCTGTCTAAGCTAAAGGACCTCTAGAGAAGAGGTATGTACATGTGCAAGCTGCATCCAGAGTTCTGCCATAACATCTGAAAGTGTGCACAGATCCCAGGGAGCAGCTGTGTGGACCAGAGTAGTGAGGCTGCAGGCAGATGCCAGCTAGGGCCCCACCCCAAACCCAGAGGTGCACGCACAATGCCCAAGCCACAGGCCAGCCTAGAAGAGCTGCACAGGTACACAAGCTTCAGTCAGAGACACTCCATATAACAGCCAAGGGCCCACTTGGAAAAGAAATCCACAGATGCACAAGCAGTAGTCAGAGGCTCACCCAATACCATTGATAAATGTGTGGAAATCCTAGCCAGAAGCCTGTGAAGACAACAGGAATTGGGATTCACAGCCCCCAGCCAAAAGCCCTACCAGACAACAGTTACATAGGGCCCCTAGCCAGAGGCACACCTAGATACCTCCCCAAGTGTGCACAGGCCCCAGCCAGAAGCCTGCCCAGACAACAGGTAAGCTCAAGGATGTAGAAGGCAACCATTTTAAACCCAGGAATTGGTGTACTGGTAGCAGCAGAGTAAAAGCTACTTGGCTTGCTGAGAATTGCAGACCACTGGGTGAGGAAAAAGTTGTCTCAACAAAGGCATAGCAGGCTGCATCTGTTGAAATGAGAAGACACAGAAGTATGTCTCAAAACCAGACTTCCAGACCACCTAAGGCAACCCAAAAGGGCAACAAAATGTAACGGTCTGATACTTAACCACCTGGACTCCATGAACTGGCAATGAAAGAAAATCTGGAAAAAAATGAAATCAGAAATAATTTCTCAGATAACAGCAGAAATTGTGCCCATGGTACATGATTAATAAATCTAGAGTGGACACAGATGAAAAAATACAGGAGGTGAGACACGTGATGGAATCCCCAAATAGGAAAAAAATGGAATCCATAAAACAGATGCAAACAGTTTTCCAGGAGATTAAAAACTCCATTGGAAGTTTACACACAAGAATGAGCCAATACAAGGCCAGAAATTCACATATAGAAGATAGGATTGCAATTAGTGACTAGGAAAAGACAAATTTCTTAAAAATAGTAAGGGTCCATGATAAATCAATCCAGCAGCTGCTAGATGATTAAAAGAAGAACATAAGACTGATTGGAGTCAATGAAAAAACAGGAGAGAGTTCAGATGGCATAAAACCACTGTTCACAGAAGTAATGGCAGAAAACTTCCCAAATAGTGGAAAAGAACTTGACATACAGATAAGTAAGGCTTATAGGACTTCAACTAGCTGTGGTCCAAAAAAAAAAAAAATTATACACATAGGCATATAATAGTTGAGATTCCAGAGACCCAACAGAAGTACAAAATTCTACAAGCAATTAGAGAAAATAAACAAATCACATACAAAGGAAAGCCCACCAGATTCACAGAAGATTTCTCAACACAAAGCAACAATGTAAGAAAAGCAGAGAATGATGTATTTCAAACCCTAAAGCAAAACAACCTCCAACCCAAATTGATATACCCTGCAAAACTATCTTTCAAAATTGATGGAGAAATAAGATACTTTCAGGACAAAGAGCACCTTAGGAACTTCATAAATACTAAACCAGCACCCCTCAAAATTTTAAACAATATTCTAGGAAAAATAAGAAGGATCACAACCCCAGGAACCCCAGTGCAATGAATTCATTCAGGCATGACAAGAAATTAAATGCAGTGGGGGAGAATTCAATAAAAAGAAAAAGTCATGGCAAGGATAAGTCAATACATATCAGTTATAACCATCAATGTTAATGGTCTCCATTCACCAATCAAAAGAAATAGATTGGCAGAATCATTCGAGAAGCAAGATCCAACAATATGCTACTTACAAGTAATATACTTAATTCAAAAAGAAACTCATAGACTTAAAGTTAAAGGGTGGAAAACAATACTCCATACAACAAGACCCCCGCAAAGAAAAGCAGGAGTAGCTATCCTCTTTGCAGATCAAGTGTATTTCAAACCAACACTGATTAAGAAAGATAAAGAAGGAATTATTCCCTTGTAAAGGGAATAATCCAAGAGGAAAAGATGACAATCATAAACATATATGCACCAAATATTAATGCCCCCAACTATATAAAACAAATATTAAGTAACATGAAAAACCAAATAAATACTAATACGATTGTAGCTGGGGATCTAAATATCCCACTATCACAAATAGATCATTTAGGCAAAAAAATCAACAGCGAAATACTAGAACTGAACCAAGCTTTTGAACATATGGACTTAATAGACATCCGTAGAGTGTTCCACCCCACAAAATCAGAATATAAATTCTTTTTGGCTACACATGGGTCATTCTCCAAGATAGACAACATACTAGCTCATAGAACAGGTTTGAATAAATGCAAAGGAATCGAAGTTATCCCCTGTATATTATCAGATCATAGTGCAATCAAGCTGGAGATCAATAGCATGAGTAACTGTAGGAACTTCACAAACACATGGAAATTGAACAACACTCTCCTGAAAAATCCATGGGTCACAGAGGAAATTAAAGAAGAAAACAGATAGTTCCTACAACTAAATGACAATGACAGTACAACATATCGGAGTTTATGGGACACAATGAGAGCAGTCTTACGAGGGAAATTCATAGCAATGAATACTCATATTAGGAAAACAGTGAGCTTAGTTGCACAACCTGATGCTGAACCCCAAGCTTCTAGAAAAAGAAGAGTAGAAACCCCAAATTCATACAAGGGAGGAAAGTATAAAGATCAGAGCTAAATCAATGCATTGGAGACTAAGAGAACAATACAAAAAAATCAATGAAGCCCAGAGTTGGTTCTTTGAAAGAATAAATAAAATTGACAAACCCTTAGTCAACCTTATCAAAAGAAGGAAAGGGCCTAAATCCATGCATTTAGGAATGAAAAGGGTGAAATTACAATGGACCCAGCAGAAATCCAGGGAATCATCAATACCTATTTGGAGAACTTATATACCAATAAGATGGAAAATACAGAAGAAATGGACATATTCCTCAATACATATGAATTACCAAAGTTGAATGAAGATGACCTAAAAGTTCTAAATGATCCAATATCAATCAATGAAATTGAAAACATAATGAAAAACTAAGAAAAGTCTGGGTCCTGATGGCTTCACTACTGTCTACGAGACATTTCCAGAGTAACTATTGTTAATGCTGTTTAATTTCTTCAGTGAAATTGAAAGGGATGCAGTACTCCCAAGTTTATTCCTGGAAGCAAGCATTGCCTTGATCTCCAAAGTTGAGAAAGACCCAACTAGAAAAGAGACATATGGACCAATCTCACTAATGAACACAGATGCAAAAATCCTTAATAAGATTATGTCATATAGAATGTAGAAGATCATCAAGAAGATCATTCACCCTGACCAAGTGGAATTCATCCCAGGGAAGTAGGGATGGTTCAGCATATGCAAATCAATAAATATAATACACAATATTAATAGAGCTGAGGACAAAAACCATATGATTATCTCAATAGATGCAGAGAAAGCATTTGACAAAATCCAACACACATTTATAATAAAAAGCCCTCCAGAAAATTGGAATAGATGGTCTCTACCTCAATCTGATAAAAGCCAACTATAAAACTCAACAGCCAACATCATACTAAATGGCCAAAAACTGAAATCCTTCACACTAAAATCAGGAACAAGACAAGGATGTCCACTATCACCAATCCTGTTCAATATAGTTTTGGAAATATTAGCCACAGCAATTAGACAAGAGAAAGAAATAAAAGGAACAAAATAGGAATTGAAGAAATCAAATTGTCATTATTTGCAGATGACATGATATTCTATTTAGAAGACTCTAAGAACGCCACCAAATGTCTTCTAGACTTAACCAAATTCAGCAAAGTAGCTGGATACAAGGTCAACACAAAAATCAGTAGCTTTCCTGTACATGAGACACAGACTCACGGAGAGAGAAATGGGGCAAACAGTTCCTTTCACAACAGCATCCAAGAAATTGACATACCTAGGAATCCACCTAAAGAAAGAAATCAGAAACCTCTACTCTGAAAAGTACAGCACCCTGAAAACGAGATTGAAGAGGATATCAGAAAATGGAAAGATACCCCTTGCTTCTACATAGGAAGAATCAACACAGTGAAAATGGCCATACTTTCAAAACTGCTATATATATTCAGTGCAATCCCAATTGAAATGCCAGCAGCATACCTCACAGACCTTGCGAAAACAATCCAAAACTTCATTTGGAACAAGAAGAGACCAAGAATGGAAAAAGCAATTCTAGGCAATAAAGAGAAGTTGGGGGTATCAATCCCCAATTTGAAACTATATTACCAAGCTACTGTGATAAAAACAGCATGGTACTGGCAAAGAACCAGACCTGAGGGCCTATGGAACAGATTAGAATATTCAGAAACAACTCCAGACACACTCAGTCACCACATCTTTGACAAAGGAGCAAAACACCCTCACTGGAGGAATGATAGCCTCTTTAATAAATGGTGCTGGTAAAACTGGATTTCAACTTGCTAAAGATTAAAACTAGACCTATATTTCTCACCATGCAGTAAACTAAAATAAAAATGGATTTTAAATATTAAATCAGAAACACTAAACTGGCTCAAAGAGAGATTAGGTAGAACTCCTGAAGACCTTGGTGTAGGAATAGATTTTATGAAGAAAACCTCATTTGCCTGTGAACTAGAACAATCAACAGGTGGGGTGTCTTCTTATTAGAAAGGTTCTGCACAGCAAGAGAAACAACTAATTGTGTGAAGAGACAGCTCTCAATGCTGGAAAAACTTTTCACCAGCTCTTCCTCAGATAAAGGTCTATTATCTAGAATATAAAAATAGCTTAAAAAAATCAGACCTCCCAAATTTAAAGATCCAATCCAAAAATGGGCATCTGAAACGAAAAGACATTTCTCAGACAAAGTAGAAATAGCAAACATATGAAAAAAAGTGCAACACCTCTCGTTATTCGAGAAATGCAAATAAAAACAACACTGAGATTGTACCTCACCCCAAAAAGAATGGCTGCTATCATGAAATCAATCAATAACAAATGCTGGCAGGGCTGTGGGGAAAGAGGAAACTTGCTCCACTGCTGGTGGGAGTGTAGACTAGTTCAACTACTGTGGAAAGCAGTATGGAGATACCTCAAAGAACTAGAATTGGGGGTCATATTTGATCCAGCTATCCTCCTGCTAGTTATCTTCCCCGAAGAATTAAAAGAATCATACCTCGGTGGTATATGTGCACCTATGTTCATAGCAGCACAATCCATGATGGCCAAAACTTGGAAACAGCCCAATTGTCCATCAACAGGAGACTGAATAAAGAAAATGTGTGTTTTTTCTATATATAAAATGGAGTACTACTCATTCATAATGAATGAGAAATTAGAGACATTTATAGATAAATGGATGCACATTGAGGACACACAAGTGAAAAAAATAGGACACGTGTAAATACTGAATAGTTGGTGTGAGAAACAGAAAGTGTAAGTAATGACTAAAAGGTATAATAGATAATGTGAAATAGTAAGAAAAGGTGCAGAGGTAAAGTGGGAAGAATAGGGGAGAAGAAAGAGGAGAATGGAATTAATATGAGAAGAGGAAAAAGTGGAAATAAAGTCTTTGTAGATAGGGAAGGGAGGGCAGGGGAAGGGGAAAAAGTGAGAACCAAGATGGATTATGTAAAAGTGAAAATTTCCAGTGATGAATGTCATTATATTGTTTACCTTAAATGTACTAATAAAATTAATAAAGTTTTAAAGTTTTGAAACAGGTTTTTGCTAAGCCACTAAATTGCCCACACTGGAATTAAACTTAAGATCCTCCTGCCTCCACTTCCCAAAGGAGTGAAATTACAGGTTGCAACATTTTTAAGCCAGGGAGAGAAGTGTGAGATGAAGAAAAAAGAAAAGCAACAAGAAAGAATAATACATATCAAGATTATTGTTTTTGTTTATTTGGTTTTTTTTCTTGAGACAGGGTCTCAGTAAGTTGAGACTGACCTAAATCTCACTATATAGCCCAGGCTGGTCTCGAACTCACAGTGATCCTCCTTCTTCAGCCTCCTGAGTGCTCAGATTACAGGCCTGAGCCACCATGCCCAGCCCAAGATTGTTTTATAGCTGAGACCAGGTGTATCCATAGCCTGTAGGGAGCTAGTGGCTGCCTGGAGTCCTGCACACTCTTTATTTATAGTGTAAAACAAATAGGAAGAGAAGGTGGGCCCCTGCTGAACACAGGGTGATTGTCTCTTGATTGGGGCATGCACAGAAAGGGAATAAAGAAGAAGTATACATGATGTAACTGTCTCCTGGGGCTGTGCCATCCAAAGCCTACAATCATAGTCTGTTTGAGTATCTAGTCTATGGAGAATAAAGGGAGTAGGGAGGAGGCCAAGGACCATCTACAGGCACCTTGGCTCCTTTGATCATGTTAAATTGCTTTGCATTAGAAAACTCTCTGAAGTCTCTTCAGCAACAGCAGAACTTGCCCTCTAATGACTCATTGTAAAGCTTTAGTCCCACCTCCACAACATCTATGATTTCATTAAGACGGTCAGGTTGTATAAATCATGGTATGTTGGGAATTAAAGGCATATCAAATGCAAGAGTAGGGAAGTCAGGTTCACCCTCAAATTAGATATCTTTCTACACATTGTTGATATCAGTTCCTACCATTGATTCTCAATATTTTTCTAGTACTCTTATTCTGGTGAAAGAATTGTGTCAAAATCTCTAACACGTACCACCCACAGCCTCTGTTCACTGATGAGAATAAAAGTATTACATCAGTCCATCCTGCAAATGGGAATGCAGCCCCTCTGGATTTGTGTTGGGTAAAAAACTTAAAATTTAGTGTTTTCTTCCAAAGACTCAAAGTTTATTGAGTGACCAGAAACATTGTTCAAGAATAGCAAGCTTTCTTTGAAAAATTATTGCTTTCACAATACTTATTTACAGTGCAGCAATAATCACAAATAACTACTGAGTATCTCAAGTCCTATTGTTCTGTTTGAATACCATAATACCTGTAAATCTGATTTTCTGTTACTTTGTTAGTATTGGATAGCTTTCTATGATGAACAAGCTTAAGTTTTAATTTTAAATTCTCAGTTGGGTTTCTTGTAAGCAAGAGAACAAGGTGGTCTGTAGCTGCCATGAAGCTACTCTTTTTCCACATTTAATAAATGTATAGAAAATATATATTTCCATGAAAGACTAGTTCCATCTGCATTTCATAGCATATTTCAGAGGACCTTTGCAGATTTCTATTATGAACTTGAGAAGTTCAGGAAATTTCTTAACTGATGCCTAGTCTGCATTCACTTCTTGTCCTAAAATTTTGGTGCAAAAATGTCTGCATCGTTCAGGTCAGTTAAATTAACCATGTCTGGCATTTAAAATACTTTTAGTGCCACCACCTGCCTCACAAGCGCAAGGGCCTAAATTTGATCCCCAGCACCAAAAATAAATAAATAAATAAATAAAATGGTTTCAGCTATACTCTAACATTTACATAAACTGCATGCTTTATTTACTGAGGCTCAGAGGCAGTGAATATGGTAGAAAAGGCACTGTAGCCATCAGAGGTGGTTGTGGGACAGATTAATGATGTGGGGGGTTGCATACATAGAGGGAGGGGCAGAAAAATCTTGTAAAACTATCATTGAATATATTGTACTGAGTGAGGTGTGCCCCCAGCCTGGCTGGGACATATTGTGCCCCACTGAGAAAAAATCCTAGCTGTTGTGAGTTATTGAACTCCTGAGAGACTTTCAGATTATTCTGGTTGATTCTACCTGCCAGTCACTTTCCTAACACAGACCAGAAGCCATCTCTTTGATGACATCTTACCTGACTTCCAGAATCCAGGAAGAAATTATAGCTGCAGTCTCTGTGCATAGACCATTTAAGATGCTGGGGTAAACATTTTAATTGATGTTTATAAGGCCATCTTTCCAGCTTAATGGAGTCTTGTTTGACAGTAGCAATTCTATTTGATACTTTTTTTTTCCTTTTGGTACTGGGATAGAACCCAGGATCTTGCGCTTCCGAGGCAGGTACAGTGCCACTGAGCTAAATCCCCAGCCCTGTTTGATACTTTTTAATAAAGGCATTATAGAGGCTGAGAAAGAATATGGAGCTAGGCTTTGTTTCAGGTCTATTTCACTGAAATGTGCCATGTTGCCTTAATTAAAGTACATAAAGTTTAGTTGTCTCTTAGGTAAAATGGATTAGGCCCGATTCCATAGGCATTTTTGATAAATAAAAAGCACCTTCAAATATTTTACTTTCTTCTGCCTTGCTTAAAGATTAGTGCTTACCAGAAATGTAAGACATATGCAAATTCTCATGTCTTTCCACATACTATTCGTATAACTTCTCACCATCATTTCTCAGCATTTTCTATATTTTTCTTATTCAAGTGAAAGAATTGTGTCAAAATCCCTGACTCCCCTCAGCCTCGTATCATTGATGAGCAATAAAAGTGGGTGTCCCATAAATAATCACTCAGGATTTGTGTTAGGTGAAATAACCTATTAACAGATAGTTTTTCAGTACTTACTAAATGCCTTCCAACTGGGCTACGTGCTGTAGAGATCACAAAATAATGGATGGCAAAGACTTTTAAATTAAACAAGTACAATTAGCTGAAATATTATGAAGGGAAGAAGAGCTGAGATTTTAAGTTCCTTGATGATTCAATATCTAAATATCCAGGAAAGTAAAAAATTGATCTTCAAACTGCAAATGGAAATTTCAAGGACCTTTTATTTAAGTCTGCTTATTCAATCTTTGGTTCTACTCCTTTCTGATAGGTTCATCTTTCCAGGGTCTTTAACTGGAGGTACAGCCAGCATCCCTTTGTCTGGTACCTTTACCTGGAATATTTTCCATCCCACAACTTAAAAATGCTGTTCATTATTCCAACCCTCCTTTCCACATTTGTTAAATGAGCCAGTGAAACTAGAAACATTTTTAGCTCTAGAATATTTTGGTTCCTTTCTTCCTGCCAGTGAGTAAGGAGGACAGATTACACATTTTACATGTTTACATCCAAATTTTACTTTCTTTGCATGGTCATAATGTACTGTTTTTAGCTCCCCCTGGCATCAGAGCTCCAAACAGAAGAATCTCAAATGTGGGGCATGCATTACATGAAAAGTGAAATGTTTTGGAAAGTCTCTGAAGTGTTGAATAGGAATATTGTATTAAGAACATTCCACCAAATGGAAGAAACCTGGGAAATGGACAAGCTGTGGATGTGCAGATGGTATTACTAACAATCAGTCAATTAGAGAACACAGCCTATGTGTACAGATCGATATGTCATGTGTCTCTATACAGTGGGATGTACCAAGAAGTTGTCAGCAGTTGTTATCTCTTTATGTATTGCCTCCAAGGAAAACAGTCAAATTGCCCACGTTACACAGCCTAGACTTTTCAATTTAATCTATACCAATACCAATATGAGTGAATCCATTTAACATGTTTCTGTGTATAAGAGAACATGCTTCCATAAACAAAAATTGGCATAAAATATGTGTTTGTGGATGGGTTGGTAGGGAGGCAGACAGAAAGGATCTCTAGCACTTTAGTTCTTTTAAAAAAATCTCCTATATTCTAATATTAGTCTACAGACTGTAATAATCCAGTGTCCTCCATATGTCCCATGACATTTTACAATTAGAATGTGGGTGAATCACTGTGCCCCAGTCAACACTAACATTAAAGAACAGCAGAGTCATTTGGGTAGGTATGAGCATTGGAGTATTACAGAGAGGTGTTATTTCTTAGAGATAAGAGAACAAAGAAGTCTTAATATCCGGCTCAGCCAGGGCAGGAAATTGCCTACTTCCTGAGTCAGTGTGTTAGACGATGTGGGATGGAAGCCAGATATGGAGGGAGGAGGCAAGTAAGTGCTGTAGACCTCAGGATTTTATGGTAGGGCACATGGACTTTGTACCAGAACGTCAAAAACTCATCTTGTCTTTAGCATAGGAAGATGCTTGGCAAAGAATTAATGACACTAAAACATTCTTGTAAATGTCATGCATGGTCATTAATTTTCATAGATGATCATTTGTTCTCATATGTTTGTGTTTTCTATTCCTGAACATCTCCCGTCCGTAATATGTGCCAACATTTTAATTTTAAAGACTATCAATTATCCTGTTAACTCTAAACTCTATTATAAAAGTGTAAAGTATCAGGTTGACCTTACATCTCTAGCCCTAATTACATACACATGTTTTTATAGACCTCTCTCCAAACTGATTGATACTAACAAACTAGTTGGCCGAGCTCTTAACCTCTCATGCTTTCTTTTCCTCATTTTAAATCAAGAGTGTCAAACTATATCATCTCAAAGGTTTGCATGCTAAAGAAAAGTGGCAGCAATTCTATTAAGTACAAGGATGTGTAGTAGGAAAAAAACACCTTTGGAATCTGAGATAACTGAATTTAAATCTCAGCATCTCCAGTTGTCAGATGTGTGACACTGAGAATATTCTCTAATCTCAGGCTGGTCACAACATCACTAACTGGAATATGCTGAAATGATAGAGTTGTTATGGAATTAGATGACATAGGACATTATTCTGTCTAGCAGACATGGTTATAGCTATTCCTTTTCTCCCCGCTCTCCCTTCTTTTCCTCTAGTGCTAAGAGGACTTTGTACTTTTTGTTAGGAAAAGAACACAGATTCAGATGGTTGGGTAGAAAGAACAGAGAAGAAAGATTAATTTGCAGAAGGATCTAAAGCTAAGTTGAATTTTGACAAGAAAAAATAAGGGTGAGAGTGAAATGCAGACTGAAATATAGACTGTGGCCAGAATTAAAAATATATTTTATCAATCAAATTTTACTCAAATGTTTGTATGTTACACACAGTATTCTTTTTTTTTCTTTTAAAAATGTATCTGGGAGATCATCTCATATCTACACATAAAAATCTTTTTCATTCTTTATTTACTATTGGTAATATACCATTATATGTATATATTACAATTTATATAAGTAGCATTTTATATAAATAAAACATTATTGGTGCATATTTAGGTGGCTAATGTATTTTCCTTTTATAAACAAGTTTTCAGTGAATAATCTTGTGTATATCTATCCATCTATCTATCTATCTATATATATATATATATTTGGAATTACTTATTCAAGGGTATGCATATTTGTAATTTAAAAAATTTTTTCAGTGAATAATCTTGTGTATATCTATCCATCTATCTATCTATCTATATATATATATATATATTTGGAATTACTTATTCAAGGGTATGCATATTTGTAATTTAAAAAAATTTTTAAATATTGGTATGATATTTGTACATATTTAGGGGGTATGATATGATGATGTGATACATATAAAATATGCGATGATCAAATCACGTTAATTAGCATTTCTATCCGCATATATTTGTAATTTCTGTAAGTTGAGAATAGTCTGCCTCTTCTTTCCTAGTTATTTTAAAATATATAGTATTGTAATACAGTTACTCTATTGTGCTACAGAATACTAGAAATAATTCCTTCTATCTAGCAGTATTTTGTTACCCATTATTCATCCTCTCTATCTCCTTTCTCCCTACTCTTCCAAGCCTCTATCCTACTTTGAGATGAACATTTTTATTTACCATAAATAAGTGAAGAATCATGGTATTTGTCTTTCAATCCCTGGCTTATTTCACTTAACGTAATGTCCTCCATTCCGTCAGTGTTACCACAAATTACAAGATTTCATTCTTTTTCATAGACAAATAATAGTGAATCATGTATATATGACAGAACTTCTTGATTCATTCATCTGCCGATGGACACCTCGGTTGATGTATATCTTGCTGCTGTTGTCACTGGCCGCTCAGGTTCATACACTGCTCACTGCTGACTAAATCTAAGGAGACCATATATTTTGGTAAAAAGGATTGATTTGATTATAGCTCCAAGGAAATAGAGATGCTTATTTTCCTTAAGTCACCATCTCTCCATTTATAGTGGGTAAGGGTCTTACAGTAAGAAACAGGAGGGGAAGCACAGAGACAATGCAGATCTCCATGTTGCTTTATCATTTTCAGCCATCTTCATTGACCCCTTTCTTGTGGACAGGAAACTGGGCTCTACCTCTGGAAGTGACATATGCATATTCTATCACTTCATCTGAGCTTAGAAGAGAAGAGGGTGTTGGTAACATGCTCAGCAGGAAACAATTTAGAAAAATTACTTCTTTCTGCACTGAAAAAAAGCCCTCCATGCTGAGGGCCTTGAGGTGCTGTATTAAATGGCTGGCTATCTCATGTTGTATTGTTATTCAGAATCCAACAAAGGTAACTTGGCTGTAAGCAAAGGGAAGCTGGATACTTGAGCCTGAAAAAGTATCACACTAAAAATCATGTAGTGAAATACAAAAGAAAGCCAAAGTCAAGTGATACCTAATGATTACACCTGCCAGATGGTCTTTTTTATGGTTTTGCTTTTAGATAATCATGTATAAGAACATTCTTTTATAACCTCTGCAGCTCTGCTTATTTTGGTGGGGTTGACAAACACATGACTCTTTGATGCTAAAAACTTTCTCCCCTTGTCTCTGAATATATTTTCTTCTCTTCTGAAGCCTTGTCCCTTGGCATCAAGGTAACTATCTTTTGCCAAAATGGTCAGTCAGAATATGTCTCACAATTGGAGGGGGATGGGATAGCTTATTGGAGTTAGTGTCATGATAAAACTTTCTTGCTAAATATAACCAATAGCAGAGATTTAGAAAAAGTAGCTCTTAGGCTGAATTATCTAGGTCCTTTGTCAAATCTTATCCTGTCTACTTTGTAATCAGCACTCTAAATCATTAGAACTTTGAGATATAGTTATAAAGTTTAAAAACAAACATAAAACAAGCCAATTAGACAAAGAAAATCCTGTCTGTAAAGTAGACTTGAACTAAGAAAGGTAGTGATCAATTAATTAGGCAGTGACGACTACCTAAGAAAGGTAGTGGCCAATATTTCTGTGAAGTAGCTTAGTTCTATCAGAAGGTATTTCGAGCAAATACTTGAGTTCCCTTTTTTTGTTAGCATATGTGAATTATCATTTGGGAGAAAGAACACAATTTACTAATGCTAGCACAAAAAATAATAGTTTGATAACACCTTTAGGATTTTAAATGTACACATATAAAACTAAGTATTTTTGAATACATTATATATAAGGATTAATATTTATTTTACTAAGAACATACATTTTTTTCTCATTGAATTTATTGGTATTTTTTAGGTATACAGTGCAGTTACATTCATCATTGGGATCTTGTACCTTTACATGAGAGGTCTTGGTTCTGATTTCTTCCCCATACTCCTGCCCTCCCTTCACCTCCTCTTCCCTTCCCTATTTACAAAGACGTTATTTCCATTTTTTCATTTTCTCATATTTTTTTCTTTTCCCTTATTTCCTTTCCCCACCTTTCCCACTTCCCCTACACCTTTAGCCCTTTTTTTCCTATTTCACACTATCAATTATATCATTAGGATCTTATGTACAATTATAGTTTTTCACACCAGAGAAACTATTCAGTATTTACACGTGTGACTTATTATATCACTTAAGAGTATATCTTCAATATGCATCCATTTTCCTATGAATGTCTCTAATTTCTCATTCTTTATGGCTGAGTAGTATTCCATTTATAAAAAACCACATCTTCTTTATCCAGTCTCCAATTAGAACATACATTTTTTAATAAGACCACCCCTTATTTACCAAGAGGAACATGGTTTTTACCAATTATATGACTATAAGCTATATGTAAAGTAGCAATTTAGTAAAATAACTTAGTTATTTTTACAGCATATTAAGATGAAAATCATGACTGCCTATATTTCCATAATTAGGACAATTACATTTTTTTAAAGTAAGGAAAAAAATCATACAATAGTAGTTTATGTAACCAAAATTGTAAAACAAAATTTTAAACAGATATCTAAGTAAATATGAACTTTTCAAGATTTAATTTTTCTAAGTATTTAATCCTAACAAGAATAGAGAATAGAAGAAGTTATTCTGACATATTTAAAACATCTTTTCAAAAGTTTTTTGCAACTTTTACTAAAAACAGATCAATATCCTAAGTCTTATTGTTATAAAAAAAGATGCTAACATTATCCTTGTGTATTACATTTTTAATTCTTTTAAAAATATTTTTCTTAGAACAAACTATCTCTAGAAATTTTTTATTCAAAAGATGTAGATCATTACAAAATCATGCCATCACAAACATAGTAGTTTAAAAACTCGCTATTAACATGTTTATGTGCCAAGCTATGTCATATATACATTTAAGCACTGTACATCTAGAAAAGAACACATACCATACTCGAGGAAAAGCCCAAGATCATTGCTTTTGAACTTGAAGACTTTTTTTGTAAAATAAAATTTTTTAAAAAACTGAATTTTATGTACTCTAAGCAAAAAAACTAAACAGTAAAATAACAACAGTTTATGACAGGAAAGCAAGCATGAACATCTCTTAAAAATATTGCCTAAATAATTATGCCCATTAAGTGACCAGGTAAGTCATAGCTATTAAACTTTCACAACAAAGATTTTTAAAAACCTGTTGCTAGAACATCAAATAAATTGTGTTTATAGAAATTACTAAGTTTATGTATTATATATTTCCAGCTATATTTTCTTTTTTTCTCAATAAACCTGAATAAGCCTTTGGGTATTTGGTTTATTGCATAGTTTCACATGAGTTTTATGATTGTTTCTTTACTATTTCTTTGAAGAATGTCATTGCCCAGGCTGGGGATTTATCTCAGTGGCACTGCACCTGCCTCACAAGTGCAAGTAAAAAAAAAAAAAAAAAAAAAAAAGAAAAGAAAAAAAGAATGTCGTTGGTATTTTGAGAAGGACTGCAGTGAATCTGTAGGTCACTTAGAGTTATGGCGTTTTAGCAGTTACAATCAATGAACATGAACTATCTTTCCATCCTTTTGTATATGTCCTTTTCAGATTCTCTCATCCGTGTTTTGCGTTTCTTTCTGTCTTTTTTCTCCCTCCCTCCCTTCGTTCCTTCTTTCCTTTCTGGTGTAGTGTTGGTGGTACTGGAGATTAATTGAACCCAGGGCCTCATTTGTGATAGGCAAGCCCTCTACCTCTGAGCTACGTATCCAGCAATTTTTATTATTTTTTTAAATTTCAAGACAGGGTCTTGCTAAGTTGCCCACAGCTGGCCTTGAGCTTTCAGTCTTCCTGCCTCAACCCACTGATTAGCTGGGATTATAGATATGTGCTACCCCTAACAGTAATTGTTATTGTAGACATTTTTTATTCTTTGGTTAAAATTATTTCTAGAATTTTTTTGAGGCTGCTATGAATGAGATTGTTTTCTTGATTTTTTGCAGCAAGTTTGTTATTGTTATATAAACATGCTACCATTTTTTCTGTTTTGATTTTGTATTTTTCAACTTTACTAAATTTATTAATTTTAACAGATTTTGGAGTGAATCTTTAGCTTTTTCTATATATAAAATCATATGATATGAAAGCAAGGGTAATTTACTCTTCTCCTTTCAAATTTGGATGTTCTTTATTTTTTCTCTTGCCTAATTTTTGTAGCTAAGGTGTCCAGTAGTATGATAAATAACAGTGGTGAAGGTAAACCTCATTGTCTTGTTCTAGACCTTAGAGGAAATGCTTTTATCCTCCCCATTTATGGTGTTTTGTGCCTTTACATATGATCTATCCTATGGAATGTTCCATAAGCTAAGGAGAAAATGTGTGCTCTGCAGCTGTGGGCTAAAATGTTCTTTAGATGTCTGCAAAGCCCATTTGGTCTATAGTGTAGATTAATTCTGATTTTTCCTTTGTTGATTTTTGTTTGGATCATGTGTCCATTACTGAAAGTGCTGTACTGAAATCTGTAAATATTATTGAACTGTCCATTTTTCTCTTTAGAGCTAACAATATTTTTTACATTTGAATATTTTAGTATGTAGCGCATATATAGAGCCAGACAAAAACTGTATACACATTAAATAAAAGAAAAATACTATGATGTTTTTTCAAGAGATGATGTTATTCTCATATGAGAGACCCGAGAGGATGTCCTATATAGCAGAAAACCCGCTTCAGGGAAGAAATTGAGAGTACTGGCTCTTAGAGAAGACGTTGAAAATGCCTATGCAGCAGTCACAATCACCAGGGTTGCCCAAGCAGCAGTTTGCCATACTAATGGATGCTAGTGGCCACCACTTGAGTACCTCTTGTAATTAAAGAGGCTAAAGTTAACTTGTAATTAATCTCAAAATGTTTCGATATATTTATTTATTTTCTTTTTCACTTCTTATTTCATCTGGGGTACAAGCTACTGGTGTTGTCAAACATACAGGTTAGGTCTTCCCTTCTTAGTTTGTACCTTATAAGCCAGTCATCCACAGAGAAACACAAAGCTTTACAAATGGGCTGGGTGGTTCCTGCTCAGCAAGAGTATGCACCACAATTAATGATCACAAAAAACTAAGTCTCTTTTGCTAAGTGTGCCCTTCACAGATATTCGTCATAGGTAGTAATTATTTTCTGATTTCATCAAATCTTTTCAGATGAAAAATCAAACATTTTCCAGTAAAACACCTATGGCAATCAGAGTCACAGCTTCAGAAAGTACAAACCCACAAAATAGTCTATATGTGAGACACCTGATTTCCTACAGTGTAGCTCGTCATAGTCAAGATTTCTTCATGCTGCCTATGAATTTAAAGCAATAAAATAATTTTTTCATGATAAAGCAAAGATGCTAAAAACTCATTTTAAATCAAAATATTTATAGAAAAAAATCAAATGTGAATTGTCCATTTGTTCCCTCACCATTGTGATGTAGTATTGACCCCAGCTGTTCTATTCCTAATTATTTATATGTTTTGTTCATCATTTTTGTTGTTGTTGTTATCAGGGATCAAACTAAGCATCTTGCACTTGCGAGGCAGGGGTGGTGCCACTGAGCTAAATCCCTGGCCCATGTTCTGTTCATCTTTTAAAAATAATTTCCATACATCTACACCTCAACTGATGTGCATAATAAGTTCTATATTAAATCCTATGCATTTTAGAAGCTCCTCTCCCTTTAAAAGAATGTGTCCTCCCATATCACTGTTAAGCAAGAACATTATTGACATCTAGAAATGATCTCACATGCCATTAAGCATTTATATAACGAAGTTTAAAAATTATTGTAAATTATATCAATAAATTCTCTAAAAATCTACATCTTCAGATAGAAAAATAATACATACAAATAAAATTGGAGATTATCTGAAAATAAGAATAATGTATAGACTTACATTTAATGATGTAATATGCTATAAATTTATAAAATTACATTCTTAATACAATTATATCTATAATACCAATAAAACTAATATAAATTTAACAAACATTCATTGGAATTCCTTCTTTTTATATTTTTTAAAAGTTTTATTGGTACATTTTAGATATAGATAATGATAGCATTCATCATAAGGAATTTGTACCTGTACATGATATATTTTTCATTTTTTTCTCATTCCCCTCCCCTCCCTTCAAGCCTTCTTATGAAAGCTTTGTTTCCATTTTTTCCTTCTATAGTATTCTTTTTTTTCTTGTCCTTTCGTTCCCATCCCTTCCCCCACCCTTGTTCCCCTTCCTATATGAACATTTTCTCCCCATTTCACAATATTTATTATACATTTTGGTTCTTATTTATACTTTGGTTTTTCACACCAGAGAAACAATCTGGTATTTAAATATGTGTGACCAGTTAAGAGTATGGTCAATAAATTTAGTATTAAATACTTATACACGTTTTTCTTTTACTGAAGTTTGTGTATACTTGTTTTATAGACTGTATACTTACAACTTTTATATTCTTTTGCTGAGTTGATCCTTTATCTTTATAAAATGTTTGTTTCTTTGCGATAGATACTGACTTAAAGTCTTTTATCTGATGCAAGTATAGCTATTTGATTGCTTTTCTTTTCATTAGTACAACAGTAACGTTTTTCTTCCTTCAGTTTACTTTGCATTACTTCTGTATGTGACTTTACTAGTGTAATGAGTTTCTTGCAGGCAACATATAATTGCATCTTGTCTTTCTATTCATTCATTCAGTCTATATCTTTTGATTGGGGAATTTAATCTGCCCAAGGTTACTAGTGGTAGGTAAAAATTTACTCTTTCCATGTCGTTAATTATTTTCTGGTTGTTTAAAAATGTTCTCACTTATCTTTATCTTTGTAGTTTGGTGACATTCTGTAGTGATGTTTGATTCTCTTTTTCACTCATGTGTCTGCTGTTTTAGTGAGTTTTAAGCTTTTGTACATTTTTATAGTAGCTATTGTCCTTTCATTCTTCACTGCAAGACTCTCTTAAACATTCTGTGTAAGGCTAATTCAGGGGTAATAAATTCCCCCGGTTCTTGCTTGTGTGGGAAGCTATTTCTCTTTCACTTCTAAAGAATATCTTCATTAGATATAGTATTCTTCACTGACTTTTTTTTTGTTTGTTTGTGTTTTTTTGTTTCTTTCTGGACTTTGAATAATCCTTCCCATTGTCTTCTCATTTGTAAGGCTTCTGCTGAAAAATCTACTGTTAGTTGGATGGAAATTCCCCTACATATTATTTACTGCTTTTCTCTTGCTTTTTAGTATAATATCTTTGGCTTTTGACAGCTTGACTATAAATATGCCTTGAAAGGGTCTATTTTGATTGTCCTTTGACCTAACTGGATCTGAATGTTCATATCTCTTTCAAGAACTGGGACATTTTCAGCAATTATTTCATTAGAGTTTTTCAGTGCCTTTTGTTTTCTCTTTTTCTTCTGACATGTCCATAATTCAGATTTATTTTCACTTAATGGTACCCAATATGACTCATAAGCTTTCTTCATTGTTTTCAGTTTTTTCTATCTGCATTTATAATGTATAGGCAATACAAACACACATTTTACATATACAGAATTACATGGTGAACCACCCCACCCTTTTTTATTTTTACCAGATTGACAAGTGTAATAAAGTTTAATAGCATAGTGTATTGATAAGAGTGAGTGACAAGCAATCTTATACAATATATAATTGGTAGGTAAGTACTCTATAATGAAAGTTATTCTAAAAGACTCTGCAGAATATACTACCAAATATATGCCTCTTTGGCCCAGGTATTATTTTGCACTGATTATTTTCAGAAATTATAAATACAGGAAAACCTTTGAAATTAGAATAGAAGTTATCTAAAAAATTCTTTTAAGAAAATTAAGGGGAATTTTACTTCTGTAGAGAAAATATCTATGTAAAAGCATGTCTCTTCTTTATATTGGGAAGGGAAGAATGAATCTAAATCACTAGAGACTCTTACTAATAGAGAAGGTACAAAAAAATCTGCACAACAAACCTTGCCTTTACCTTTCAGACTTTTCCTGGGCATTCCTTATAATGTACCTCTCTTTCCACTGATTTTGTTTTGTTTTCAATTAATAGTATTTAAGCTAGAACCAAAAGTTACCCATTGTAGAACTTGTGGCATGCATTACGTAATAATGTTTTGGTGAACAATGGACAACATATATAACAGTGCTCTCATAAGATTTTAATGCAGATACAAAAAAAAACCTATCCCCTAGTGACATCAGAGTTGTTATAATGCAGTTAATTGTTCTCATTTTTGTGATGGTCTTGATGTAAATAAACCTATTGTGCTTGCAATTTATAAAATTATAGCATATAATTACATATGGTAATACTTGGTAAGGATAATAAAGGACTATAAATTGGCTTGCATATGTACTATACTATACTATTAATCATTATTATTTAAACCTGTAAAACACTTCCTGTAAAACACCATGCCACGTTAGACCAGCAGCAGCTCCATACATTTCATGTTTGTTGTGCTTCTTTATTTCATCAAAAGACTGAGTGATTGACCTGTACCACTTAGGTTTGTAGAAATACACTCTATGTTGTTTTTACAATGATTATGTAGTTCTCAAAATATATTATTAAACAATGTGTGACTGCACTCATTTTGTGGTAGACGTCTTTTGTATTTTCCACCATTCAGGCTAACATCAGGTTTAGACTGTCCTATTAAAAACCTGCTTGAGTTCTTGGGAGAAGACCTGAAGGTAGCATTCTCTGGTCCCAGATGCAGAGATTTAGGAACTTTTGCTGTGCATTTCCTGGATCTCTGTAATTGACAGGTCACACCCACTTGCTCAGCTAGTTTGCTATGCCCTGATCTCCTTCCTCGGTATGAGGGTGGGAGGATATAGAAAACTGGGAAGTTCTTGGTTCTAAAGATGCTTCTTTTTGTGTGTGCTGGAGGTTGAGTTCAGGACCTTCCCACTGAGCTACATCATCAGCCCATTTTTTAATTTTATATTTTGAAATAGTTTCTCCCTAAGTCTCTGAGCTGCCCAGGTTAGTATTGAACTTGAGATTCTCCTTCCTTAACCTTCCAGGGTACTGCTGGGACTATAAGGATATGCTCATGAACTTGCCTGAATTCAAAATACTGGGTGAGTCATACTTTGCAATATAATTTTCTGAACCCCAACATAAAATATTATCTCTGAAGTATATCTTCATGTCTTAAAAATAAGTGCATAAAGCAGAGTACATTACAATTTAATGTTTAAAGCATAAGAATGCATTATGTATATGTAAATATATGCATACAGAGACTCATATTTATACATGTTTATATAGATATGCTTGAAAATGCAGAAGTTGTTTCTGTAAGTGTAATTAAGAAACTGTTTAGAGTGATTGCTTCAAGTTATAATTAGACAAGTTACGGGAATCTGGGCTTCCCACCACTCAAGTATCAGTTTTTAGGAAGGGATTGGGTTTATTCAAGGTCATCTCTAAAGATGAGAGAGGGGCTGCTCCTTAGAGCTCTGTCTTCCTAGGCTCAGGGTGTGAAGGGTCTTTATGGGGTGAGAAGGGGCAGTGAGGCTGCAGGCTGGGAAGGATCTTCACTAGCAAGGCTGGGTGTGTTTTCTGCAGAACATCCAGTAGAGTCTCACTGCTAGGCTAGTTACCAAGGAAGGGTGTTCCAGAGACCATCTGGGTTCTGTGAACCTATAGGACTCGGTTAACATCTTAGAAGGAACCAAAGGATTAGGAGGGGCACAATCGCAATGGAAAGGAAGGAGTGGAGGACAATTTAAAGAAAGTCTCGGTTACAGATGTGTGGATAGAGAAATGGGTAGAATGCATAATTACTCTTCACCGTATTTCTGTGCTTCCTGAATTTGGTGTAATTTACATTTCTGATTAATAAATGATTTTTAAGAGTAAGAGTACTGCTGTGCCATAAATAAGGATAACTTTGAGTTATTTGTAGGAAGATGAATGTACCTTGAGACCACAGCGTTAAGTGAAACAGACACACAAACTTAAATATTTCACCATTTCTCTTATAAGAGAAACCAAAAATATAAATAAACACAAAAATAAAATATAGATAATAGGAAGTATGGACATAGATCTTTTTCAAATAGGGAGGGAGTCGAGATGGAGGGGAGGCAGATGAAAAAAGAAATGAGATGTGTGATGTACACATACCATCTCCCTATAAGAAATTCAGTTGTTATGCAAGGCACCCACGTACTAAGTTTTAAGAAGAATAAGGACAAATAGAGACATTCCAAACTTACAAAATATCAAAGATGTCACTTTTATAACATCTTCGTTGAAAGAACCAGTAAAATATGTTCCAACAAGAGAAAAAATTGTCTTCACTAGTGAATAGTGCTTTGTTTCAGGTACTATTTTTAGTGTTTTAAATATCTGATATGATTTAATCTTCATAACAACTTAATGAGGCAGGTTCTCTGATTATCCAATTTGATAGATGAGGAAATGAAAATTTTGAGAGGTGAAATAGATTGCCCAATGTAATACAGTTGTCATAGTGTCTCACTGTGTGTCTCAGGCTGACCTCAACCTCATAATCCTCTTGCCTATGGCACCGAACACAGTTTCTGGGAGTCTCTTATCCAGGCATCTTCTCTCTCTCTCTCCCCTCACCCTCAGGCACTCTCTCTCTGTCTCCCTCTCCCATCCCCTTTCCACCTCCCCCTCCCCTCCCCCATGGAGGTGTGCATGCTGGGTCTGCTCTCTTCCTCTCCTCC
>NW_022900931.1:38941964-38961325 GCF_012274545.1 Fukomys damarensis | reverse complement strand
CCTCCCCCCATTTGTTTATACTGTTACTGAATTTTGGGTCCTGGGGAAATTATTTCCAGGTTCTTGATGCCATAAAGAATTTGGACAAGACACACAGGAGAGGTTGTGGGGATGTACATTTATTGAAGTTGGAAAAGAAGCAGGTGCTGCAGAGCAGAGCAAGCCAGTGGATAGATACACAGTGGCCATGAGGATAGTAGAAGGTAGTTTTTTGTATCTGAAATTCTGAGATGGGCTGCTCTCTCATGGAGATAAGGCTTTCAGATTGTTGTCCTATCAAAAACTCACTTGGCCTGGTACCAGATTTAAACTGTACTATTGAAGACTTCCTGGGTTTCATGCCAGATGTAAATGAAGAATTGAAAATAGCACCTTTCTTATCGGTTCCGTGCATATTGCTTAAGAACTGCAGAGTCACACCAAATTCTTGATTCTGTGCATGTGCCCCAGGTCTTGTGACTTCGACAGATTATGCCCACTTGCTTGACCAGTTTTGCTCCAGGCCTAATCTACCTCATTCCCCCCGAGAGACAATTCTCATAAGTCTTAATGAGATTTTGAGGGAGTGGAGGTCTTTTTTTTTTTTTTCTTTTTTCATATTGGCATTTTCTGTTGAAAAGGGTTGTAGGCCTTACCTACTAGGAATTATGTGCTCTCTGACTTCATTGGGTTGTTGGGGTTCACTGGCTGGGCTTGAAAAAACCTTTTGAGAAACAATAAGAAAAGAGTTAATTACAAACTGTGCTGCTATAAACATATCATGGTGATATGATTCTTTTAATTCTTTTGGAAAGATACCCAGCAGAGGGATGGCTAGGTCAAATGGAAACTCTAGTCCCAGCTCTTTGAGGTATCTTCGTATTGATTTCCACAGTGGTTGCACTAGCCTGCACTCCCACCAACAATGGAGAAGGGTTCCTTTCTCCCCACATCCCCACCAACATTTGTTATTGTGTGATTTCTTGATAGCAGCCATTTTTTGTGGGGTGAGGTGAAACCTCAGTGTTGTTTTCATCAGAATCTCTCAAATGACCAGTGATGTGGAACATTTTTTCATATTTTTACTTCTTTGTCTGAGAAATGCCTGTTCATTTTGGATGCCCATTTTTGAATCAGGTCTTTATATTTGCGGGGACTGATTGTTTTGAGTTCTTTATATATCCTTGATAATAGTCCTTTGTCTGAGGAGCAGCTGGTAAAATTTTTTCCCACATTGTAGGTTGTCTCTTAGCTCTGTTGGTGTTTTCTTTTGCCGTGCAGAAGCCTTTTAATAAGATGAGATCCCGGTTATTGATTGTTTCTGTTAGTTCCTGTGCTATTGAGGATTTGTTCATAAAGTCTTTTCCTATGCCAATGTCTTCAAGAGTTCTTCTTAACTTATCGTCTAGCAAGTTTAGTGTTTCTTTTTTAATATTTAGAAGTTTAATCCACTTGGATTTTAATTTAGTGCATGGTGAAAGATAAGGGTCTAGTTTTAATCTTTGGCAGGTTGAGATCCAGTTTTTCCAACACCATTTATTAAAGAGGCTATCTTTCCTCCAGTGTTGATGGTCAGCTCCTTTGTCAAAGATGATGTAGCTGAGTACATTTGGAGTTGTTTTTGTGTCTTCCATTCTGTTCCACTGATCCTCAAGTCTGTTTCTTTGCCAGTATGATGCTGTTTTTTAATCACAGTGGTTTTGTAGTATAGTTTCAAATTGGGAATTGTTATACCCACTGCCATGTCTTTGTTGCCTAGAATGGAACTTGGAAACACCCCATTTGCCCATCAGTTGGAAACTGAATAAAGAAGATGTGATTTTTCTATAAAATGGAATACTACTCAGCCATAAAGAATGAGAAATTAGATTCATTCTTAGGAAAATGGATATATATTGAGGATATACTCCTAAGTGAAATAAATAAGCCACACATGTGTAAATACCGAAGAGTTTCTCTGGTGTGAAAAACTATCATAGTACATAAGATCCTAATGAGATAATTGACAATGTGAAATAGGAAGAAAAGGGCTAAAGGTGTAGGGAAAGTGGAAAGGGTAGGGGAAAGGTAGTAAGAGAAAGGAAACAAATAGAAAATGAAAAAAATGGAAATAAAATGTTTGTAAATGGGTAGGGGAGGAGGGACTGAAGGGAGGGCAGGGACAAGGGGAAAAAATGAGAACGAAGAACTGTTATGTAAAGGTACAAGATCCCAATGATGAATGTAACTGTACTGTAGACCTAAAATGTACTAATAAACTCAATGAGGAAAAGAAATAAAGAAAAGAGTTAGTGTTTGTGTGTCAGAGACTTTTGAGTTACCTGTTGATTGAATTTTTTAGGAGAGGCCATAGTCTTAGCTGTAGTATTGACCATCATCTGAAGGTTTGAATTAGTTTGAGGAGGGAGAGGCCAATTATAGGGAGAAGCAGTTCAGAATATTTCCTTATCTCTTAGAAGGAGGGTTATGACAGATCAACCAATTAAAGACATTATTTTTTGAAGTTATGATTACCAGTTTTGGGGTGCTGGAGTCTCCTTCTAGCTGTGATTTCTAGGTTCTTTCTGCCTTGAACAAACAATTGTTCAAGACAATCATAAGCAAGGTTTTACATTTATTAAAGGTAGGAAATAAACATACACTACAAGGTGAATGTGGGCCAATTTAAGGTGGCAAAGAAATACACTCCACAGAGTGAGAGCGGACTGCTGTGAAAGAGCACAGTGGCCCAGAGCCCAGTGGCAGCCATCTTTTGTACCTCCTACTCCTCGGGCTGACATCAGGTCTAGGCTGCCCATCAAAAATCTGCTTGCATTCTTGTGAAAAGAACTGAAGATAGCACTCTCTGATAGGTCCCAGGTGCAGGGTTTGGGCGCATGTCCTGGATCTCTGTGATGGAAAGATCATGCCTGCTTACTCTTCAGGCTGGCCACACCCTAATCCCTTGCCTCACTATTATTTGGGAGAAGTTTTCTAAGGAGTTTTATTCCCTTACTCCCCGTGGAGAAGAAGCATGGGAAAAGGAATATTAGATAAACTACCAAGAGCCTGAGAGCTGAGGCCTAGCAAGATTACCTTACACTGCGAATCCAGTTAAATTAAAAGCAGGAGTCCTAATACAGGTACCCATTTAAACTGTGGTGGACCAGAGAATCATTAGTGACTCTACTTATCCATGCCTTGAGCAGTACTGGAGTCTTGCTTTTTGAAGAGGAACCTTAGATCTTCCACAGATTCACAGATTCGCAGAAGTAGCTTTTCTTTTTTTCTTTTGAGTGTCCTTTCCTCAGATAGTTCAAGTGGGGCTGGCTTTATTTTAGAAAGGTGAATCCAGCTATCTTTCCCTGCCATCTTTACTGCAGGACATATGGCAAGGATCACTGCAAAGGGGCCTTTCCATTTGGTTTTATTTGGTCTGCAGGATTTCCTTCTTTACAAGCTTTAATAAACCCTTGATTTGCATGGTGGACACTAGTTGGTCCCCCTGGTCCAGCAGCTGGCAAGACTTTGTTTCCATATAGTTGATAGTTTGTTGTACTTGACCTAGATTAATAAGATAGTGTGAAAGTCCTGTGCCCTCTGGGTCCAGTGCCATATCAGAAGATAGAAATGTCTCCCATATAGCAACTCAAATGGGCTCATATTTAGCCCCATTTTGGAGGTTTCTTGAATCCTCTTGAAGGTTATTGGCAATAATCAGAGCCAAGACTCAGAAATCTCTTGGAAAAGGTTGGCAAGCATTTGCTTTAAGGTCTGGTTGGCTCTTTTAACCTTTCCAGAGCACTCAGTTCTCCATGAAAAATGGAAATGGCACTTTATTCCTTAAGCCTTTGCCAGGTTGGGAAAACTGTCTCCAGCCTTGCTAATATCTTCTTAGTAAGGTAGTAGAAACAGGGGAATAATTAAAAACTCATGGATGAACATTTGGTCTTAGAATTAATATATTAAAGCAGGAGTAAAAAGCTCTGACTAGAGCTTATTTTGAACTAATTATGGCTATAGATATGGGGGGTTCCATAGTAAACCACTTTTGTAGATGTAAGAAATTAAATTTGCTTAATCTTGACATCTGGGGCCACCTAGGGTTCCTTGCAGGATGGAAATATGTGCGAGGCATTGCAGTTGGAGTGGGAGGTGAGGGTGTTGGCTAGTTTAGTCACTCTTGGGGAGTGGGAACAGTCAGTCCTCCAGTGCCATGAGTCAGGCATGTCAGCCCCCTGACACAAGGAGCAGGACCCAGGCAATGGCCTAGTATACTTGTGTGCCGGTGTCCAGTTTCCTTGCATTTAAAGCAGATTTTCTTTCCTTGATTGGTCCTGGGTTTTCGCTTGAATGACTTGAGAATGCTTAAAACCTGACCCATTGTGAGAACCATATTTTGGCCTAATATTTTCTCAGTTTCTCTCCATTTTATCTTCCTCTAGATCCCAATTGTTGAGCACAGAAAAAGCTGCATCTAGCAATTGGGTCATAGGAGTTTGGGGACCTAGCCAAAGTTTTTTTAAATTGTGGCAAATATCTGGGGCTGACCAATGACATGGTGTGCCATTAGTGCCCATCCCTCCTTTGAAGATGGATCTAAGTTTGTGTATTTACAGAAAACTTCTACTAATAAGCTATGAAAGATAGCTGGATTTTTCTCTTTGTCCTATGTAACCACTCTCACCTTTATAAAATTAATAATTTTCCTAATGCATCTTTTTATTCCCATGAGAAGAGCAGTTATCATTTTAGACCTTGTGTTTAGTTCATCCCCAGCATTATAGTCCCAAGTTTTGTTCTGTCAGAAGGACAGTAGCCTCTCTGGGTGATTCCCTTCTCTTCCTGCAGCATATTGTTCATCTTCATATCTTCTAGCCTCTTCTATGATTCTTTGCTTTTCACCTGTTGTCGAGACAAATTGGACAGCTCACCATGAGAGGTCAAAAGTAAGGATTAAAGTTTGAAACCCATTGGCAAACTTACTGGGGTATTGTGAAAATTGGCCTATAAACATTCTTTGCATTGTTAGATATCTGACATTGAAAAATAGAACTTGGATTCAAGTAGTGTTCTGTACTATTGAGCCCTCTCCTAGAAACAGGATAAGTTGTGAGTTGGAAGAGTAAGAAACTACACTCTGAGTATGTCCTGTGGGGCTAAAAGCTGTCAGAAGAGCATCAGGATGGAGCTGGGGAATACTGGGTCTCTGGGTTGCTAGATGCTGATGGAATTTCTGTGTCATTTGGGGAGAGTGAAGCAAAACATTACAACTAATAGGAACAGCATAGACAAAGACTCCAAAACACAAAATTGTGTAGCAGGTTTTAGAAAGCAAGATATTTGTTACAGTTTACACCCCCAGTGTATGCTGATGATAAAAGAAGCTGGAAAGGAAAGCTATATTACAAAGTGCATTAGAATAGGTAGTATTCTAAAACATTGGGACTTAATCTTTTTAAAAAAATAAAATCCATCCTCTAATTTGGTTTTTACATATCCCTTGAGAGAAACTGTAACCTCAATAATTTTTACTTCTGCACATTTAGCAGAGGTGGGACCTAACCTCAGATGTCACAAATTAAATTCAGGGGACTTTTGAATCCACACAACTCTCTTTCAGTGGTAGATGTCAAGTTATTTTCTTGTATCTACAAGTACAAGTTTTACTTGTTCTCTTTGGCTATGGTTGAGATCTGCTCTCCCCATTTTATTAGTCCAAAGCCCGACAGTGAATCTGGGCCTTCATTTGGAGTTTCAAGATGGCAGCAAACCTAAAGAGTTGTCAAGGGCAGACAGTTGGAATGTAGAATTACTGGGCTGTGAAATTTCTGTGGAAAATTCAAAACACCCTGCACTTAACACAACGCCAGAGCTGATTAGTGTAGTTTATTGCTCAGCCCCTAGGGACACCTGCAGGTTCTTACCTTCAGTCCAGAACCTCTGGCCTGAGGGAGGGTGTAATGCCATGTTAGTTCCGCACTCTTTCTATTAGAGCTCACTCAAAGCTGCCGACACCAGATGTGTTACAAATGAACGTTAATTCTCCTCCAGCATCTGGATCGCATGTACAATGGGGGGCAAGATTTATGCCCTGCTGAAGCATTCCCCGATTTTTAGCACAGAAGTGATTGAACTCCAGATGTTAACAAGATGCAGAGACCTTTTAGCATGATTAAAAACATGATTTCTTGTTTTGCTCATGACAAAAACCATTGGATTAACTTATTAGAAGCCAAGCTGCCGTCCTGCTCATT
Source organism: Fukomys damarensis (assembly GCF_012274545.1). Classification (NCBI taxonomy): domain Eukaryota; kingdom Metazoa; phylum Chordata; class Mammalia; order Rodentia; family Bathyergidae; genus Fukomys; species Fukomys damarensis. Next base: position 38,955,110 of record NW_022900931.1, on the reverse strand, counting down.
GGAAGCCGTGTCTACTTTAGCTATTGGAGCTTGTTTTCAAAGATTTTATGAAGAAAGGATGACTCATCAAGTCCTAAAACCAACAGCTTTCAAAGCCCTTCTCAAAATCTGGGGTTAAAATGAGAGAAATTCTCTGAGAACTGTGTGTAATGATTCAGATGAGAATAAAAGTAAATGCAAATATTAGTATCAATTAAGTTAGGATCACTCTTTCAATATAGCTGTTGTCAGGACAAATGGAATCTTAGTCGGCAGTTAACGTGGTTCTCCAGAGATTGTCGGATTTGCCCTTCCTGTCCTCCATCCTTCCTTTCCTCCACCTTTCAGGGAAAAAGACAATAATAGTCTTCTTGTAGAGTTGGGCAACTGAGAGCCAATGTTCTCAAGAGCCAGTGTTTTCATACAAGTCTCAAAACCAGTAAACAGTAAGCTCACAGAATCCAACTCAGCCATTTTCAAAGTGCAGTATTTCCTCCAGAATAGGAGGCATTACTCCAATAACTGACAGTCCAGTTGGAATGCATCTTATATTCGATATAAACATTGAATCAGCTTATTTATTTTTGTGCCCAAATTTGTTATTACATTAATAGTGCATATGATAATTGGTGACATCTTAGAATCAAAGAAATACATTAACTTTTGACTTCATTAGAGAGAAACTCAGAATCAATCATTAACAATGTTCACTTTTATCATAATCACGGATTGGTAGGTGTCATACTGTTGAGCCAGTGGAAATATACATGTTATGGTTCTCAGCCCTGTCTAATTGGGATATAGGAAGAATTAAATGATTTTAATATAAACTTTAAAAAACTTTTTTAGTTTAGGTATTTGAGACAGGGTCTCACTCTGCAGTTCAGGTTGGCTTTGAACTTTCTGTATAGCCCAGTCTGGCCTTAAATTTCTTTTTTATTCTTTTTTTTTCCCTCATTGAGTTTATTGGTACTTTTCAAGTATACAGTACAGTTACATTCATCATTGGGATCTTGTAGCTTTACATGGCAGGTCTTGGTTCTCATTTTTTCCCCTTACCACTGCCTCCCTTTACCCCCTCTCCCTTACCTATTTACAAAAACTTTATTTCCATTTTTTCATTTTCTCATTTTTTTCTTTTCCCTTATTTCCTTTCCCCTACTCTTCCCACTTCCCCTACACTTTTAGCCCTTTTCTTTCTATTTCACATTATGAAATTACACCATTTGGATCTTATTTACACTTTTAGTTTTTCACATCAGAGAAACTATTTGGATTTACACATGTGACTTATTTATTTAATTTGAGTATGACCTCAATATGCATCGATTTCCCCATGAATGACTCTAATTTCCCATTCTTTATGGCTGAGTAGTATTCCGTTTTATAGAAAAACCACATCTTTATCCAGTCTCCAACTGATGGGCACCTGGGCTGTTTCCAAGTTTTAGCTATTACAGACTGTGCTGTAGTAAACATGGGTGCACATATATCACTGTGTTATGATTCTTTTAATTCTTTTGGAAAGATACCCAGCACAGGGATAGCTGGGTCAAACGGAACCTCTAATCCTAGTTGTTTGAGGTATCTTCATATTGATTTCCACAGTGGTTGCACCACTCTGCACTCCCACCAACAATGGAGAAGGGTTCCTTTCTCCCCACATCCCCGCCAACATTTGTTATTGTGTGATTTCTTGATAGCAGCCATTCTTTCTGGCATGAGGTGGAATCTCAGTGTTGTTTTCATCTGCATTTCTTGAACGACCAGTGGTGTGGAAAATTTTTTCATATATTTATTTCCTGTTTTTACTTCTTTGTCTGAGAAATGTGCATTTATTTCAGATGCCCATTTTTGAATCAGGTCTTTATATTTGGGGGGCCTGATAGTTTTGAGTTCTTTATTTATTCTAGATAAGAGTCCTTTGTCTGAGGAGCAGTTGGTAAAATTTTTTTCCCCACATTGTAGGTTGTCTCTTAGTTCTGTTGATGGTTTCTTTTGCAGTGCAGAAGCTTTTTAATAAGATGAGATCCCAGTTGTTGATTGTTTCTGCTAGTTCCTGTGCTGCTGAGGATTTGTTCATAAAGTCTTTTCCTATGCCAATGTCTTCAAGAGTTCTGCCTAACTTATCCTCCAGCAAGTTTAGTATTTCTGTTTTAATATTTAGATGTTTAATCCACTTGGATTTTAATCTAGTGCATGGTGAAAGATAAGGGTCTAGTTTTAATCTTTGGCAGGTTGAGATCCAGTTTTTCCAACACCATTTATTAAAGAGGATATCTTTTCTGATCCTTCTGCCTCAGTGCTTGGGTTACAGGCATGTGCCACTAAACCTTGCTATATAAAACTTTAAAATAAAAAAAGTAGGGCCGGCTATCATGAGGAAAGTCATGATAGCTTGTTTTCTTGTAAAGGGTGCTGAATTTTAGTTGAGTGCCAAATTGATTTATTGAAATTTGGCTTAATTATTTCAGCCTTTTAAAAAGATTTCTGGGGCTTCTCTGGAGCTGGTTTATTCATTTAGGTAAGGTGCAATATTTCTTGAGTCTTCACTGCAGCCTATGTATTCAAAGATGTCTCTCCACTCTGGATAATCAAAATTTCAAATATAATCACACAAATGTTTTCAGGAAGAAAGCTGGTGGATTCCATATTTCACTTCATTTTCTACCTGTAGAGCACGTAGTCTCATGTCTGAAAAGAGTTTTCTTTTCTATTTTTGTGATACAGGGGGTTGAACCCAGGACCTTTACACTGAGCTACCTACCCAGAACTTTTCTATCTTTTGCTTTGAGACAAGATCTTGCTAAGTTGCCCAGGCTAGGCTAGAATTTTTCATCTTCCTGTTTCAACTTCTCAGAATGATTAGATTACAGGTATGAACCACGAACTTGTCCAGTTTTCTTGTTGTCTATGATAGGGGAGCAAGTCAGATATAAGATGTTCTTTCATGCCAGAGTAATAAGTTTGATTTCCATATTATTGAAAAAAATCTTTTCATAGTCTTATAAATTGTCCATAATGATCCTGCATTACTCAGAATATACATATAGTATTATTGTGTGAGTTTCAGAAAATGGAAAGATATCCCTTATTCTTGGGTAGGAAGAACCAACATACTGAAAATGGCCATATTACCACAATTGTTACACAGATTTAATGCAATCCCAACCAAAATATCAATAGCATATCTCATAAAATTAGAGAAAGCTATCCTAAAATTCATTTGAAACCAGCTGAAATCTAGAGTAGCAAAAGAAATTCTGAGAAACAAAGGCATGGCCAGAGACATCAAAATCCCTAATTGGAGCCATATTACAAAGCTACTGTGGCAAAAAACAAAACAAAACAAAACAAAAACAAAAACAGTGTGTTACTGGCAAAGAAATGGATCCAGAAGTCAATGGAACAAAATAGAAGATGCATGCAGAAACAACTCCAAGCACAGTGAGCTCCCTCATCTTTGACAAAGGGGTCAAACACCTTCATTGGAAGAAAGATAGCCTCTTTAATATATGATGCTATGAAAAATGGTTTTTCACGTGCTGAAAATTAAACCTAGACCCTTATTTCTCACTGTACACTAAACTAAAATAAAAATGGATCAAAGATCTAAATATTAAAACAAATACTTAATATACTGGAAGATAAAATAAAACATCAAAACATTCTTCCCCTCAACATCCTACATCTGTATGTGGTATCATGCTTTTCCACAGTAAAGTTTAAGACCATAGTTACTTTTGCTAAATGCTTAATCTGATTTTTACTTTCTCCACTGAACCTAATGACATATTTTGTAGACTTTTCCCCTATGAAATCTCTCAAAAGTCTGTTATGTTCCCTTTAATTTTAATTGCCATTATCACCATCATATTTCAGGGATCTGAAAAGTTACAAATCTCTCCTAGTGTGTCCCCTTGCTTTTATTCTCTTTCTAAACCACATGTGTTACATGAGTCTTCTTAAGATATATTCTTACTCAGAAATTCCTAGACCTTCCCCAGTTTTTATAGGATAAAGTTGTAACTCTTCAATATGATATTAAAAAATCTACAATTCCATTTTAATAATTTATATACTTCATGTCTAATGTCAAATCAAATATCCTTTTCTTTTGTTTTCTGTAACTACTCCAGTTTTCATCAACATGATGAATTTCTTCAGGAATCTTTTGTAGAAATCTTTCAGTAACTTATAGAAAGATACATCAACATAAAATTTGATAACTATAAGTCTTTATGTTTTATCCTCCAGCTAAATTTTCCAAGTGTAGAATTCTTCTTGTTTTTTAAGTTTTCAAATACTCTATATACCTAGTGGTTAACAAACATCTATTTGTGGGTAAAGGAAAATGGGCCTTAAGGCTCATTTTTCCAGTCTGTTTTTGAGTGATAGTATGAAATATTCAGTGTGTCCTAATATATTTCAATAGCATTCAGTGTATTAATATTATTTTAAATTTAAAAACCATTCCTTAGGGCTAAATTAGAATCTTCAAACCATTCTGTAGGGCTAAATTAGAAAACCTTGTATGAGGAATTATATGATCTTCATAAAGCAGTTCAATTAAAGATGTACAGATGGTACAGACACAAACTAATACAAAATGTAAATATTTTAAAAATATAGATATATCTTGGTCTCTTTACTCTTTCTCCTATGTTTTCTTTTCTACTCTCTGTCCTCTCTGAAATTTGCATTTTATTTAAAGATTTTTTAGGTCTCTGAGCAAACATCTTAGTAACCACAAAGACTATTTTAATTATCTTCCCTAAAACTGACCTCATTCTTTTGGTTCTTGCTCAGTAAGATAATCTTATAGCTCATGAATCAAATGTATATTATTTTAAAGGCTAAAAAACTAAAAGATTCCTAATTTCCTTTCCTTAATAGCCTTGTATTCGCCAATCTCATTTCAGTCTGTTCTTTTGTATAAAATAAATGCAATGTATACTTGGATTGTTTTTAAATTTTTCCAAATATCTCCGGGGTTGACTCACTTTTTTTTCCTCAATGAGTTTATTGGTACTTTTTTTAGGTATACAGTACAGTTACATTCATCATTGGGATCTTCAGGGTTGACTCACTCTTAAAACCCATGGAAACCCTAGTTTGTTTGGTTAAACTCAGGACTAGAATTTGAGGAATTGTGACAATTATGGTTTACCTTATGATCCTGGGCCAACTATTTTATTTTTCTTTGCTTTAATTGCTCTATCAGAAAAGTAAAAACCTATTGTGCACAACCAGAAGATCAATTGCAAAGAAGAGTAAAACGTGCAGGCAGTTTGTGAACATGAGGCAATATCAAAACTAAGCATCACCAACTCCACTGTCACAAGGGAATAGATGTTTTAGATGTTCCTCCTGAATACATTCCCTAGCTCCATATAACATATAACATATTTTAAATGATAAAACTGAGATTTTAAAAATATCTCAATTGTGTTAATGATGATCCTGATAAAAACAGTAGACACCTTTAGACCATTTCATTTATTATAAAATTCAAACTTTACAAAAACCCAAAGTGATATTGATTCTTATTCCCCTTAGGCAGAAAAACAAAAATAACTGAGGTTCAGTCAGGATAAGCAGTTTGTTTGAAGTCACACAACAAGTGAAGGGAAAAAACCAAATTAATTTCCAAACCCAAGCTTGAGCTTAGGACCTTCAGGTCACTTGACTTCCAGCTACCATGGCTCAGGGCATACAGCGGTGCACTGTGATGGGGGAGCTGCTCTTGATCTCTGGGACAGTCCATTTGTTTTCCAGTGGTTGAGTTAGCTTATGATAATGATATTTTAAAAGAATACAGGACAGAAACGAATGCAGATTTTAGGTATATGATCTTGTGTTCTCTTTGTGGCCTTTCTGCCTCCCTTTTTTTCCTCCCTCCCATCCTTCCTTCCTTCCTTCCACAGTGGTATGAATGTTGCTATGGTTTGACTCTGGTTTGTCTTACTTGAAGCTCATGAAATTTGATTGTCATTGTAGCAGGGTAAGAAGGTCCTTTAAGAGGTGATTATATTGTGAGTATTTGGTTCATAGTCCTGAGAGCAATTATCAAAGTGAAGCCACTCCTCGTGTTTTGCTTGTTCCACACGTAGTCGCTTATCATTCCAATTTTCCACCACATCATTTCACAGCACAAGGCCTTTGCCAGAAACTAAGCAGATGTTCACACCACGTTTTAAAATGTCCCACCTCCACACATTTTAAACACCCCAAATAAACTGTGTTTCTTGGTGAATATATAGTCTCAGGTTTTATGTTACAGTAAAGGAAAACACCTTAGTAAGACAGATGTACCCACAAAGTTCACCTGCTGGAAACTTAATCTCCAGTACAACAGTGTTGAGGGACTCTTAGGAGTTGATTAGCTCTGATGGATGAACCCTTCTGAGTGCATTAATGTAATTGTCACAGATGCCAGTAGTTATCAGGAGGCAGTGGGCTTACTGTACAATTGGCCCCCACTGTGTTCCCCCATATAAATACTCAGTCACACTCTCATATATTCTATCATACTCTGCCATGGTTTGAGACAGCAAGAAGGCCTTTGCCAAAGATATACCTTTGATGTTGGGTTCCTCTGCCTCCAGAACTGTGAGCCAGGTTAACTTACATTGTTCAGAATTTACCCCATCTGAGACATTCTGTTAAGCAGTGGAAAGCAAATTAAGACTCTTTTCCTTCCTCTGCTTGCTCACCTCTCCTTTCTTCCTCCCTCTTTCTTTCCTTCCTTCCTCTTTTCCTCTCACCTTTCTTTCCTTTCTTCCTTTTTATTCAATTGCTTTTTAATTCAGCATAATAAATTACTGCTTATATACCAAGTCTCCATTATATAATAGCAATGTTTTGGAAATAAATGTATGACTTTCTTGACATAACACCTTTAAAAAATGGTTCAAACCCAAGGCATATTATATGTGTGGCAAGGATTCTACCAGTAAGCTACACCCTCAGCCATATCATCCAGTTAAGATAATAGCAACAATACCTCCTATTTATTGGGTACTTTGTTACTGTTATTAGACTTCTCTCTAACCGGTTATTCCTAGGTTCATTGGTATCAGTTTTGAATTTAAGGCATCTTAGCAACATAAGAGGGCATCTATTTATTCTTTCAGAAGAAATTAACCTTCACCTCTTGGCTATCATGATGAAAAGAATTGGTACAGTTGCACCCAGGAGGCAGAGTCATTCAGAAGCACAAAGGCATTTTGATGACCACTATAAATTCTTCAACTTATTCGCTTGTAGAGTGTGGTGGTTAATTATGACTGTCAACTTGATCGGATGAAGAGATACGGGCACATTAGTCAAGCATACTTCCCAGGGTATCTGTGGGAGTGTCCAGAGACTATTGGCAGGTGGGTCAGCAAACTGAGGGGGAAGACATGCCCTGGGCAGGGTAGCACCATTTAATAGGTTTGCATCCCAGATTGAATGAAAGGGAAGAAGGAAAATGTCAACCCATTTTGGTAAAGTGCTACTCTGCTTGGTTGGGTGCATCTTTTGTCATTGCCCATGGCCATTGACTCCAATCTCTTCAGCCTGTCAATCTGGGCTCATCGCAGTGACTTTCTAGTGAGCTTCTAGGCTTTCAGTCTCAGACTGGCCCTGCATCCTTGATCTCGCTTGTTCTGTGGCTCCCAGTTTCCTGGACTGAGCAGCTGCTGGATCTTGTAGTGCTTACTCTTCAGTGCTCAGATGGCCATTGTGTTCTCTCCCACCTCTGTGCCTGTAAACCTGTCCAATTAGAGAACCTAAACAGTGCATCAAGGTATAAGGATGTTGATCATTATTAGATCCTATCAACCCACTCATTCATTTTACAACACTGGACTTAGTAGTGAACAAAACATGCAAAATTTCCTAATTTCCTGGGATTTATCCAGTACATATTTTGTAGCCAGGTTGGCAATATTTACATAAATTCTAGGATTCAGTAGGGCTTTCTGTAGGCACAAAACTCTGAAAATTTGCTAACAAAGCTCAGAGATTTAAGATAATTATACAAATATTTTACTTGCTATTCTCTCTTAAGTGTTTCTTTTGTTCCTTTTAATATAAATGTAGCTTTCCTTGGTTCATTTGCATTTTTCTTTTGCTTTTTTCCACAGTAACCCCAGAATCTCTTCAATTCTTCTTCCCTTCCTCATGCTTTAATATTTTTAAGAGCCCTGTAAGGTTTCATTTTATTGATGAGGAAATTAAGACTTAAAGAAGTCAAACAATTTCCTCAAGGCCACACAGCTAGTGAGTAGCAGATCTGGGATTTTAAGTTTGATGTGGCTAACTCCAGAAGTTGTATTGCCAACCTCACTTTTACTCTTGTAGCCTTTTAAAAATCTATTCTCTGAATACACCATTAAGAACTTACCAACGTAGTATTATGACTATTCTCAGGTCCACTGTGACTCCTGGCTCAGCTTGAACTCTGATCTACAATGATATGAATGATGAAGCATGTATCATTCTTGGTTCTACTTTCAGCTTCTGATGTTTCTGACCCACTATAAATTCAGTGTTTTTATTACCATGCAGTTTCTAAAGTAAATCTTTGTCTTCTGCTCAGCTTCTTCTACTTTTTATCACTCTCAAGTTACCCCATAGAAAATTTGTAATAATCCTGAGATTTTTAAATGATTCTACATAATTATCACTCACCAAAGTGCATGAAGAATTCTTTCTTTTGCATGTGTGAGATATTCCAACTGCCAGTGTCTCTGTTCATATTTAATAAATATTTTTGCTAAGAATACCAACATTTCTTTTTCTGATAGCTGTTCTGATCTCATGCTATTTTCCAATACTATCTGAGTTGAAGGTCACAGGATTTGAAAGTGACCATCAGTAAGCATAGAGAGTCCTTTTCAGAGAGCTACATGAGGCCAAAGCATATATGAAAACTGTAGTTAGGAAGCCACTCAAGCCCAATGATAGAACCAGACAGAAAGCTGGAGAACATTCAGTATGGAGCAAGAACATCAAGTCAGGGCACTTGTTCTACCTTGGTAAAGTTACTCAGTTTCTCTGGGTCTGACTTTCCTAATTTATGAAACTGAGTATATTGTACTAGACAATAGTCAATGTAAAAATTGTCAGGAAGAGTCTTAAAAACAGAAGCTGAGTCTCCACTCTAGCTAGGCTAGGACTTGCAGGCCTCACTTCACCTTCCCAGGGTGAAAAAAACTTTTTTTTTGAACAGTTGCCCTCATGATTCTATTGCAAACTGTATTGAAGAAGAGATTTCCCTATTTTCCCCCTTTGGATTGCCATCACATGGACGGGAGGAGCTTGCACCACAGCAGCAAAACCTTACATTCAAAGTTCGTGCTTCAGCCAGCATGTCCTTGGAATCTAGTTCAAAGCTGAAGAGAGTGAACTATGGCACTGAGAACCATTGGTGAGGCGGCTGAATGGATGGAAGTGAAGTGTTTCAGCCAGAATGTACTGACGCACAACCAGAAAACCACAAGGCTGAGGGAAACCTTTCCAAGCCAGAGCCCTATGATCAAAACAGGTACAGGAAATGGCTCCCGCAAGAGTCCTGCTGCCGCTGGCCTGAACCCTGAGCTGCTGAGGCTCTTTTGAGTCAATTCCCTGAGCAGACTGAATCATTACTAAAGTATTTTCTTGCCTTGCTTTGTGGTAGCTTCACTCGTGGGTAGGAGTGAAGAGTTGCTGGCTCTTTTTCTCTTCCTTCCTTCTTTCAGCCTAGATTGCTGCTTGATTGCTTTCTCTGACTTTTCAAAAGCCATAGAGTACTGGATTTTTGCCCTCTGCCATCTGGCTGTTGTTTAGTGCTCAGGGCCTATACAAACCTTCAAACTTTAAAGTGTGCTACGTGAGTAACCTATCTATCCGTAGCCTGGACTTTGACAGGAAGACAAATGACAGTTTCTTCATTTTTTGCATCCCATTACCCCTTCTAAACTAGTCTTCCTTTTGTTTCCTCTAAAAATTGAATCAATCAGAAATTGCATCCATTCTGCCCCAGATATGTATCATGTCTGGATACAAAGTCAAAATAACTTTGCTCTTGTGAACTCTCTTTGCTTGGTCAGAATAACTGCCAGTTGCCACGCAATAAATCATATTATAAAACAGTTGAACCACTAATGACTGACTGGTAAGATAATGGAACCATACTTTGAGAAATGGTAGAAAAATCAGATTGACCAATGATTGCTTAGGAGAGGGACATTTTTCCTGGAAAGACAACAGGATAATTCTGCACTGGTGATTCTGTCATAGGTAGTAGCTCCTATATATGGGAGAATTCAGTAAGTGTCATGAACTTGTCGTTTGGCTTCCTGCCTTGGTTTGCACGTCTCTATTTTCAATATGAACCTATAATCAGCTTCTTACCCAAATCTCATCAAGATGAAGCAACCAACAGCTTTTTGGGGACAATGTACTGAGTCTTGGATTGGGTTTCAATCATTTTAGGAAAGATGAAAAATTCAATGGTGAGAGACTGCAAAGATGTCTAAGGTCAAGACTTGAGACTCTGCACTCAAACAGCAACAACAATTAAATGGATTCTGGATTTTTTTCTTGCGTGGGACTTTTGTTTGAAGTACAGACTTTGCATCCACACTGTTCTGTGACAAATTTTTTTCATGGGCCTTTTTTAGGAAGTGCTATCTTTATTCTCTGCTGACACTAACACTGCAAAGTAAAGTCTTTTTTTTTTTTCTCTCTCTCTCCTCCACTTTTGGCTTAGTTTATCCTACAAAAACACACTTCAAAAAGACTTTATAGAAAGTCTATTTCAAAAACATAATATTTCCATCTGTTATTTCAATAATACATGTGTTGGGACTCTCTTTATGAACCATTTTCTTTTCTTACTCCCATTTAGAAGTATAAATATTTGATTCTAAAACCCCCAAGGAATAGTCAGCCAATCAGGTCACTGAATTGTGAACATTCCTAACCTTATAATTTTGTCTGTAGCAGGCACCTCCTGCTGTGGAACTAACTGCTAAGGGATCACAGCAATGTAATCCTTGGACTGTTCATTTCAAGGTTACTCTGAAGCAGAGGGAAGGAAGCAGTTTTAATTTTGATAAAATAAACTTTATTTTGTAACTTTATTACTTGTTTTTCTTTCTCCTTTCAACACTTCATAATAGATGTGTCTGGTAATTTGAAGTTGCCTCCCTGGTTCAAGAGCCCCTAGGCCACCCCATGTTTTTATAGTTTTTTCAAAGACATAGCCACACAGAATTTGTTTCTGTCATTCCAGAGTACAAAACTTGAGTTTTTTCTTACCTGTCATGAGCTGAACGAAGCCATACACTGAGTCTTATGAAAAATATTCAAATGATATTTTCCTTATGGGTGGTTACAGAAGAGGAGTGGAGAACATTCGCCAGCTATATATTTTGGAAATATCAAATCATGCAAAATTATGTTACTTTTCTGCTTCTAGGCTTTTTAAAAAAAATCAGACATATAACTCAGCAATTATTGAGGCATTTGCATTTAAAGCTACAATAAGAATTTAATGGGAATTCCCTCCTTGGTATAAACTGAAACAGTTTCCTAGGAATGAAAGATTTTTATGGATGAAATGTAATATATTTTGAATCAAGCCCAAAGAGATCTTTCGCTCTGTGTGAAGAATAAAGTAAAAATTCCATTAATAAAATTTTATGGCTGGATGAGTGGGAAACATCTTTTCCAAGATAAAAATATTTTCCTGTTTCTTCTTATATATATAAAAAAGTTAACAGACTCTCACTTGAAATTGAGCCTAGTTATTAGAATATAAATAAACAAATCTTTCTGGAGACAATAGGGAAAATTGTTGGAGTTTTAAAAGGTGCACAAGTTTGTCCATGAAACTATGCTTTTGGATATAAACCCAGTAAATGCATTTTAAAAAGGTGGATAGATTTAATAAATCATTTTGATATCATTGCAGAGTGGTAAGACAGCCAGAAACTGAGAGCTTAAAATCCTCAAAAAGATGTACCTAACATTTTCTGCTGTTTTGCTCATTAAGGTATTTTCCAATGTAAAATCTGCCACAAAATTGAAAAGCAACTCTTTGGGATTTTTGGTAGTCCTATAGATCTGAGGGAATAAGCATTAGACATCTAAATCTGTGAATGTGTTACAGAACTGGTAAACAACTAGGTTTTCCACTGGGACTCTTCAAGGACTCTACTAGGAGTGTGAGTAAACAGAATTAGCCTTTACAGAGATTGAAACAAAATTCTTATATTTATTCCATGATCATATCAAAATGATCTTCTGAGGCTAACAGTCCACACAAAACAACTAACTGTGGAGAGAGTTAACATTGTCAAAAACTTCAAGCTATCTCTAAAATATTTCATATACCACATTAACATTTAATGGTTCCAGGAACCAAAACTAAATGAGCAAAAGTGGAAAGAAAAGGACACTCAAGAAAAAATGAAACATATATAGAAGGAAAATTTATTAGAGTTATCAGACATAAAGTTTTAAATAACTATGACATTTTAAAGAAAATAGAGAATATAGTCAAGAGTTTTGGCTGAGACCTAGAATTTAAAAAAAATAAGTATAATTGTAGAAAAAAGTATAATACTTAAAATTTTAAAATTCAGTAAGTGAATATGGGAGCCAATTCCACGGAGTCAAAGATAAAAGTAGTGACTTAGAGGATACATTAGTAAAAATAATCCAGAAACCACTAAATACACTGGAAGCATGAATAACTAACCAAAATACAAATTTATAAAAAGCAGTAAAATAGTAGGTTTAAATTCAAATGTACCAGTAATTGTATCAAATATAAATTGACTAAGTGTTCCAATTAGAGGACTGAAACCCTCAGACTTGTATTAAACACACACACACACACACACACACACACACACACCAATATGCTACTTATAAAAGACACACTTAAAGTATATAAAAGATTGACAGTAAAAAATTTTGAAGATATATACCACACAGTGGTGACCTAAATAAGGACAGAGTAGTTATATTAACATCATATAAAGAATTTAATGTGGAGAGAATTATAATAGGAACAGAGACATTTTATAATGACATCATATCAAAAATATAAGTGGGCCGGGGATTTAGCTCAGCGGTTCGGCGGCCTGCCTTGCAAGCGCAAGGACCCGAGTTCAATCCCTGGTACCA
>NW_022900931.1:38925260-38941913 GCF_012274545.1 Fukomys damarensis | reverse complement strand
AATTAAAAGAAGAAACAAACTCATATACAAACATATTTACAGAATATAACATTTCTGTTATTATCTGCTAGAGCGAGAAGACAAAGTTTACTCCATGATGAATGTAATCATTAGTACTGCAAACAGGTACTAATACAAAATAAAATATGAAATACAGAAGAAAAAGTTGAGAGATTAGTGCAACACAATTACATCATGAAAGAACTTTAATGGTCAAATCTTCATTTTTAATGCATCAGAAGTAATGCTTCATGGCTCTAAACTTAGAGCATTTTTTTCTTTAACAGAATTTCTCTTCAAAATGTCATGCTGCCACTCCTATTCAGGGAATAAACTCTTTGAAATACCCTACAGCTTACCAATATCTTCAGCTAATAGTATATTTTCTAGTATCCCTGCATACCCCAGAGCCCACAAACTGAGTAATAAGTGTTTGGTATGGTTTGTAATCTCAGCACTCTGGGAGGTTGAAGCAGGACTAAAAGTTTGAGCCCATCCTGACCAACTTCTCAAAATAAAAAATAAAAGCTGGGGATGTAGCTCAGTATAAAGGCCTTGGGTTCAATCCCCAGTAATATAAAAAAGGTAGTTGTTTTTATTTGTTAAATGGCTGTCCGTATCTAACAACCAAAGAATTCCTGAAGATAAAAGCATATAATCAAGAGTCCCACAATACCATCAGTAAGTGCGCATAGATCCTGGGGAGCAGTTGTGTGGACCAGAGTGGCACAGCTGCAGGTGCACCCAAGTCAGGGCCCCTCCCAGACCCCAGAGGTATGGGCAGAAGTGCCCAAGCCACAAGCCCACCTAGAAAATGTTGCACAGGTGTGCAAGCTACATCTAGAATCCTGCCATACCATGGATATGTGCACACAGAACCTGGGGGGCAGCTGTGTGACCAGAGTGGCAGGTCCCAGCCAGGGCCCTGCCCCAACCCCAGAGGTACAGGCACATGTGCAGAAGCCACAGGGCCACCTAGAAAAGAACTGCACAAGTGCACAAGCTTCACCCAGAGACCTGTCATACCATTGGCCACAGTCAAGGGCCCAACTGGAAAAGAACTAGATAGATGCACAAATGACAGCAAGAGGCTTACCGCGAAACCACTGATAAGTGCATGGAGACCCTAGCCAAAAGCCTACACAGACAACAGGAATTGGGGTACATAACCCTCAGCCAAAGGCCCTCCCAGACAACAGCTACATAGGGGCTACAGCCAGTGGCACACCTAGATACGATCCCAAGTGTACACAGGCCCCAGCCAGAAGCCTGCCAGATAACAGGTCAGCTCAGGGATATAGAAGGCAACCATTCTAAACCCAGGAGTTGGTGTACTGGTGAGCAGCAGGGTAAAAACTCCTTGGTGGCTTGCTGAGAATGAGCAAAAAGTTGTCAACAAAGGCACAGCAGTGCATCTTTTGAAATGAGAAGACACAGAAATAAATCTCAAAACCAGACTTCTAGACCATCTAAGGCAACCCCAAAGGGCCACAAGATGTAACAATCTGATACTCAACCACCTGGAATCCCTGAATTAGTAACAAAAGAGGATCTGGAAAAAATGAAATCAGAAATAATTTCTCAGATAACAGCAGAAATTGTGCCCATAGTACAAGACATGATTAATAAATCTAGAGTGGACACAGATGAAAAAAATAGAGGAACAGAGAAATGCGATGGAATCCCCAAATAGGAAAAAAATGGAATCCATAAAACAGATGCAAACAGCTTTCCAGGAGATTAAAAACTCCATTGAAAGTTTAAACAGAAGAATGAGCCAATACAAGGACACAATTTCAGAGATAGATGATAGGATTACAATTAGTGACCAAGAAAAGACAAATTTCTTAAAAATAGTAAGGGGCCATGATAAATCAATCCAGTAGCTGCTAGATTATTAAAGAACATAAGACTGATTGGAGTCAATGAAGAAACAGAAGAGTGCAGATGACCTTGAAAACTGTTTATAACTGGTGCAACCACTATGGAAATCAATATGGAGATATCTCAGAGAACTAGGTTTAGAGGTTCCATTTGACCCAGCCATCCCTCTGCTGGGTATCTTTCCAAAAGAATTAAAAGAACCATACCACAGTGTTATATGTGCACCCATGCTCATAACAGCACAGTTTGTAATAGCTAAAACTTGGAAATAACCCATGTGCCCATCAGTTGGAAACTGGATAAAGATGTGCTTTGTTTCTATAAAATGGAATACTACTCCGCCATAAATAATGAGAAATTAGAGCCATTCATAGGAAAATGGATACATATTGAGGATATACTCCTAAATGAAATAAATAAGTCACACATGTACAAATACCGAATAGTTTCTCTTGTTTGAAAAACTAATGGTACATGAGATCCTAATAATATAATTGACAATGTGAAACAAGAAGAAATGGGCTAAAGGTCTAGGGGAAATGGGAAGGGTAGGGGAAAGGTAATAAGGGAAAAGGAAAAGAAATTAAAAAGTGGAAATAAAGTTTTTGTAAATAGGGAAGGGAGGAGGGGGTGAAGGGAGGGCAGGGATGAGGGGAAAAATGAGAACCAAGAACTGTCATACGAAGGTACAATATTCCAGTGATGAATGTAACTATACTGTATACCTAAAATGTACCAGTAAATTCAGTGAGAGAGAGAGAGAATAAAACTGTTTACAGAAGTAATGGCAGAAAACTTCCCAAGTAGGGGAAAAGAACTTGACATACAGATAAGTGAGGCATATAGGACTCCAACTAGCCATG
Source organism: Fukomys damarensis (assembly GCF_012274545.1). NCBI lineage: Eukaryota > Metazoa > Chordata > Mammalia > Rodentia > Bathyergidae > Fukomys > Fukomys damarensis. The sequence goes on along the minus strand of NW_022900931.1, from coordinate 38,939,166 downwards.
ATAATAAAAGATATACACATAGGTATATAATAGTTAAGATTTAAGAAACCCAACAGAAGAACAAAAGTCTACAAGCAGTTAGAGAAAAGAAACAAATCACATATAAAGGAAAACCCGTTAGAATCACAGCAGACTTCCCAATCCAGACCCACAAGCCAAGAAGAGTGTGGAGTGATGTATTTCAAGCCCTAAATGTAAACAACCTCCAACCCAGATTGATGTACCTTGAAAACTCTTTCAAATTGATGGAGAAATAAGATGCTTTGATGACAAAGGGCACCTTAGGAACTTCATGAATACTAAACTAGCACGCCAAAAAGTTTAAACAATATTCTAGAAAAGGACTATGCGGAACACAACTGCAGGAAAGTCAGCAGAATGAATTCATAGGCAGGACAAAAAATTAAATGCAAAGTGGGAGAATCCAATTTTAAAAAGTTATGACAAGAATTAATCAATACATATCAGTTACAATGATCAATGTTAATGGTTTCAATTCACCAATCAAAAGAAATAGACTGGCAGAAAGGGTCAAGAAGCAAGATGAAACAATATGCTGCATATAAGAATTAAAAAAGAAACTCATAGACTGCAAGTCAAAGGGTAGAAAACAGTACTCCATGTGACAGGAACCAGACAAAAAGCAGTAGTAGCTATCCTTTTTGCAGATCAAGTGGATTTCAAACCAACACTGATTAAGAGAGACAGAGGACACTGTATCCTTGTAAAGGGAATAATCCAAGAGGAAGAGATGACAATCATAAATATATATACACCAAACACAAATTCTCCCAACTCTATAAAATAAATACAAATGGACATGAAAAATCATATAAACACTAATACAATAGTAGTGGGGGACTTCAATACCCCACTGTCACAAATAGATAGAGGAATTAGACAAAAAAATAAACAACAAAATACTAGAACTCAATCAAACTCTTGAACAAATGATCTCAACAGATGTTTAGAGAGTGTTGCACTGCACAGAATTAGAATACAACACTGTTTTCAGCTGCATATGGATCATTCTCCAAAATAGACCACATACTCGCTCATAGAACATTTTTAAGTAACTGAAAAGGAATTGAAATTATCCCCTATATATTATCAGACCGTAGTATGATGAAATTGGAGATCAATAGCAAAACAAAATTCAAGAATTTCATAAACACGTGGAAACTGAATGACACACTTCAGAATAGTCAATGGGTCACAGAGGAAATTAAAGAAGAAATCAGATAGTTCCGACAATTAAATGACAATCACAATACAACATATTAGAATTTATGGGACTCATTGAAAACAGTCTTATAAGGGAAATTCATACCAGTGCATACTCAAATTAGGAAAACAGAGCAAGTTCAATTACACAACCTGCTGTTGAACCTCAAGCTTCTAGAAAAGAAAGGGCAGTACAATCTCAAAGCTCATACAAGGAGGGAAATTGTAAAGAGAAGAGCTAAATCAATGCATTGGAGACTAAGAGAATAATACAAAAAAAATCAATGAAGCCAAGAGTTGCTTCTTCAAAAGAATAAACAAAATTGACAAACCCTTAGCCAACCTTATCAAAAAAGGATAGAAAAGCCTTAAATCCATGCAGTTAGTTATAAAAAGGGTAAAATTACAACAAACCCAGCAAAAATCCATAGGATCATCACTAACTACTTCCAACAAAATGGAAAACACAAGAAATGGAGAGATTCCTAGATATGTTTTGATTACCAAAGTTGAATGAAGATTACCTATAAATTCTAAATGACCCAATATCAATTAATGAAATTGAAAACATAATTACAAACTTACCAACTAAGAAAGGTCTGGGTACTGAGGGCTTCACTGCTGAATTCTACAAGACATTTAAAGAGGAATTATTGACACTACTGTTTAAACTACTCAATGAAAGTGAAAGGGAGGCAATACTCCAAAATTCATTCCTGGAAGCAAGCATCACCTTGATCGCCAAAGCAACGAAAGACCCAACCAGAAAAGAGACATATAGACCAATCTCACTAATGAACATAGATGCAAAAATTCTTATTAACATACGGCAAATAGAATGCAGAAGATCATCAAGAAGATGATACACCCTGATCAAGTGGGATTCATCCCAGGGGTGCATGGATGGTTCAACATATGTAAATCAATAAATGTAATACACTGTATTAATAGAGCCACAGACAAAAACCATATGATCATCTCAATAAATTCAGAGAAAATATTTGACAAAATCCAACACTCATTTATGATAAAAATCTTCCAAACCTGGAACAGATGGTCTCTACCTCAACCTGAGAAAAGCCATCTATACAAAACCAACAGTCAATATCATAGTAAATGTTCAAACACTGAAATACTTCAAGCTAAATCAAGAACAAGACCCGGATGTCCACCATCATCACTCCTGTTCAATATAGTTTTGGAAACATTTGCCACAGCAGTTAAACAAGAAAAAGAAAAGGAATAAAGATAGGAATTGAAGAAGTCAAATTGTCATTATTTGCAGATGATATGATACTCTAGAAGACCCCAAGACTCCACCAAATTTCTTCTAGACTTAATAACCAAATTCAGCAAAGTAGCTGGATACAAGGTTTAATACACAAAAATCAATAGCTTTCCGTACATGAAAAATATAAACTCACAGAGAGATAAATGGGGCAAACTTTCTTTCACAATAGCATCTAAAAAGTTGAAATACCTAGGAATCAACCCAGCAAAATAAATCAAAGCACTCTACTCTGAAAACTACAGCACTGTGAAAAAGATTTCAAAGAGGATATAAGAAAATGGAAAGACATCCCTTGCTCCTGAGTAGGAAGAATCAACATAGTGAAAATGGCCATACTTCCAAAACTGCAATATAGATTTAATGCAATCCCAATTGAAATCGCAGCAGCATACTTCACAGACCTTGCAAAAACAATCCAAAAATTCATTTAGAACGAGAAGAGATCCAAAATAACAAGAGCAATTCTAGGCAATAAAGACAAGGTAGGGGGTATCACAATCCTCCTCTTGAAACTATAAAAAGCTACTTTTATAAAAACAGCACGATACTGGCAAAGAACCAGACCTTAGGCACAGTGGAACAAATTAGAAGACATAAAAACAACTCCAGACATTCTCTAGTGTAAAAAACTATAATAGTACATAAGATCCTAATGAGATAATTGACAATGTGAAATAGGAAGAAAAGGGCTAAAGGTGTAGGGTAAGTGGAAGTGTAGGGGAAAGGTAATAAGGGAAAAGAAAAAATAGGAGAAAATGAAAAAATGGAAATGAAGTGTTTGTAAAGGGGGAGGGAGGTGGGGTAAAGGGAGGGCAGGGACAAGGGGAAAAAATGAGAACCAAGACCTGTCATGTAAAGGTACAAGATCCCAATGGTGAATGTAACTGTACTGTATACCTAAAATGCACCAGTAAACTCAAAGAGGAAAAAAAAAAAAAAAAGAAAGAAACAACTCCAGACACACCCAGCCACCACATCTTTGACAAAGGAGCAAAACACCCTCAGTGGAGGAAAGATAGCCTCTTTTTCTAATTGAGGTTATTGGTACATAGCCTCATTTGTCTGTGAAGTAGAACAATCAACAAGTGGGGTGACATATGTGCATCCATGTACATAGCTGCACAATATGTGATAGCTAAAACTTGGAAGCAGCCCAATTGCCCATCAATAGGAGATTGAATAAAAAAGTGTGCATTTTTAAAATATAAAATAGAGTAGAACTTAGCCATGAAGAATGAGAAACTAGAGACATTTATGGATGAATGGATGCACATTGAGGCAATACTCTTAAGTGAAATAAATAGGACACATATGTGCAAATACCAAAGTTTCTCTAGTGTGAGAAGCAGAAAGTGTAAATAATTACTAAAAGGTATAATAGATAATGTGAAATAGGAATAAAAGGTGCAAATGGGATGGGGAAATGGGAGGGTTAGGGGAAAAGACAGAGGGGAATGGAATTAATATGAGAAGAAAAAATGGAAACAGTATTTGTACATAGGAAGGGATGGAGGGGTTAAAGGGAGGGCAGGGGAATGGAGAAAAAATAAGAACCAAGATGGAATATGTAAATTTCCAATGATGAATGTCATTATATTGTATACCTTAAATATACCAATAAAATTAATTAATTTAAAAGCACATAATCAATAGTAATAGAGAAGCCAAGAACTGTTAATTGCTTCTAATTTGTAGCACTTAATCAATAGTAATTGAAAAGCCAAGAACTGTGAATTGCTTCTGTTTCGTATCAGTTTATTTCTAGCACACATCCAATAACCTGTATACGGTTTCTGTGATAATTTCCATGTAGTCCAAGCACTTTGTATAACAGTGCCTCAGGCACAAACTTAGTTCTTTCCATGATTCTGGTTGCAACCTAATTCTATGACCAGAATCGTGGAAAGAACTAAGTTCTTGAACCAAGGTACCACTATCTAGCTTCTCAAAATTCGATGTGCTCTTGAGGCTAAAGATTTTTAAAATCTTAACTGTAATAAGATATCAACATTATGACCTTAATTGGTACAAAGAAGATAGTCACAAAGTCTAGTGTATTCCAGGTAATGTGCCAGCTAGGAGAAATTGAATGCTTTTAAAAATACTCTCAGACCTCAAGTTACTAAGAGCTAGGAATGTATTTATTTATAAAAAGAATATCATATATTTTATTCATTATTAAAAATATACTGGTTGATACAAAGTGTGAGCAAATCAGAAGTGAAGAAGGAATAGCCATTGTGGGCTGTGAAAACTAAAGATATGTGGAATTTGGGCAGAATTCTGAAAGACTGATAGGTTCAGGCTGTGCAGAAGAACCAGGATTAGACTTTGAGAGACTAGAACAAGAGGGCTCTGAACTGAAAGAATGAGGGGCTACATGCCTGGTTAGAAAGAGTGATAAGGAAGAAAAAGGCATTCACCCCATCCTATTACACACTCAATCCTGGTTGTCCTTTACTGACTGTCCACCCCAATTGCAATTTCTTCATGGATTTTGATCTAAAGATAAGAAGAGGGAGGTAACATCTGGCACCATCCTTGACATGTGGTCCCCTAAAAGCATTCTGTGCGTTCCTATTTCCATGGCATTCATGGACCTCCCTTCTGATCATTCATCAAAGTGAGGGGCCATCTGTTCGGTGCTCAGTTTGCTCCATGAATGAAATGAAGGCATATGTTATGTGGCTTCATTCCAGCTTCCCTGTCTTCACAGCTGCTGTGCCCCTTTGAACAGCCCATGGGGCATAACTGATGTCTCACCTTACTGCAAGGTGCATGACCCCTTTGCTTCAGTCCTATTTGACTTTGAAAAATAGCTGCACCTCATGCTGTTCAGGTGTTACTTTAGAAACCCTCACTGTACTGTAAACCACCAGTTGTTTAGACATTTTTGGGGGATAACTCATATGAGCAATGAAAGGCTTTAATGGAAATTCATCATTTCAACCAATTCTTCTATTACAGGAAGAATAACAGCTTTTAGTTTATATATCTCATACCCTTTGAAGTGAATTTTTGATCTTTGTTTACTAATCTACTTTATTTCCTTGGGATCCACATCTCACAGGAGAGAGTTAGAAGGTAGAGACAACCTTCAAACTATACAGCATAAAGTAAATGAAAGTAGTCCGAGTGGATAGTAATGAAGTAACATAATTAAAATGAAAGTTGCATTGGCCTTACAAAAACTATGCACTTGTGTGTGCGTGTGATAGAAAAATACTTTTCCTTCATTCCCAAGTTGAGAATTAAACAAAAACCTGTATATGATTAGGAGGAGGAGATATTTTTTAGTTTCAAATTTATATAGAAAAATTACCATTTCCAAATTCCTTTATACTAGGAATATAAAATAGAGCATTTCTCTGATTGTCCCTTAACTAATATGCAAATGTCGTATGAAACAGTTTTTATTCAGGACTAAATATAGAGCATGGTACCTAGACAGTAGGTGCACAAAATATCATAGCAGTTACTGAAAAGTAGGCACTCAATAATCACCCTTTGAATGAATGAGTGAAAATAATACACGGAAAGCCTCTTCTCTGTGTATATGGTTGGTATAATCTGCTGCTTTTTATGCCCATAGGTAAATAAATATTCACCATAATTTCTATTGTGATCTAACATTAGCTTGTACTAAGCTTGATAGGAAGTTTATGATGTACAGAAGCTGGATTATGAACGTACTCTTAATCTACAGCTAAGTGACAGTGGTATCATTCCTAGGATGTTTTGTAAGTTGAAGTCAATGAATTTTAGAATCAAACGAAAGGTAAACTCCCAAGAGGAGTTAGGGAATAGAAAGCAAAGATTTAATTAAGGATCCATTAAGCAGTGAAAATGAAGGTAAAATTGAAAGTGGTAGATTGTTTTTATTGGTACATTTTAGACATACAATATGAAGACATTCATCATTGGGAATTTATACCTTATATGATATATCTTAGTTCTTATTTTTTCCCATTCCTCTGCCCTTCCTTTAACCCCTCCATGCCTCCCTATTTACATAGACTTTGTTTCTGTTTTTTTCCTTTTCTCATATTTATTCCTTTCTCTTCTTACCTTTCCCCTATGGCAGATGGGTTTTAATAGCTTTATTGAGGTATAATTGACACACCCCAAACTGCGTATATTTTAGGCTACAATTTGACAGTTTGCACACATGTTTATGTGCATGAAACCATCAGTATAACCAAGGAGTATGAGCACGTCAGCAGCCTAGAGGTGTCCACTTGCCCCTCTGTAATCTTTGTTCCTTCCTCTCCTCTTTTCTTGGCAGCCACGATCTTTTCTCCATTACTATAGATTAGTTTGTATTTTCTAGGAATTAGAATAGAATGGAATCTAGAATTCTATCAATAAAATTGCACAACACATTCCCCTTTTATTATTTGGCTTCTCTTATTCAGTACAACTGCTTTGAGATACGTGCTTATTGAATCTATCCACAGTCTATTTCTTTTCATTCTGAATAGCATTCCCTTGCATGACTGTAACAGATTCTTTGTTCATTCACCTATTGATGGACATTTAGTTTGTGTCCTGGTTTTATCCATTAAAAACAAAGCTGCTATCAATATTTCTACACAGTTTTCTGCATGGACATATGCTTTCACCTTGTGGAGGATTAAAATGGCTGGATAACATGGTAAGTGTGTGTTAACTTTTAGAAAAACTACCCAACTCTCTTCTAAAATGGTTGTATCTTTTTGCATTTTGGTGTTTCTCTATCCTTGCCAGTCCTTGGTACAATCAAGCTAAAATTAATCTTTACAGTAGATGTGTAGTGTTATGGTTTCATTTGGATTTCCTTCATAACAATGATATTGAACATCTTTTCATGTCCTTATTTGGTGTTGTAGTCAAAATTTGCAAGAAAATAGACTTATTACAGGACACATAATTTATAGGATTATTTTATAATTTTCACTCAAAAAAATCAAATGCAGAGAAGTGCAAGAAACCTGTCCACACACTGGGGACTTGAAGAATCCAGCTGAGGGTCTGGATCTCACAGCAATGTCTCATGCAGTCTAGCTAAAGGCCTAGAGCCAAAGGCAATATCCTCCATGAGTCAAGCCAGAGGCCTAGAGCCCATGACAGTATCTCATGCACATCTTTATCAAGGATCTGCACTAGGAAGGCCCAAAGGCCAGTGGTGGAAGGTAGAAAGTCTGCACCACCAATGGGGAGGATTTGTGCCACCAGGCTGAGAGATCAGCCCTGGAGCCAGGAAGTGATGCTCAAGGCAAAGATCAGAGCTCCCCTGGCAAACAGCAGCCATCCCTTGTGGCAGTGAGGACCGGAGCTTCTCTTATGATGAGAACAGCCAAGGAAATCAGCTGCAGCAAGTTTCTCTAAGAAAATTAACAGCAAAAGATCTTCCCCTCCAGTTGTTTTTATGATGCTGGCAACAATTCCTCAGGTGGGTCTTCTATGCCCATAACCACACTTACTCAGTTTATCTGAGCATTCCAAGTTGACCATTAGTTAATCCACTACATTTGGCAGATAGATATCTTTAGTGAAATGTGTTCTCAAATCTTTTCTCATTTTTGAAATTGGGTTGTTTTCATATTATTAAGTTTTAAAGGTTCTTCGTAGATTCTGGATGTAGGTTCCTGGTAAGATTTATGGTTTGCAAATATTTTTCCCAGTCTGTGGTCTGTCTCTTCATGTTCTTAATAATGTATTTCAAAGAGCAGAAACATTTCATTCTAATGAAATACAGTTTATCAATTTTGGGGGTTTGTTTTATGGATCATGCTTTTGGTATTCTAATAAATCTTTGGCTAACCCAAGGTTACAAAGCTTCTTTCCATTTATTTCCCTTTAGGAAGTTCTATAATTTTAGAATTTCCCTTCGGTCTATAATTCTTTTGGAGTTTAGGCATGTGGTAGAATGTATGCATCATAATTATACTTTACATTTGGGTATCTAATTGTTGTAAACACCAGTAGTCAAATAGTATCCATTCTCTTCTGTCCTTTTAAAAAAATTTTGGTTTTCAAACAGATTCTCACTTTGTAATTCAGGCTTGCCTTGAACTTGCTATGTAGCTCAGGCTGGACTCAAACTTATGATTCTCTTCCCTCAGCTTCCTGAGTTCTGGATTATAGCCATGTGCTACCATGTCCAGCTGAATAGCCTTCTTTCTCTATAGAACTGCTTTGAAATCTTTGTAAGAACAAAATCAATGGTCTAAATACATGTGGCTCTGTGTTTAGGATCTTCTAGAACTGTTAATAAATTCAAAAGTATTCTTTGTTCTTCATTTTTCTGAAAGAGTTTGTGCTAATGTTGATGATGATGATAAGTAGTATTGTATCATCCATTAATATTTGGTAGAATTCATCAGATCAGTGACTTCAATGAAATGGGCCAATTCCTTGGAATAAGAACCAAAACATGTTCAAGAAGAAATAGATAAACTTCATTAGATATAAAGACATTGAATTTATAGCTAAAAATGTTCACAGTATTATGATTTGCTTTCATACAGGTAGTTTTTCTCTGTACTTCATGTTAAGCATTTTGACATATTTGGGTTTACCTACTCATCTTTTTTTTCAGGGCCAGGACTACATCCCAGGGCTTTGCACATGTCAGACAAGTGCTCTACCAATTTTTTAAATGGTCATTTCTTTGAAGTGTTTTCTTCTATTCCTCTCTTTTGTCTTTCAGATATATCAATATTAGGTTGCTGAAGTTGCACCACAGCTGGCTAATCCATTTTTATTTATTTCTTTAATCCTTTTTCATCTCTGTGCTCTGTCTTGGACAATTTCTATTGTTTTATTTTCGAATTAATATCATTCTTTCTGCAAGATCTTATCTGCTGTTAATCCCATCCAGTGTATTTTTTGTCTCATTTTTGTTTTCATCACTATAAGTTTGATTTAGTTTTTAAAAATTTCTTTTATGTTTCTGCATAACTTCTGAACATATGGAATACAGTTACAATAACTGTTTTTATATCATTGTCTATTAATTGGAACATCTGTGCCAGTTCTGTGTCCATCTCAGTACACTACCTTTCCTCCTCGGTATGCATTGCCTTTGCCTGCTTATTTGCCTGCTTAGTAATTTTCTTTAGGTTCCAGACATTGTGAATTTTATTTGCACTGAGGGGTATTTTTGTACTCCTATAAATATTCTTGAGTTTTCTTCTGGGATGTAGTTAATTTACTTAGAACAGTTTGATCTTTTGGGGTATCACTTTTAAAGTTCACTAAATGGGAGCAGAATGTTATTTAATGATGTACCAATTATTTCACATTTCCTCACTTACTAAGACAAAAACCATGAAGTACTCTTCCTAATTCATTGTGAATTATGGATTTTTCTAGTGGTGACCAGAGCAGATACTCTGACCGTCCTGATGTGATTGCCAGGTAATATCACCACTAAACTTTGCAGGTAGTGCTTTCCCTAGCTCTGAGAGTCACTTTACATGCATGTGCTGGTCATAGTAATCTGCTGAGCACTGGAGGGAGGAATGGTGTAAGTTGCTAGTGTTCTTCTACTATGTTCTGTGCTTCTGTCTTGTGAAGTCCAGCTACCTCACTGTTCTGGAACTCACGTCTGTCTCCTCAATCTGGGGAGTCTCCTAGACTTTACTTGAATTTCTTCTTTTATGTTGTGGCCTGGTAACTCTTAATACTCTGAAATCTGAGGTAAGTGTAGAATTCATTTTGTTAATTTTCCCTTCTCAGAGATCATTGTCCTCTGTTGTGTAATAACCAGAATCTTTTAAAAAATCATTTCCATGTATTTTGCCTGGTTGCTTTGGTTGTTCCATAGGGAAGCTAAACATGGTCTTCATTATACCAGATTATATAAGAAATGCAAGTCTTAAGACAGGTCATGTTTAGAAGCACTTCAGCTGATGCTGAGAGCATTTAAACAGTCCATAATGACTCTAATCTTCTTTCTGTTCTGGACATCATCACGAATTTGACAAGCCTCAAGATCATCCCTTAAACCTAGAGTTCATCAGAGCAAGGGAGCAAGGAATCCTTATTTACTACCCTTGTTACCCACAAGATGGTATAGAGAAGGGAAATTTGTTAATGTGGTGCTGGGAAAATTGAAGTCTCCTTCTCCCACATTAGAGCTGGGCCACTGTTACTCTAGTGTTTATAGTTTCTACAGAATATTCATAACCTGATATTGTGGAATTGCCTTGGCTTTAAATTATAACAGAAGTACCTAGCACTTCTGGAGCCTATTTCATGATGTGCATCAGCCACCTAATTTCCTTGATAGAAACTTTTTTTTTTTCCCAAAGCCTTCAAGTTTTACCTACCCTTCTAGGATCCCAATGTGATGAAATGAAACACCTCCTTCCATTTCTTTTCTCCTTTATGGAATTTGAGGGCACACATGATGGAGCCTCAGCCTCAGAAACAGTGGCTGAATTGTACTTGGAAGGGTTGGTGGGCTTTCTGCTGCCTGTCTTCTCTCCCACCACAACTGTGAACCCACATAGGAATAAAGCCTTTTTTTGCATATTGTATACCTAAAATGTACCAATAAACTTAATGAATAAAATAAAAATTTTTAATTAAAAAATTGTTATTGTTTAAAATGACCAAGCTAATCTCAAAGGCTTTGTTAATGTGAGTTTGCTAGCTTGTAAAACAGACTACTGTAAATGTGTACCTATATTTAAAGTTATATAGGTCTATAGATGTGGGTATACATATGTATTGTGTGTATACATGATACACGTGTATTTTTCACAAGATTGCAAGTATATCAAATGTAAATGAAAAGTTTTGGCTATAGAAAATACATTGGAATTTGAATCTTTACATGATATATCTTGGTTCTTATTTTTCCCCATTCCCCTGCTCTCCCTTCAACCCCTCCTTCCCTCCCTATTTACAAAGACTTTCTTTCCATTTTTCCTTTTCTTGTATTCCTTTCTTTCCTTTTCCCTACCCCTTCCACTTCCTCTTCCCTTTCCCCTTTGGATCTTTTCTTCCTACTTCACATTATTTATTATGCATTTTGTTCCTCACCCTTTGACTTGGGCCACAGAAAGCCCTTACTCCTTTAGGCCTGGAACATCTGTTCTTTTCTTTGGTTAGCTTGGGTTGGTTCACCATGTTTTATTCCATTCCTCTGCAACCAACCCAAAGATGTTCCTGGAGTCAAGCGCAGAGATATAGCATGAGAATGGCAGAGTTCAGCTGATGGGAACCAAGTTCAAGTAGACTATGGCACTAAAGTCATAAAACTTCCATTATCTATTCACAAAGATATTTTAAATATGACCTTACTGTCTTCCCCACCTAAATGGTGTTGTGGTGGCTGATCAAGAATAAGAGAGTGAGTAAGGGTAAAGGGAAAATATTGTTGGTTCAAAGTGCTCTTTCAAAGGGAATTACCTGACCCCTGAGGAGGTAGTGGAAAAAGAGAAGAAATCTCCTATTTGGGTGTTTCTTGGCAAGTTTATTAATTACTAAATCATTCATGCTATATCCTAAAACAAAGAACAATTTTTATTCCATTTTTTATTTTCTTTAAATTACATTTTTAAATTTTATCTATCTATTTATTTATTTATTTATTTTTAGTACCAGAAATTAAACTCAGGACCTTGCACTTTCCAGGCAGGCGTGGCACCACTGAGCTACATCCCTGCCCCTATTCCATTTTTTAAAAGTATCCTCAGCCAAATTATTACATGGCTAAAATAGTCCCATATATTTATCTTGGGTTCAATTTTCATTACTTTTTTGTTTTAAGTACAGGATGCAAACATTAAAGCCTGACATGATGGCACACAACTGTAGTCCCAGCATTCAGGAGGCTGAAGCAGAAGGTTCACCACAAGTTTGAGCCTAGCCTGGGGGCTACATAATAATTTAAGGCCAGCTTGAACTACCTAGCAAGTCCCTGTCTATAAAGAAAGAGAGGAGGAGAAAGAAAGAAAGAAAGATATATTAGTTTTGCTATATTAATAATTACCACAAACATTGTACACACTTACTGTTTCACAGTCCTAGAAGTCAGCAGTTTGAAATCAGTTTTAACTGGACTGAAGTCAAGCTCTAAAAAGGATAGGTTCTTTCTAGAGGGTGTAGAGATGAATCTATTTCCTTGGCTTTCCCATCTTCTAGAGACTATCTTTGTCCTTAGGTTTGTAGCCACCTTCCTATGTCACCAAAGGCAGCAGTATAGTATTTTCACATCTCTTTCTGCATCCCTTTTCATCTGTTGTGACATCACCTTATGTCTCCCTGATCTCCATACACATTTTTATGTATAACTCCAGCTTTTCCCCACATGATCTTATCCTTTGGCTTCTTCCTAAGTGTCTTATAGAATCAACTCCGATCCTTTCATGAAAGCAGAGTTTACAGAACAAATTGTTGTTTGTCCTTATTTACAATTTTATTTTATTTGAATGTGGTTTGCTGATTATTAAAATGTATTTTCCTCTATGAATCATTTTTTAAAAAAAGTATTAAGCATCTTCTTTATGCTCTGTGTACTATATTAGGTAGTAAGTATAAAATAAAATATTAAACATGGCCTTTACCTTGAGGCTGAATCTGGAGAAATGACTTTAGGTAGTTCATGTGTAGACAAGAAAAGGAAGACATAGAGGGGAGGTAAGTGGCTTACCTAACACTTAAAGTCAAGATAATAGAACAACCTCAGATTTGATTTCAGAGAAATCAGAGAATGTGACTATTCAGATTAGCTCAGTAAAAGCTAGCAAGTGTCTCAGCTATGGAGTCATGCTTTGGGGGGCTAATTTTCTCATCAGAATTTTCAATATTTTAGGAGGACTTTGTGAGTCTGATTTCAACTTCTAATAGCCCTATCTATTCTTACATACAACTCCAGTAATTCAGTTTCTTATTGCTTCGCACAATGGAAAAAGCCAGTGAGACTAGATGTGTGTGAGGGTTTCAGGAGGGTGAAAGTATAGAGAAATGGGCAGACAAAATGATAAAGAAGTGGAAGGGAATATTTAAAATGATAATGGTAAGTGAAGCGGAAAACTCTGGAAAAACACAAATAAATATAGAATATAGTGCCATGCAATGTAAGGTGAAGAATTCCGTATGTCTTAATGGTATTTCTTATTAGTAATGACTCACATACTTCAAAAATATTGAGCGACATCTCTTAATTTAATATTCCCTGGAGTCATTTCTGTCTTAGAGAACAATGGTTTAATACTTATCAATCCTAGTACTTTTTCATGGTTGCTCATTCCTATCTTGTCTTTATTTCTCTTTTTAACCAACTAACCAGCTTCACTTCCTTTGTCAAAAATTTTTCTTTTGGGGCCGGGGATTTAGCTCAGTGGTTCCACCACCTGCCTTGCAAACACAAAGACCAGAGTTCTATCCCCAGTACCA
>NW_022900931.1:38909508-38925020 GCF_012274545.1 Fukomys damarensis | reverse complement strand
AAAAAAAAAAAAAAAAAAAAAAGTGAAAAAAATTTTTCTATTGCTTCAGGAATTTGGCTCAGTGGTTCCACCACCTATCTTGCAAACACAGGTCCAAAGTTTGATCCCAGATATAAGAAAAAAAAAAAAAAAAAGAAGAAGAATCATGAAGTATGTGCAGATCCTGTTGAACAACAGTGTGGTCCAGACTGGCCGGGCTGCAGGCAGATCCCAGCTAGAGACCTGCCCCAATCCCAGAGGATTGGGCAAGCCTGCCCAACTAAGGCCTGCCAGGAAGGAGATGCAGAGGCACACAAGCTTCAGTTAGAGGCCCACCCCTTAGCACCTGTGATTTGAACCCAGGAATTGGTGTACTGGTGAGCAGCAGAGCAAAGGCCATTCGGTGTCTTGATGAGAAATGAAGACCACTGGGTAAGCAAAAAGTTGTCTCAGTAAGGTACAGCAGGCTGCATTTGTTGAAATGAGAAGACATGGAATCAAGTCCCCAAACCAGACTTCCAAGTCACCTAAGGCAACCCTGAATAGAAACACGATGTAACAATCTGATACTCAACCACTTGGACTCCCTGAGCTGGCAACAAAAGAGGATCTGGAAAAAATGAAGTCAGAAATATTTTCTCAGATAACAACAGAGATTGTGCCCATAGTGCAAGACATGCTTAATGAATCCAGAGTTGCAACAGATTAAAAAATAGAGGAGCTGAGGAACGTGATGGAATCCCAACATAGGAAACAAATGGAATCCATAAAACAGATTCAAACAGATTTCCAGATTAAAAACTCCATGGAAAGTTTATGCAGCAGAAAAGACATGGAAACAATGTCTTTGTAAACAGGTAAGGGTGGAGGGGGTGAAGGGAGGGGTGGGGAATGGGGAGAAATAAAAACCAGTATAAGCCTTGTAGAGGTACAGGATCCCAATGATGAATGCAACTATGTTGTATACCTAATTTGTACCAATAAACTTAATAAAGATAAAAAAGAAAGTTTATGCAGCAGAATGAGTCAGTGTGAGAGCAGAATTTCAGCTGTAGAAGATAGGGTTGCTATAAATGAGTAGGAAAAGAAAGACATATTTTAAAAATAGTAAGGGACCATGAGAAATCAATCCAGCAGCTGCTAGATAATTAAAAGAAGAACATAAGACTGATTGGAGTCAATGAAGAAACAGGAGAGCGTTCAGATGACATAAAACTACTCTTCACAGAAGCAATGGCAGAAAACTTCCCAAGTAGGGGAAAAGAACTCGACATACAGAAAAGTGAGGCTTATAGGACTCCAACTAGCCGTGATCATAAAAATATACATAGGTATATAATAGTTACTCTTCCAGAAACCCAACAGAAGAACAAAATTCTACAAACAGTTAGAGAAAAGAAACAAATCACATACAAAGGAAAGCCTATCAGAATCACAACAGACTTCTCAACATAAACCCACAAGGCAAGAGCCTGAGAGATGCATTTCAAGCCCTAAAAGAAAACAACCTCCAACTCGGATTGATGTACCCTGCAAAATTATCTTTCAAATTGATGGAGAAATAAGATACTTTCATGATAAAGAGCACCTTTGGAGCTTCATCAATACAACAACAGTGAGATCACAACCCCAGGAAGCCTAGCAGAGTGAATCCATGAGGCATGATAAGAAATTAAATGCAAAGGGAGGGAATCCCACAAAAAGAAAAGATCATGACAAAGATAACTTAATACATATCAGTTATAACTATCAATGCTAATTATCTCAATTCACCAATCAAAAGCAACAGATTGGCAGAATCAGTCAAGAAGCAAGATCCAACAATATGCATACAAGAAACATACTTAATTCAAAAAGAAACTGATAGACTGAAAGTTAAAGGTTGGAAAACAATACTCCATGTGACAGGAACATGAAAAAATGCAGAAGTAGCTATTCTCTTTACAGATCAAGTGGATTTTGAACCAACACTGATTAAGAGAAACGAAGGATACTATATCCTTGAAAAGGAAGCAATCCAAGAGGAAGAGATGACAATCATAAATATATATGCACCAAACACTAGTGTGCCTAAATATATAAAACAAATACTAATGGACATGAAAAATCAAATAAGCACTAATACAGTAGTAGTGGGGGACCTCAGTACCTACTGTCACAAATAAATAGATCAGCTAGACAAAAATAACCAAATACTACAACCCAATCAAACTTTTGAACAAATGAACATAAAAGATGTTTTCAGAGTTTTCCACATCACAAAATCAGAATAAACATTCTTTTGAGCTGCACATGGGTCATTCTCCAAAATAGACCATATATTCATTCATAGAACATGTTTAAGTGTGTGCAAAGCAATTAAAGGAACTGAAATCCTGATAAATGTCATTATATTTTATATCTAAAATGTACCAAGAAAATTAATCAAAGAAAATCTGTTTCATTGAAGACAACAGGGCAAATGAAGAATTCAGAAGGGCCCATGTAAGATATGCAGAAACTTTAATGACCAGGACTGAAAACCAGACACAGAAGCATGTTCCTCTCATCATTGAGACAGTCATGGCCAAAGAAGTTGAAAGGAGAGTTGGACACACCTATGATTCTGGATTTACTACTCGGTCTGGGTGGTTGAAATGGATTCTATCCATGGCAAGTTCCCTGGCCCAGTCTAGAATTTTCATTCACTGCATCATGTGAAAGTGAACAGTGAGTCTGTGAGTGCTGATGTGAACACAGCAGAAACATGTTTGAAAACTCTAGTGTGATGCTTGTGGAGGAAATTTACTTGCCAGAGCAGATCTTTGAAATGAGTGAAACATCTCAATTCTGTACAAGGATGTCTCAAAGGACTTTATCTATAAGGAAACAAGGAAGAGAACAATAGTTAATTGATACAGGGTATAATTTAATTATAGCATACACTCATCACAGAGTTGGATATTGAAAATTTTTTGTGTTGGAATTAATTGGACTTAAAATACTAAATAAAGAACCATAACACTGGGCATGATGGTGCCCACCTGGAATATCAGGGCTTAGAGTGCTAAAGCAGGAAAATTATGAGTTTGAGGCTATCCTGACTACATAGCAAGTTTAGTGCTGCCTTGGACTACATAGTGAGACTTTGTCTTATAAAAAAATACAATCTTAGCATTTGAATAAATTATTTTCATTGGAAACACATTTATAAAAGTGCCCTGGGCCAGGGATTTAGCTCAGTGGTATCACACCTTCCTTGCAGATGAAAGGTCCCGAGTTCGATTCCCAGTATAAAAACAAAAACAACAAAAAACCCCTCAGGTTATAAATTTAACATTTGAAATTATTTCATATAGTTTACCTTTTAGTATGGAAAAGTTTAACTTGCACAAGAGTAAACAAGGTAATATAATAAGCCTCTCTTTCCTTGCTATCCACATATCCACTTCAATCATCTTTGACTTAGATCACTTTTGTTTCACTTATATCTCTACTTCTTGTTATTCATTTATTGCAGAACAAACCTCAGGCATCATATCAACTCATGCAGAAATGTTTCAGGAAGGATCTCAAGAAGATAAAGACTTCTAAAACAGTTTGTAAGAAAAATATCACTTTCACACCCAGAAAAAGTTTTAAAATCCTTAATATAATCAAACTTTGTCAATGATTACATTTCCCCAATTATCACAAATATCTTTTTCTTTTATTTTCTTTACAAATGTTTTTCTTGAACAAGGGACAAATAAGATTCATGTATTGAGTTTGGTAATCCTGCTTCATTTCTCTCTTAAATTTAGGGTCCTTTCGTATTCTCTTCTTAATTTTCTTGTCATTCACTGAAGAAGCCTCCTATTTTGTTCTGTAGAATTTTCAATTTCCTTGATTTTTGTTGAAAACTGTAGTTTTAAATCATTAAGGCTTCAGAAGAAAAAGTCTAGCAAAGGAGATTAAGAAAATAGCTTAAGATGACTGATTCTTTCCCCTACCTTTGTCATCAAGGATATCCCTTTTGTAGCAGATGGTTTATTCATTTCAGTGATCCTCAAGACTCTCTACTCTTCCCCAACTGACTGACAGCTGTCTCTTACCATATGGTGAAGAATGGAGTGAAGGGATTTGGGCATATTGGGAACTTGCTCACTAGGGTTGCTTTCAGCTGTTGCAAAGTGGATCTCATTGCCATCGATGACTCCTTCATTGACTTCAACTACGTGGTCTTCATGGTACAGTAAGATTTCACCCATGGCAAGTTCCATGGTACAGTCAAGGCTGAAAGCAGGAAGCTTGTCATCAATGAAAAAGGCTATCTCATATCCTAGCATTGAGATTCTGCCAGCATCAAGTGGCACAATATTTGTACTGAACTTGTTATGAAGTTCACTGGAATCTTCACCACCATGGGGACAACTGGGGCCTATTTGAAGGGAGGCACCTAAAGAGTCATCATCTCTGCCCCTTCTGCAGAAGTCCTCATGTTTGTGATGGGTGTGAACCATGAGAAGTACAACTCCTGAAAGATTCTCAGCAATGTTTCCTGCTCCATAAACTGCTTAGTGCCCCTGGTGAAGGTCATCCATGACAACTTACTGGAGGGACTCATGACCACAGTCCGTGCCATTTCTACTACTCAGAACATTGTGAATGACACTCTTGGAAATGGTGATCTGGTGACTATTGGGATGCCCAGAACATTGCCCTGTATTCAACTAGGTCTACCAAGGCTATGGGCAAGGTCATCGCTAAGCTGAATGGGAAGTTCACTGGCATGTCAGTTGTGGACCTGCTGCCTGGAGAAACCTGTCAAATATAACATCAAGAAGGTGGTGAAGCTGGCACCAGAGGGCCACCTAAAAGGCAAAGGTATCTGGGACTGCACTGAGGACCAGGTTGTCTCCTGTGACTTCAACAATGACACTCATCGTTCCACCTTCAGTGTTGGGGCTGGCACTTCCCTCAGTGACCACTTTGTCCAGCTCATGTCCTGGTCTTACCATGGGTTTGGCTACAGCAATAGGGTGGTAGACTTCATGCTCTGCATGGCTTCAAAGGAGTAAGAGCCTCTGACCCCTACCCCAGTGAGACTGTGAGATGGAGAGGAGATGGAGAGAAGCCCTCTGTTCTGGGGAGTCCCTGCTGCCATCTCTCAGCTCTGAGAATCTCACAGTTTCCATTCCAGACCTAAGGAGTAGGAAAGGGACCTAGCAAGCTCTGGTTCACCATGTACCATTAATAAAGACACTGCTCCCTGGACCCCCAAAATTCTTCAAAACAGGTGCTGACTTTCAAGCCTAAATGGTTAACACTATTTGGGGATCCAAAATTCAGGAATTTATCCAGACAGGAAGTAGAGTATAAAGATAATATATATGTGTATCATATATGGATGTGTGCATGTAGAGGCATATATTATATATATTTGTGTGTCATGTATATATAAGGATGTGTTCATAAACATGTTTGAAATATGAATTCAGGTTCTGTTTTCATTTTTCTTATGAAGTTTACTCAACTGACAAATGAAAGCTTTGACTGAATCTACATTTCTGCTGGTAAAAAAGATAGAAACATATGCAAACTCATATATTCCAAAAGCTCTTTCCTATAAAGTGATTTCTTTCAACCATAATGCTTGTATTCATGATTTTCCGGTTTTACAGCTATGTGTGGACACAGGCATAATTTCTAAGATTTATTATAAGTGAACATTTTGTCTCATCATAATCATATTCTAGTTATATTCAGAATAGTGATCATTACTGACAAATAATACACATTTAAGCTATTCAGATCCACAGACCCAAGACAGTATCGTTTCTTACCGATGTCATAGCCTCCCAACTAATCTCCCACTTTGATTTTTACTACTTTCTCTACATTCAGGCGATATGGTATTTTTAGGTTTGGTTTGGGTTTCCAGTACAAGCATCATTTTACACTTAGATACATTTTGGAAGGCAAAACAACTAAATCAGTTAAAGTAGTCCTTCAAAATAGAAATAAGAACAAAGACTTTTTTCCTTAATATTACACTGTTGTTGCAACTCTATTTGACATTTTGTACACATGTACTTTACACAATATTTTTTGCAAAGAACCTATTTTTTCAAGGAACACAGCTATTGATGGTTTATCCCTGAAGAAAATATCTACTACCAATCTGCCACCTCTATCTTATGGCTACCTTTAGATTATCTTTCCCAAGGCCTGTTTCCTCAGTTTCCCTCAATTCTTTAAACTTTCAAAGGTTTCGCAAAAAGTTTCCTCTTTGGGTCAGTTCAGTTGTTCATAGACTAAAAAACTCTGACAGATATATATGCAGACTAATGCAGCTCATCTCTTGCTTCTGTCTCTGGTGGGTTCTACCAGAGCTGTTTACCAAATAGTCAAGGGTCTCAGACAGCCCTCCAAGGACCCCTAAGACTAGGCTCCTGTGCTCAGCCTCAATCTCTGCCACCATTCATATTTCTAGAGCTGTCCGTCTGCTGATAGCTAGCTGTACACCACAGGGTTTTGCCAGCCTTTCCTTCATCCTGGAGTACATCATCTTTTTTTCTTAATTTGGCCAGATATTCCTCACTTTCAGTATTTGACTCAGGCACTGTCTTCATCAAACACACACACACACACACACTCACACACATCATCATCATCATCATCATCATCATCATCACTGAACTCTTCATTTGTCTTCCTGTCAGTATTCCTTCTTATGACTCACTGAAAGATTGATGTATCTCTTTAATTTTTGTCTTTTCCATCAAACTGTAAGTTTAAGAGCATAACATTGTTCATTTTTATACTTCCAAGGCCTCCTACATCCTTCACACTCAAAACAATAAACATTTTGTGAATCAGAATTGGTATTCAGGTGTCATGAAAAGGGTTAACTTACACAAAACATAATTGTTTTGAGCCTACAAAAATTTGCATGTTTTTTTAAACTTTTCTACAAAACACTGTCTTTATCTATCAAGAATGTGAAACGTTAATGTTACAAACTGACGGCCACAGGTCTATATAGAATGGTTGCTGTCTGATGTCTGTGAAGAGTAAAGTTCTACTGATGTTTTCTGTGAAAATCATCAAGTACTCCTTGGTTGTACTGCACTGCCATGACCAGATGTCAGTACCAATATGATATTTTTAAATCATCAGGTCATATTTAAAGTCTCCTACTACATTCTCATTGCACTTAGGCTAAAATATAAATGTCTAGAGAATCTGTCCTTGCCTGTATTTGTTCCCTAGAGTTTCCATAACAAAGTACTACAAAGTAAATGACCTACACAACAGAAATGGTTGTCTAACACTTCTGGAGACTAACAGTCCTACTCATAGTGGTAGGAGAGCTAGTTCCTTCTGAGGGTTGTGATGGAGCATCTGTTCCATGCCTCCCCTGGCTAGCTTGTTGGTGACCACTGACATTCCTTGGCTGCTGGATACATCAATCTATCTGCCTTCATCTTCATATGACTTTCTCCCTTTGTGTGTGTGTGTGTGTGTGTGTGTGTGTGTGTGTACACATGCACGTGCATGCTTCTGTGCCCAAAATTTCCCTTTGTGTAAGGATATCAGTCATATTTGATTGGGGCACATTCTAAGGACTTCATGTTACAAAGACTTCATCTACAAAGACTTTATTTCCAAATAAAGTCACATTCCCAGACACTGAGGGTTGGGATTTCACCATCTTTTTGGAGGACAAAAATTCAGTTCATAACAGTGTCTAATTTGATGGTATCACCTCTTTTCACTATCCTCATTCTAGCTATCCTAGCTTTTATTCTGCTTCTGTTCAGGTCAACACCATCCTGTCTTTGGGAACCTCATACTTCATACTCCTTATACTGGGAAAGTTCACTATAAGTTTCTTATTTTTATGTGAGATTCAAGTCAAAGAGTCTTAGCCCAGCCACCCTATCTGCTCTTGGCATATTTATTTCCCATATAACCCTTATCATGATCTAAAATCATCTTGTTCTTTTATATGTTTCCTTTTCCTATTGGAATGAAGGCTTCAGGGGCATGAAGCCCTGCCTTCATTGTCAATAACTCTCTCCCAACAATGCCTTATGTAGGAGAGGTTCAATAAAAATCCTTATATTGTATTGAATTTAATGTACTCAGAAGTTATAAAGATAGTCACATGGAGTCACATGACTAGATTGTATAAAACATTTACAATGAAACAGGCAAAATCAGATCAGCACAGGGATTTTACTCTCACATATCGTTACTAGCCTCGCTTTGCCCACACTTCAAAATACTCTGATCAAACATCTCTTTTTAAAAACATAACCACTCCACCTAATTGAAAATACAACCCCTTCCTTAGCTAGTATGCCCATATACCTTTTCCTTGCTCTGTTATTCCAGAACACTTCTCGCCTTTTAAAAAATTATTATACACTATTGCTATTGCTTTTATAAAAAATACCTTTCTGCCTTGCAATAGAGGCATCTGTCAGTTTTAGTCATTGAGACTCTCAAGAATCTAGAACAGTACCTGGCAC
Source organism: Fukomys damarensis (assembly GCF_012274545.1). NCBI lineage: Eukaryota > Metazoa > Chordata > Mammalia > Rodentia > Bathyergidae > Fukomys > Fukomys damarensis. The sequence continues at coordinate 38,916,543 of NW_022900931.1, read as the reverse complement.
ATAGTATAGGTTCTTGATAAATATTTGTCATGGCTAATTGAAAAGTGTTGTCTTGCCCTTGCTGTTTCCAAATTGTTTGCCAGCATTGTGACAATAATAACATCTTTTTTAAAGAAAGAAAATGTAGAAGAAAATTACAGATGAGAGAAGAGAAAATCAGAATCAGCAGCATTTTCACGGTGATTTTATATGTGCTCTGTCTTTCCTGGTTAGCATGTTGGTGTTTGTCAGCCCTCACACATTAAAGCTTACACAGAGTTCAAGGAACCCTGAGAGAGCTGTGCTGGTTCAGGCCCACAGGCTTCACTTTGCCTCAACTAGAACTGAGGTCTTGTCCTCTTTAGGCTGCCGGGTGGCAAGGTTGGTAGCTGGAGCATTTCATTCCCTTTTTCAAGAGAAAAAAGAAATCATCCTATCAGTATGCAAGGCCTCCCAGTGATTCAATTCCACATTTGTCTTAATGGAGTCTGAAGTTCACTCCTCTGTTTATGACATGCAACAATTGAAATGGGAGACATAAAGTTTGCAGCTATCATGTAATCAAAAACATTTGCGTTTTCTCAAAGAGGAAAGAGGAGGCAAGATGGGAAAGGGAAGGCAGGGTTAAGAAAATGAAAAAGAATTCTAGAATTGGAAGCTGAGACCCTGTACCATGAGCAGGCATTTGAAACTCATCCAGCTGTCACATAAAAACAAAAGGAAAATACTTTATGTATTCAATCATTAAATGTTCTGAATGTCTGTATCCCAAATTATTTACCAGTATACAATATACTGTTTTTTTAAATGTGAATGTTTTAACAGCAGTGGAAATAGTTGCTTTCAAGTTAAAAATTGTTTCATTCTTGAAGGCTATAAAAACAAAAATCCATATGGTAAAAGGCAAAAAAAAAGTTAGACCAACACTTACCTTTAAGAATTTTTTACTGAAAGCAGAGGCCTCACCTACTTTTAACCTTGAAAGGCATTTTCAAGCTGGAGGACCAGCCCGCCAGGGGTGAGATATCCCCAGGGTATGCGTTAGGAATGAAGCATCCTGGGGCCAGTGGTGGTGTGGAAGGAGGCAGGATTTCAAAGCTGGACTTCTGGCACATGGCTCTTAGGGGAACAGGAACTCCCTCTGAGCCACACTGGGAGGTGGAAAATTTGGGGAAGTACGAGTCCTTGAAGACTCTTTCTCCTTTAGCTTCTCTCTCTGAGTAGGGAAATCACAATTGGATTGGAATCATTAAATGTATGAATCTCAGCATTGTGTCATATTAGGACCATCAAATACTGAGGAAAGCAAAGGCTCACCTCTGTCTTCTGGACAAAAGAGTAGAGAGAAATGCTGTGACTTTCCTGAGGTCACATGTCTGTGTTCTCACACTTCAACCTACTTGTACAGTAGTTGCAAAATGAGCATTGAATATAGATGTTTTGCTTGTGATCTAATCTTTTTTCCTCTGTGGCCATCTAACAAGTGTCCTTCTACTGACCTTTAAAACCTTACAGGATTGTTTTGCTACCTCTGGAGAGGAAAGCTCATGTATCATTTTTTAGTCCATTTACTTCATTTCTATAAAAGACTATCTTGAGAACATGTTTCATACACCCTGCCTGAATCCACATAAACATAAAATTTGATCCTTTGAGGGTAGGGATGTTTATGATGGATTCTGAAAGGGTAGAAGAATTCTGATTCAGTTTTTTCACAGGAAAGAGTTCCAAACTCCTCTTGATGATGCTCAATTTACTGGATTAGGCTTTGTTTACATCACCCTTACCATCCTTTTTTGTGCATTTATCCAGCCTCCTGTCAAGTCCATCTCTTTTTTTGGATATTTCTGCCTTAGCTCCATATCCAACACCCTTTTGGCTTCCAATCAACATTGCTCTCCAAGGAGCCTGAATAACCTTAATGCTCTGTCACTGTCTTTGATTTCTGATGAGCATGTTTTTTTTTGCTTATTCACATCCCTTTGCATCCTATTCTGAAAGGTTCTCTTTACATTTTCTTTCTACTAATACATTCTAAATTATTTTTTCCCACCGCCTACTTTGTTTTATTGTCTGTCTGTCTATCTGTCTGTCTGTCTGTCTGTCTTTGTGGCAGTTGGGGATTGAATCCAAGGCTTCCACCACATGGAGCGACATTCCCCAGCCTGTGCTCACCCCCTACCCCACCCCACCCCGGTCTCCCTCTTGGCAGGGTGTCACTGAGTCACTGAGTTTGCCCCAAGATGGGCTTGAATTTGTGGTCGATATAAAATTTGTGCTGTCTGTCTTTCTAGGAAGGCCAGAACTGAGATCCCTGAAAGCTCGGGCAGTGTTGGTTAGTGAAAGATGGGGATGGACAGGGGGGCAGATACATCCTAAATTCTTGACAATATTTTCTTCTCTCTTACTTTCTATACTTACTACATTTCAGAGAAATACATGCAAAATTATATATGTCAATCAACCTTATTCCTATAACTCCTGAATATATGCATGTATGCAGTTTTAAAGAATAATTCGCATACACCATAAAATTTAAGAAATAGAATATTGTCTATGTAGTTGAAGCTACTGTCATCTCTTCTAATTCTTTCCATCTCCCTAATTCTTCCAAGTATTCATTATTCAGTATTACTCTTCTTTAGAATTTACCCTACTGTGGTTTCGATGAGTGTCCCCTAAAAGTCTCTACATTGAAGGATTTGTCCACTGGGAGGGCTGAAAATTTTGGAAGGTTGGGCCCAGTGGAGGGGGCCTTACATCACTGGCATCATGCACTTAAAGGGAATTGTGGAATCTAGTATTCTCTTTCTCTCCTTGTTTCCTGGCTCATAAAGAGAACTCTGCCCCACGACCCTCTCCTAGCCTTGCATTCTAGTACCCTCAGCAAAGTTCTAAAGCAATGGGTCCACCCAGTCTTGTCCTAGAGGCTCCAGAACCATGAGTTCAATAAAGGTTTTCTGTTATAAGTTAATCACATCCAATGTTTCATTCTGGCAATGGAAGGACAATTAATACAACCCCTAAAAGTTGTGTATTTTTGCTGTTCGCTTTTGTTTGTTTGTTTTTGGTACCAGGGATTGAACTCAGGACCTTGCCCTTTTGAGGCAGGTGCAGTCCCACTGAGCTAAATCCCCAGCTTTTATTGAGGTTTAATAACAGGGCATTGTTCATATATAGCCTTTTTTATTTTCAAAATGAATCTTTTTACTTCTATTGGTACATGTTTGAAGTATATAATGATTACTTCACTTTTGCAAAGTATGTTTTATTATCTTTTATTTTTCTTTTTATCTATGTTTTGCTTTTTTAAAATTAGGAAACCATGTGATATTGAAGATTGTATGTCTGATCCATTTCACTTGACATGGTCTCAAGGTGCATCCATTTTCATGCAAATGACTCAATTCATCCTTTATTTATTTTTTGAACTGGGAATTGAACTCAGGACCTTTCACTTGCCTTGCAGGTGCAAAATCATCCTTCTTTATGACATAGTATGCATTGTGTTAGTCACTTTTTAGTCACTGGGACAAAATACCTGACACTGCAACTTAGGGGAGGAGAGGCTTATGTTTTTTTAAATGGTTTCAGAGGGTTCAGTCCATGATCAGTGGCTTCCAAGGGAGAAGTACATAAATACAACATTTGTAAATAAATACAACATTTTTCTTTATTCATTCATGTGTTGTTAGACATATAGGCTGCTTCTAAGATTTAACTATTTTGAGTTGTGCTGCTAAAACATAGGTATGTATGTATAACTGTAATATGATATTTTAAACTCTTTCAGGAAGATACCTACAAAGACTATAGCTGGGTCTAATGGAATTTCTGATTTTAGCTTTCTGATTTCCACAGTGATTGTACTAGTTTGCATTCTCACCAACAGTGTAGAAGGGCTCCTTTTTCTTGTGGGGTGTGAATATTTTGAACATTACATTATGATATCAAATTATTTCCTGAAATGTTTATACCAATTTAGACTCTTACTGCTCTGTATTCTCATTGGTACCTTTATTTATTCAATTTTTCTTTGCTAATTTGTGTGTGTGAGATTTGTAGTGTCACTATGCATTTCTGTGGTTGCTAGTTTGTTTTTAAATTTGAGACAGTCACTAAACTTCCCAGGCTGGGGTTGAACTTTCAATCTACCTATCTCAGACTTCCACAGTTGCGCGATTATAGGGTTGTACCAACATGTGAGCTTTTTTTTTAACAACCCCTGTACTGGGGATTGAACTGTGGGCCTTCGCACTGAGCTGTACCCCTAGTCCTTTAATATTTCGAGACAGGATCTTGCTAATGCACTAAGTTGCCCAAGCTGGGATTAACTTTACAATCCATCTGACTCAGCCTCTCTCATATGAACACTTTTTGTGTGTGTTAAGGCTGTTCCTATTTCCTCCCCCGATGTAACAAAATGCCTATTCATCCATAGATAATTTAGATTTAAGATGCACCACCAAATTCAATTGCTCAGAGGTAGGGCTTTTGGAAGGCAATTGGATCATGGAGGGTGCTGTACTCATTACTGGTTTATTCAAACATAGCTCATAGCTCAATGTGCTGTTGGGCTGTGGGGTGTGGTCAGAAAAGTGTGTCACTGAGGACTGTGACCTGGAAGGGTGTATTCTTTTCTCTGGCTTCTCCTTTCCCTATTTCCTGGTTGCCATGAGTTCAGCAGGTTTCATCCACCACACCCTTCCATTAAGCTCCTTCTCCCGTGGAGGCAACTGATTATGGACTGAACCTTCTGAAACCATTTGCAAAACCATAAACCTCTCCTCCCCTAAGTTGCAGTATAATGTATTTTGTCCCAGTGACTAAAAAGTGACTAACACAATGAATTTTTGCATATTTAAAAAATTAAATTGTCTCTCTTCTTATTTATTTATGATTGTTTACTCATTCTAGATCCCAGGATTTTTGCTAATAATTTATTTCAAATATCCTCTGCCAGAGTGTGACTTATCTTTAAATGTTGTCTTTTGATATTCTGAATTTATTTTTAAAATTATTGTTATTATTATTTTAGAGACAGTGTCACTATGTAGTTCAGGCTGGCCTTGAACTTAGAATAAGGCCTAGGATGAGCTAGAACTCAGTGATCTTCTTTCCTCTGCTTCCCAAGAGCTGGGATTATAGGCATACACCACCACATCCAACTATTTTATCAGTTCCTAATTTTAATGGAGTCAAAGTTACTTATTTTCTCTATGATTTGCATTTTTTATGTTAAGAAACACACCCTGAGTTCCTAAGTATAGTCTGGTTTTATAAAATCATTTTTCTCTAAATCTATACAGATTTTCTGCAACTGCATGAGTTAGAACCTTATTTCATTTTTTCTTTATGACTAACCGTGCGAACCAGTACCATTTATTGAAAAGTTTCATCTTTCCTCCCGAGTCTATAATGAAAGTTCTGTTACACAACAGGTTATTTTTAGATAAGTTATTTTGGGCTCCCTACTTCCTGCGCTGCTCCAGTCGCCCCTATCTTTAACTGTTAGAGCTTATATATTAAGGGAAGCTATCGGGCAAGATGAGCCCTTTCAACGTAGTTCTTTACGAACATCTTGGCTGTACTAGCCTCGTAAAATGAATTGGACATTCTTCTCTTTTACCTTCCCTGAAAAGGTTTTTGTAGAAGATTGAAATTATTTGGTTTTTGAATGTTTGATAGAATTTATTTGTAAAATGTCTTTACTTAATGCTTTATTTGTGGAAGATTTTAACTAATTTCTTTATTAATAAAAGATTACTAAGGATTTATATTTCAAGCCAGTTATTTGTTACATTTTTTTAAAATAATGTACAAATTTTACCCACTTTCTCGAATTCCTGGTATTTACAGTGGTTCCTAGGTGTGAGCACTTTTGCTTGTAAACAGTGTGACTCACAGAAGTGTTTGGGAAAGTTTTATTTTTGTTTGCAAATTCTTCATTGGTGACAAACATAACAGCAGCAGTCTTCCCACATGATCATGAAAATGGTCACCTATTTCCAGAATTGTGGGTAGGATTAAGTTCATGAAACAAAGCACCACTATAGCTTTAAATATGTTCCTGTGTTTTACATTTTTTTTTTTTTTTTTTGTACTGGGAAGCAGGCGGCGGAACCGCTGAGCTAAATCCCTGGCTCTACAATTTTTATTAGTACATATTTGCAGTACTAAATAATTATATTTATTGTGGGGAGTTGTACGTGTGCATAACAATCTTAATTCTTTTCTGACCCTGCCCCTCTTCTTCCTCCCTGCTTCTCCAATCTCTTGGTCCCGGTCAGATTTTCAAAACTCTATCTCCATTTTTTTCCAGTTCTTTTTTTAATCCACTTCCCACCCCCTCTTTCACTCTCCTTCCATCTCTTGTTCCCCTTCTCATTTGAAAAAGATCTCCCTACTTCATTATATCTTTTATTTTGCTCTTTATTTATATTTTGGGCTTCTCATATAAGAGAAACCATGTAAAATTTAAGCTTCTGTTTCTGATTCATTTCACTTAATATTATGTTTTCAAGGTGCATCCATTTACCCAGTAATGGCTCAAGCTCATCTTTTTCTAGGCAGAGTAACACTCCATTCAAAATAAATACCGCATTTTCTTTAGCCATTTATCTGTTGATGGACATATAGGCCATTTCTAAGATTTAACTATTGTTAATTGTGCTGCTATAAACATGGGTATATCATAACAGTATGTTGTCTCTAACTCTTTCAGCAAGATACCTAGGAGAGGAATAGCTGGGTCGAATGGAATTTCTGCTGCTAGCTTTTTGATGAATTTCCATACTGATTTTCATAGTAGTTGTACTAGTTTTCATTCCCACTGCAATGTAGAAGAGTTTCTTTTTTCTTGCAGCCTCACCAGTATTTGTTATTGTTTGAGTTCTTGATGATAGCCATTCTTTCTGAAATAAGATGGAATCCCAGTGCTGTTTTAATTTGCATTTTTCTAGTGGCCGGCCATGTGGAGCATTTTTTCATACATTTATTGCACATCTGTACTTTTTCTTCTGAGAAGGGTCTATTCATGTCAGTTGCCTGTTTTTT
>NW_022900931.1:38898445-38909472 GCF_012274545.1 Fukomys damarensis | reverse complement strand
TTTTTAATATAATATATTTTATTTTATAATTATATTTTATATAATTATGTTTTATTATATAATTTAAATATTATATGTTAGTCCTATGTCTGATGAACAGTTGGAAAAAATTTTTCCCATTTGTAGATTATCTCTTCATGCTGTTGGTTATCTCCTTTGTTGTGTAGAAGATTTTTTAAAAATTTGATATGATCTCATTTGTTGATTCTTGGTACTTTTTCTTGTGCCATTGGGATTCTGTTTAGAAAGTCCTTGCCTATGCCAGTCTTCAAGAGTTTTTCCTGTTTTATTATCGAGCAGATTGTTTCTATTTTAGTCTCCTGTCTTTATTAACAGAGATGATTCTTTAGTTGTTTCATATTACTTATTTATGCCGTTTTTCCCCTTAACTAAATTAGAAAACAGTTTTTTTTTTTTGCTCTTTTGATGCTGCTGTACCTTTGCTTTCTCTTTTGCTGTCTAATCACCGTTCATTTAATAGCATCTTTCTTTCTGATATTACCCTAACCCCTTAGTGAAGAACTTCATGTGTCAGTACACAGCTTGCTGGTTTATTTTGTGGGGCTGAAAGGACAGGGTGACAGGCTTAGGGGGTTTTGTCCCATTACCTCCTTGAAATTAGCAGAGATTGGCTCTTGGTCAGTTGGGTCAAAAAGGGCTTTGGATTTCAGACAGTGATGTCAGGTTTTAGCACTATCCACACAATTAACATCAGAAGAGTTTGAAGAAAACACATGTACATCTCTGATAGGCCCAGTCACATTCACCACTTACTTGCAATCAGGATTTTCCTGCTTCCTTTAAAAAACTACTATATAGGGGTACACTTCCCAGTATATATTTCTTCCTCTGAATGAGAGAAACAGCATTTCACACTGATTAAATATTTTTAAGAGAGTTGAGTATTAATGAGGGACAATAAAGGGCTAGCACTGGTGAAGAAGGAGTGGATCCTTGAAAAATTTTAGGAAGAAATTGAAAGAATAGAAAGGGAAGACATACTGGTAGTCTACCATTTATATGATGACATACAGCTTTTGTTTTCTTTTCTTTTTTGAGATAGCATCTCACCACGTAGCACAGGCTGAGCTTGAACTTGTGTACCCAGGCTGCCCTCAAACTCACAATCCTCCTGCCTCAGCTTTCCAAGTGCTGGAATTACAAGCATGAACTACCACATTTGATTCCCGTTTTCTTTTTAAAGCACCATAAGGAACAAAATGTGTTTGGATTTCTGATAGCCCCAACGTTGGGAAATGGAGTGGGGCAGGTATTCTGGAAGATATGGACTGAGAAACATAGCGCTTGGAGTTTATTTCCTTTGGAAAGGAAGCTCTCGACCTGACTGACGACAGCCGTAACAATGAAACAGCTGATAATGGAATTTTTTAAAACTTTTTGTTGAATTCCTGTAATGCATACAGTGTTTTGAGAAGATTTTGAGACAAACTTGATTAAGAGGTAAGTCGTTTCAGCTGGCATAGTCTTCCTGAGAGTTGCCAATATTGGTTATATTGATTTCCTATTTTAGGACCCAAGATACAATGTATGTTTTAATTTATCTCATCACTCCTGTGAGGCACTTTCTAGCATATGCTATTGAATTTGTTCAGTAAAGGCATATCTTTATTTTGAAATCCATGAAAGCTGGTATTAAAGGCAAAATAAATACACATCAGGAAAAATAACATTTTTCACAACAGATGTGAGAGCAAAGAAACTGCTGACATGTTTAGTAGCAGTGGATAAACTGAATGTTTTAGTTTGGCCCAGCACCCAGAAAATACAGATGTGTATCCAGATGCAAACGTCTAGAGTTTGCAAAATAAAATTTGTATTGGACATTTTGCAAGACCTCTGGTACTTCCTGCTTGACAAAAGTACCCCTGAAAGCCACCTATCTCATAATGTTTTGGCAGTTATTCCCCCATTAATATCCAAACAGTGCAGAAGGGCACAGTATGAAAAGAAGAAAGGAAAAGGTGGGAGAAAGGGAGGGAAAGAAGATAAAGGGAGGATAGAGGGAAAAGGGGGAAGAGGGGAAGAAATTGGGAAAGAGAAAGGACAGGGGGGAAGGAGAGGAGAGAAGGACAAAGAAAGAAAACACAATAAAAGACAAAATAGAAATGAGAAGTTTTCATTTTTGACATTTTAATGTGGATTCAAAGCAGTGGGTGTGGCCTAGAATATGAGATGCCATGTCCTCTTTCTGTACCCTAGATTATTTTTACTAGTTGTGAATAAAGTGAGCATTCCTCACCTCTTGCAAACATTTATTTAAATACATAAGACTCCAGTTTAATTTCTTGATTGTCCTTTCCCTCGTTGGAAAGCACCTGACTGCAGTCTTAGCCAAGCTTAGAATTTATCTTTTATTTATGCAAAACTCCAAATCTTAAAGTTTGGCACAGCCAAGTGTGGTGGTGTGCAACTACAATCTAAGCTACTTGAGAGGCTGAAGCAGGAGGATAGCAAATTTGAGGCTGGACTAGGCAACTTAGAGAGACCCAGTTTCAAAATTAAAAAATAGAAAGGGTTGGGTATGTAGCTCTGGTAGAGTGTTTGCCAGATGTGGATGAAACTGTGAAGGAAAAAAGAAAAAAGTCAGGCTTAATGCAGTAATTTATTATTTTAATAATAATTATTTAGAATAAAAATGCATTAAGGACTTTCCAAAAATCAAGACTTGGGCATTTTTTCTATTCTGAGGTGTATGGCTCATCATTCAAATTATTGATTCAATACTCTCCCTATTTCATCAGTAATGTTTAAAAAAATAATACTAATAGCTGTCGTTATTCAAACATGTCAGTACTGTGCTAGTTGTTTTACATGATTATAGTAACAATAGCAAAGTTTTCTACTTACATTATTTTAACTCTTTCAAAAAATCTCTTGAAGTCAGTCTCACTGTTATACCCATTTTAAGGATGATGGAACTACCACTTAGAAAACTTGAGTGACTTTCAGTAAAATTCTTAAAACCGAGTGTAATGGAGGCAATCTGCTGTGAGTTCTTTTCTTTTTTTGTATTGTTAAGATTATTTTTGTAAACTTGATCAGAAAGCAAAAGGCCTTGGAAGTTGCAATGGCATTTAGTCCATAAATCTGATGGATCTTGGGTGATTTGTTGATGCCCTCGATCCTAACGCTACCCTTGGAGCAGGGGAATGTGAATCTTAGGTAAGTTGCTCAAGCAGCTGACCTTGCTGGTAGCACCAGGATTGCAATACCAGAAGACACTGGAAACCAACAACCCAGCACAGAACCCTGAGTCAAAACAGAAATTTACAGCACCCCGCTCCAAAGTAGATGTTTAAAACTGGATTTACATCTGATCAAGCCATAAGAGCCAAGCGAAAATGTTATTCACAATTTGAGAATGCAGTCCTCATGGGCCCCTTCTAGTCTGGCTTCTAGCTGTCTTGATTTCACATACTTAAAACTTGATCCTCAAACATCTTTGCTGAGAAGCCATCAACATGGATGAAATGAGAGACATCATGTTGAATTAATGTCCATGTGTATATGTTTCTGGTACAAAAGCAATGCATAAATATATTTTCAGGAATGTTAGAAATAGAACATTTTAAATACTTGTTCCCACCAGCCAAATGTATTATTTTATTATGAATAAATATAGTGCCTGTGAAAATGTGCATATGTTTTGGTAAATTTATGCATTTTACTATTTTTTGAGAGCCACCCAAGAAAACTAGTTTTATTTGCTTCAAATTCATGGCTTAGGGCTCCAAACCATGTTATTCTGCCTAGCCATTTACATCATTCACTAGATGTGCTTTTAAATGTATGTGACAGTTGCTAACATACAAACCCACTCTATAAGAGCAGATTTTCCCAACTCAGTAAATACCAAAGAATGCTTGAGAGGCCCTGAAGGCAGCACAAAAGGAGTACTCCAAAAATTTTTTTGGAATGAGAAACAACAACATCATTGAAATAAATATGTGGTCTCCTAGGGCAACAACTTCCTCTTTTTCTTATTTAATTTATTGGTACATTTTAGATATACAATGTGATGACATTTGTCATTGGGAATTTGTACCTTTACATAACATTATCTTGGTTCTTTTTTTTTCCCCATCCCCCTGCCCTCCCTTCAACCCCTCTGCTCCTCCCTATTTACAAACACTTTGTTTCCATTTTTTAAAAAGTGTAAATAAGGATCAAAATGTATAATGGATAATGTGAAATAGGAAGAACATGTCCAAAGGAGAAGGGGAAATCATAGGGGAAAGGAAAGAAGCAACTACTTCCTTAAAATGTAAATGGAGGTGTTATTTTCTTTGAACATACTAAACCTTATACATTTAGAACAATTATTCTCAAAATTCAGTGTGTAGGAAATCATTTAGAAATTGTAAAAAATACTAATTTGTAGATATCCTGTGCTCTATGTACCAAATAACTCAGTGGCTCTGACATAAGGTCCAAGATTCTTTATTTTAACCAGTTCCTCCAAGAGATTTCAATCACAGGCCATTTTCTATGATATACAGAATGCATTGTTAATAACCACAGTCTGTATACGTAGACAGATAACTACTATTTCATGCTTTCTTTCCTTAAGTCAGCTTGGTATAGCTTAATTCTGTGTTTGGCTTTCTCCATTTTTTTCAGTTTAAGTATATTTAAACCCTTTTTTCTGTGAACTTAAAGCAGTAATTCTTACTAAATTCTTACAGTGAAGTCTGTAAGATTCAGAATTGTAATATCTCTTTATGTGCAGGAGTACAGGATGAAAGCTTTTTCTGTACTTGATTTGTTTCTCACAGCCCTTGGGAAGGAAGCACAATTTTATGGAGACATCAAATTGAACAAAGTCCCATCTTTAAGGGCATTTCTATTCTAGAGAGAGAAAAATGGTGAATTCAAGTAAATACCATTCAATAGCGCTTAAAAAACAATGACATTTCTTAAGTCGTTACACATATCCTTCAAGTCCCCTGAGATATTGAGGTGTTATAAATAAGAAAGATTTTATGTCAAAGGTTTTAGAAATGCAGAACTAAACTTAAATATAGTACTTTATTATGGGATTCATCGGAATCTTTAATATGCTTATATGCACTATCACTCTGAATGAAGGATGATCGCATAAAGTTTTCTGATCTTAGTTGGCACTAGAAATTTTCACAATATTATGTGAATACCAGTGTGATATGCATCAATTTGGATATGTATACCTAGACACACATGAAATATGCAAAGATGTTTGCATATATAGTAAGGAGAAAAGATTCAACAGTTTAAGAATGGCCATACCTGAAGGTAAGAATATTGTTCAAATGATTACTGGGGCCCACCCAAATTTAAGTGGATTCTGATATCTTATCAGCCACAGTTTTTTGTTTTTGTTTTAGTACTACTGCCCCTATTTTTTTGGTCTTAGTTAACTTGAGTAAAGACTAGTGATGAAAATCTGCCATTCCTTTGCACACTAACACAGCTGAAGGCACCTGCAAATAACTAGAAAGCATAGTCATCAGCAGTATTGTCTTTGCTTCTAGACTTTGGAAGAAGTTAGCAATATCTTCATTTAATTTTCTTCAGCTAGAAAATGCTTATAATATGGATACAACAGTGACTTCTCCCAGCCTGAGAGATCGTAAATGTAAAGTAAGAACCTAGCAGCTCTTGGCTGCAGGTGTCTGGGTATGTCCTGTGAGCGGTGTCCTGGAGCACATGCTCCTGAATGCACCACAGAGGCTCTGTGTGGGACATAAAGCACTCAGGGAGGGATCCTTGCAAGGAAAGACTGCCAACAAGCATGCTGATCAAACAGCTTTGGAATTTTTATTTTTATTTATTTTTTTTTTTTTAGCAACTTGGCTAAAAGCCTGCTCCAGCCCAGCATGTTTTGTGGTAGTGCTTGTTCCATTGAGCCTTAACCTCTGAGGGGAAAGAGACTGATAATCTTCCTTCTATGTAACTCCTCCTAGAACTTGAAACTCACTTGGGCCCTTTACCCTTTGGGCAATTAATCACTGTTGTTGAGCTGGGCAGGTCCAGATTTCAAAATCTGGAGCATTAGAGACATGTTTAGCCAAATATTTTTAGAGCTTAAAAGAGGTCTTCCTTTGAGTTTGAAGACGAGACTCCATTTACTTCTCCTTTACTCCAGGTAGCTGGGTCCATAGCAGAAATTCTGTCTATATATTTGCAAAGCATTCAGCTCAGCTAACTGTTCTTGGCATATTGCAAAGTGGGGCTCAGACTCCTTCCTCAAGCTTTCAGGGTATTAACACTAAAGTGGAGCAATTCAGCCCATGGATTCAGTCCTGATTTGCACCAAATCTGGGCAAGATGAAGCTTCTGCTGTGGCTTCTGAAAAGTTCTGGAATGCAAAGAATAGACCCTGGAACAGGTTTTCTCTTGTTAAATGCAACAATTGACATGGGTGTCAATATGTTTGGGGTCATCTAATGAAAGTTCTAAATTCTCTCTTTTTTTTTTTCATCATTCCTTTCCTTAAGGGAGCTTCAATTAATGACTTTCCTGACTTTTCATCTGAAAATCCTTCTTGCAGTGTAATTAGTGACTCACCAGTAGATAATACTGACGTATCTACTTGCTGGGAAATGCTGGACTATACACTTTAGGCAGATGGGCAGTCACTTCAGTGCCTACCATGGGCTGGGCATCATTGTTCTCAGTATCTGAGAAGGCTGAGATAATAATAATAAAAATAATTATTGGCATATGTGACTGCCTTTGCCTACATCACATTTCCTTGTTTCTTTTTCTCCTTCTTTTAATTCTTTCAGAGAAATAGAATGGATGAGCCTAAAACCCTCTGCCTCTTTTTCCATCTGCATTTCAAACATTTCAGGTTGTATTTGACCCTCGGTGCCACAGACTTCCAGTTTTATTTTCTCCTGGAGACTTACATTTGTATCGAATGTGTCAAAGTTTTGAATCACATACTAAGTATGTGCTTATTACATATTTTCCTTATTAAATCTAACATGTTTTTGAAAAATTTTAATGTAGCCTTTAAATGAAATATGAGCATAACCACTGAGGGCACTCTATTAAACAATAATTATAGGATCCTGATTGTTCTGATCAGTGGCTTCTGTCAGATCAGATCAGATTTCCCCTTGCCTTGAGGCAGGGCATGGTGCTGGCTATCTGAGCAGTTACTGCTTTACCTAATGTGCCCACGGTTAAATAATAAATGGAGTCCCCCTGCCTAACCAGTGCTGGTTTTAGATGACTTGGCCAAAAACAAAAAAAAAAACCCAGTGATTTTTCAAACACATCTAAAGATGCACACTACTAACCCAGGAATGATTGGATCCTCCCAGGTTTCTAACTTCTTTATATTTCAGTGGCCTTGAAAATATTTACTTCAAGAAAAATAAATGAATAAATAACATTCTTAAAGATAGGAAAGACATTCATATTTTATGGTTTAAAAATGTAAATGGCAAGCCTGGTGTGGTGTCACACACCAGCATTCCCAGCCCTCTAGGAGGCTGGGATAGGAGGATCAAGAATTTACCAACTCAGGGAGATGCCATCTCAAAAAAATAAAAAGTGGCTAGAGATGTAGCTCACTGTGAAGGATCTGGGTTCAACACCCTATACTGAAAATGGTGTATTTTTTTTTTCTTTAATTCAAAAACAGGTGAGGAAAACATTTTTTTTTTTTGTAACCATAAAAGCTGAGAAACAGAAGGAAACTTCCAGAATAAATGAAACACTATCATGGTTGTGAGTCAGTATTTAATGCATGTTGATTTTCAACAAAAGGGATTTTGATATGCAAATCATTAGATGGAAAATTTTCCTGAAGGAAAGACAGAAATGTTGATAAAATTTGCTCTAGATTAGAGGTGGCATCAACTGATAAGAGCATAAGGCTAGGAATTTGACAGTTCAAAACTAGCCTTCATCTGGTTTTCTTTGGAACTGAGGAAAAATTTAACCTACCTACTTGAAATTTCTTATCTGTAGCATTTTCATCACAATGTGAAATTGACATCATTTTTAGAATTGAATGAGATCAGGCCTAAAGCACTTAACACAGTGCTTGGCCCAGTGTAAAGTTGCTCTTAAAATTTTTATTTTTCTCTTCTGGCAACAGATGTTTGTGGCTGTTTCAGCAGTTTAACCCCCACATGTCTAATAAGGTGCCAAAAATGAATTTTCCATCTTTGCTCCTTTTAACCACACCCTGTTTTAATCATGAATCAGATTTCAACACCATCTCTGAAAGGTGACACCCACTAAAGATTGCTCTTGTGTGGTTTTAAATTTCATTGCATTAAAAACAATGTATCAGCCAAAGGGGGTACTTAGTACCTCTTAAGAGATTACAGTGTTACAGTAATTTACATTAATCTTAAAGAGGAAAAACATGATTTAGAAAACATGGGACTGAGGGCATTTACAGTATGCCTAATTCCAATGGCTTTGAAACAGTATTTCATAAATTGTGCGAGAGAAAAAGTTCACAGTTTATATAACCATCTGCATCATCCAAGACCTCCAAGTAAACCTGTTTCTCTTCTTGTCTGTCTTTCCATCCATCCATCCATCCATCCACCCACTCATCTGACAAAGTAGTCTCAGTGGTGGAAATTGTAGATTATAGAAATTTGTCTTAAAATTTAAATGATTTTAATATTATCTTTACTCCAGATTTCAGTTTTATTTGTGAAACATACCGCAACCATTTAATAATGTAATTAGACCGGATATTAAAAATGGTAGTTTCGGAATAGATCTTATATATTTAGTTATTCACCGTCTGTATCATCTTCTTCTTGTAGAATGATGGAAAACCTAATTAATTTTGGCTTAAAGGAAAAAAAAAACAATAACAACTAACCAGTGTGGGAAATTGCAGGGTTAGATTTATTGACTCTCCTAACAGAAGTATTGGTGTAGAAATGGTTTCAGATGTAACTCTATCCAGAGACTCAACAGATGCTGCTAGAACCTAATTATTACCATCTTTCAGTTCTTTCGCCTGAGTAGTTGCTTCATTCTTAGATTCTATGTGATGGCAACGCAGTTACCTGGAGGCCAAGGCCCATTTGGCTTCAGGTTTACATTCAGCAGGGGAAAAAAAATTATTTTTCTCTCTCTCTCCATGTGTCAAGTCTTAGCAAAAGACTCACTGACTGTTAGAATACTGTGGAAAAAGAAGATTGAATGGATGCTGGGTGCAAGATGTTTGGTTGTCTCTTCAGAGGCTTCAGGCAGAAATGAAACTATTATTTAAATTGGGTCACCCTCAGCTCTCACACTTTTACATCTGTTTGAGCATTTGGAAATAAGCCAAACCCTGTGCCCTTCTCCAGCTGCATCATTATGTGCTAAACAGTTCTCACCGTGTGTTAGGCAAGCTGTGGCCTCTGAAGAAGCAGACACCTCTGGAACTGGCTTTCCTAATGCCTCTTTTATGTAGGTTACCAGATATTCTAGCCTAACATGAAGTGAAAATGACAAGGAGACAAATATGTGTATATGTGTGTATGTACAAAGATAAAAAACAAAGCAAAACAAACAATCAAACAAAACCCCAGAACAACTCACATTGTTGAAATGGCCTGGATCCATGAACATTAGGCTTAGGTAGGTTCATACTTATTCAGACCCACAAAGATGACTTTGGACCATGCCCTGCTTCTTTTATTGGGACAGCTCAGGGAGTTGAATTGATCTTGGTTAGCTGTTCCAACAACTCCTCTAGAATACACATAGCATGTTCTCAGGACACTTCCTGTGACTTCGTAGAATCTCTTAGAACAGAAATGTCAGAAATGGTTTAATTTGGAGTTGGTTATTTTTGGCCAGTATTAATTGCTCCATTACTGTAATCAGAGTGGGTAGTTGCTGTTTTAGTTCCACTCGCATACATATTTATAAAAGCCCTAGATGACTGGCTCAAACTTCTAGCTATTGCAAGTTTGTTTTTCTTCCCTGGTGTAGTACAGAGTTAACATCACATAATCAGCTGTACAACCTAGGTAACATTGGAAGATGTTTAATTCTTCCAAAAACTATGAACTTCAAATTTTTTTTCTCTCTGTTTCCATGTTGAATGGCCAATGACAGAGAAATGTAAAGTCCCCCATGATTAAAAAAAAAGATAAAATTAAGATAATTCTATTTCCTCATACAGGTTATATCCACCTCTAGATATCTGAAGATTGGGTCTGAGCTAGTGAAACCTGATTTGGATATTGAAATCACATGTTCTTTCTTTCCCTTTTAGACCTCTAAAGCAGTATAATGACTTTTTGCTTCAGCATAATTTTATCACATCGGAACGTTAAGAGGAATAAGGCTATCATCTTCATGAAGTCCTTTTAAAATCAGATTTCCCAGATTTGTGCAGGGAGATCTATCCGCTACTTTTTTGTTTGTTAAATTTTCCAAAGAAGTTAAGAAAAGAGAGTTTATGTTTTACCAAGACCCTTGTATGTGCATGTGTGTAGGTGTACCTGAGTAGGTGTATGTGAGATCATAGACTTAGGGCTGCCTTTGACCAAATTATAAGATCAAAGGTGGCATTGGGTAATTTTTATACTTGTATAGGGACAGCTGATTGAATAATAACTGAAAGCTACTCTCAAAGAACAAAGCTTCAACTATTTGTTTGTTTTTTAATCAACAATTCATGAACTGGTCAGCACCCAGTGCACAAAATAGAAAGGACTGCCAGGGAGATAAATGGTGTGGATAATTCCTGGTGTGTGTCCTCTGAGGGTTATATGTGTTTTAATTTTCATCTATTTTTACATGGAATTATATAACACTCTTCCTTCAGGGTTGAACTCACATTAAGTTTTACCTTGAAATATTTCTTAACTGTCTGCTACCTTTGGGTATAGGCAGGTGCTTTCTCCTCTTTTGTAATGATCACCATTTTTGTTTACCCAATAGGCCATCTCTTCAGTGAAGAGATCTTCTAATCTCTTGACCCAGCATCATGAAATATGGTGAGTAGTCAATGAGTTATAGCTTTCATTCTTTTTTTTTTTTTTTTT
>NW_022900931.1:38827871-38898382 GCF_012274545.1 Fukomys damarensis | reverse complement strand
TTTTTTTTTTTTTTTTGGTACCGGGGGTTGAACTTGGGTCTTTGCGCTTGCAAGGCAGGCCACCAAACCACTGAGCTAAATCCCCAGCCCATAGCTTTCATTCGTCAAATGAAAAGTATATGAGATGGAAAGCTACCATAGCTCAAACATATCTCATTTTCTTATTTATTCAATTACGTATTGGACAAATATCACATCCCTGGAACTGTTTCAGGTAACAGGGATATAGCTGTGGACAAGCAAAGGATCCTGCCCCCTGCTTATAAGCAAGTTCTGCAAGTAAGCAATGAACACATTTTAAAAAAATAAACTATATGTTAGATAATAAAAAGTGTTAAGGAAAAATGTAATACTGGGAAGGGATATTAGGAGTGTTGAAGATAAGGTTATACATTTTTTAATGCAGTGACCAGGGAAGGCTTTAGTGAGGAGATGTTTAAAGTCAAGATGCAAGACTTAATAAAAGTACATGGAATGTGATCCTGAATAGTTGCTACTTTAGGAAAATTTAACATACTTTAGTTTATAATTGCTCATTCATTGACTAGGAACTCTGTTTTGTAAATCCATAATTTGTTTTATTTGCATTTTAAGAAATTAATGCAATAAAAAGTTTGAGACATCAGCTACTTGAAAGGTGTGGGATGGAGCTGGCAAGGAACAAAGGTTTTATATTTATTCAAGTTAAGCTGATATAAATTCAAATTAGAATATTATAACTTTGTGATGTTAAAGGTAACAGCCATAACAATCACCGAGAAAATAACTGCAGGATATACACAAAAGGAAATTTTTATTTGTTGGTTCTGGAGACAGAGTCTTGATCTGCATCACAGGTGACCCTCAACTTTATATGTGGCTTCAAACTCTTGATTCTCTGAGTGCTGGGATTAGAGGCATTCACCACTATGCCTGGCTATGAGAAGGAAATGGAAATGTTTTACTACAAAAATATCAACTATGCATGAAAAATAATAGTAATACATGAAATAAAGGAGAAAACAGCTACAACACAAGTAGGAAACAAATAGCCAAATGTCAGAAATCTTGTCTCATAAAAGACAATACATCAAATATGAATAGATTAGCCTCTTAAGTATCAAGATTTCGAAAATGAGTTAAAAAACATACTCCAATCACGGACTTTCTACCAGTGACTCATTTTAGCTCAAAAGATAGAAATGGAGAACGTAAATGTATGCAAAAATATATTCCATGTAATGGTAACCAAAAGATAGCACAGATAGTTGTATAAATATCAGAGAATAAAAGTGTTGTGAAATTACCGAAAAAGTTCACAAAAGACAGAGTACATTATATATTCATAAAAGGTTCAATATAGCAAGAAGATGACATAAACATTTACATATATAATGACAAACCATCAAAGTATATACCAGAAAAATTGAAGAGAGAAATAAACAATGTTATAATAATAATTTGAGAGTTATATATCTCACTCTGTATAATGAATAGAACAACTAATGAAAGGTAAGTAAGGAAATAGAGGACTCGAGCAACACACTAAACCAACTCAGATCTAACAGACATAAGCAGAACATTTTATATAATACCAACAGAACACACATTCTTCTCAGGTGCACATGAACATTTTCCAGGACAGAGCATATATTAAGTCAGAAATTAAGCATCAGTAGATTTAAAGGAAAGATATAACACAAGAGACTTCTCTATGCAAAATATGATGAAGTGATGAAGCTAGAAACCAGTAACAAACTGAGATTCCACAAGTGTGTGGAAATTAAGTAACATACTCTTAATTAATGTACCAAAGAATTACAGTAATCACAAGGAAGTTAGAAAATACTTAGGGACTGATGAAAATGAATACACAGCTTACCAAAACTATTGGAAACAGGACCGATAAATTTATAGGTATTAAAGAAAGACCTTTAGGAAAAGTCTCAAATCAGTAACCTAACTTTGCCACTTAAAGAACTAGAACAAATGCAAAGTTAGCAGAAAGAACAATTTAAAGATTAGCGGACATATAAGCAAAACAGAAAACAGAAAAACAATAGAGGAAATCACTGAAACCAAAACTTGGTTGCTTCAGAAGATCAACAAAGTTAATTAATTTTTGCATAGCTAGACTAGAATAACAGAGAGAACTCAAATGACTAAAACCAGAAGTGAAAGTGGAGACATTGCTATCAATTATACAGAAATATAAAATATTATAAAAGAGTACTACCAACAGTCATATACCAACAAGTTCAAAAGGTGAAATGGAGAAAATTCTAGAAACATAATGCCTACCAAGATTAAGACAATAAGGAATAGAAAAACCAGACAAGGATATAACTAATAAGGAGATTAAATCATTAATCAAAAATTTTTTGACAAGGAAAAGCCCTGGAACTGATGACTTCACTGATAAATCTTGCCACACATTTAGAGAACACCAATTCTTCTCTCCTTTTCCAAAAAACTTTAAGAGAAGAGTATATTTTAGCTCATTTAGCCAATATTACCCTCATACCAAAAGCTAGACAAAGACACTACAAGAAAAATAAAACTATAGGCCAATATCTTTTATGATGATTGATATAAAAATCCTCAACAAAATGCTAACAAATAGAATACAGCAGCATATTAAAAATCAACACAAAAAAATTGACTATATTTTTGACACTAACAGTAAAGAATCCAAAGGGGAAACAAAAAACAACTCTATTTGCAAAACATAAAAAGAAGAAAATACTTAGGTATTAATTTAAGGAGATAAAAGACAAATAATAAAAATACAAAAAATTAATAAGAAATTAAAGATAAATACATGAAACGAGATCACATATTCATGTATTGTAGGGCTTTATATTGTTAAAATATCACTATTACCCAAAGTCCTACATAAATTTAATGATGCCTATCAAAATTTAAAAATTTTTTGCAGAGAGAAAAACCCATTCTCACATTCATATGCAATCTCAAGGGAATATGAATAGTCAAAACAATCATGAAAAAGGAAAAGCTGGAAGACTCATGCTCCTTGATTTCAAAACTTATTACAAAGCTGTAATAATCAAAACAGTGTATACAAACATAAACACAGGGATGTACATCAGTGGAATAGAACAGAAATCCGAAAACTAAACCATACCATATATGCTTAAGTGATTTCAGTGAAGATGTCAAAACCATTCAAGAAAGAAAGGACAATCTTTTCAACAAATTGTGCTGGCAAACTGGATATCTGCAGGAAAAGAATGAAGTTGTTCTCTTGCTTAACATTATACATACAACTTAATTCAAAATAAATTAAGATCTAAACATTAGACTTACAATATGAAGGTTTTAGATGAAAACATAGGAAAAGCTTCATGACACTGGATTTGGCAATAATTTCTTGGGGCAACAAAGAAAAATATACAAATTAGACCTCATGAAAATTAAAAAAACTTTGTGCATCAAAAGACACTAACAATAGAGTTAAAAGGCAACACATAGAATTGGAGAAAATATTTTTATATTATATATCTGTAAGGGGTTAATACCCAAAATATAAAGAGAACTTCTAAAATTCAATAAGAGAACAAATAACCTGATTTAGAAATGGGAAAACCACTTGAATAAACATCTCTCCAAAGAAGGTGTACAACTGGCCAGTGCACACATGAAAAGTGCTCAGCACCTAGTGATTAGTGTAATGTACATGAAAAGTACAATTAGGTACCTCCTCAAACTCACTTGAATGATTACTAGTAAAAATACAGAAAATAAGTCTCAGTGAGGATATGCAAATATCATAACCCTTGTATACAGTTGTTGAAAATGTAAAATGCTACAGTTGTCATGGAAAACAATAAATAGTTCCTCAAAGTAAAACTAGAATTGTTAATGCAATAATTGACAATGTGAAATAGGAGGAAAAGGGCTAAAGGTGTAGGGAAAGTGGAAAGGGTAGGGGAAAGGCAATAAAGGAAAAGAAAAAAGGATAAAATGAAAAAATGGAAATAAAGTGTTTGTAAATGGGGAAGAGAGGAGGGGGTGAAGGGAGGGCAGGGACAAGGGGAAAAAATGAGAACCTATCATGTAAAGGTACAAGAACCCAATAATGAATGTTAACAATGTACCAATAAACTCAATGTGTATATATACAAAAAAAAATAGAATTGTTTAATCCAGCAATTCCATTTGTAAGTGTATTCAAAATGATTGAAAACAGATCTCCAAAGAGATGCTTGTATACTCAGGTTTATAACAGCATCAGTCACAACAACTAAAAGGTGGAAGCAATCCCCTGTACATGAATGGACAGGGAAGAAAAATGTAGTATGTACTTGTACCTGCAATGAAACATTACTCAGCCTTAGGAAAGAAGGGAATTCTAATGTATGCTATAATGTGAGTGAACCTTGAAGTCATTGTGAGAAGTAAAATAAGTCGGTCACAAAAGGACAAATAGTGCACGATTTCATTTACATAAGATACTGAAGTAGTTAAAATTCTAGAGACCCAAAGGAAAATGATCACTGGCAAGCAAGGGAAGAGGGAAGGAGGGGCGAGCATAGTCCTAGTTTTGCAAGATGACAAGAGCTCTGGAGAGTGTGGTGGTGACTCTTGCACGATAATGTGAATTCATTTAATGTCACTAGATGCTACACTTAAAATGATTAAGAAGGCAAATTTTAATGAATATTTTATCACTTTGAGAATAAATATCAACACTTATAAATGCTATTTTTTTCTTAGACTTCAGAGTCTAACTGGCAAGTTCTGTGTATCTAAGGAAATAAGGAAAATGCACAAATTAGACTTTCACTTGACCTGAGCATATACATACTCTGCAGAGCCCCGATGATAAGATTTGGGAAGCATCTGTAGAAGTAGGACAAATAAATCGTATTTGTTTTACTTTTGCTTCAGGAAAAGTGCAAGGGGAATTTCAGTTCATGTCTAAGTATCTTCTCATATCTCAGGGACACTGTGTAGCTGAGGTATTGGCTGGAACATACGGAGGCCTGACACCAGCAAGCTGTTGGGAAGAACTCATCCTTTGGGGTAAGGCTATACTAAGGGTGTCTCTAGTTGCCAGTGCTTTTTCTTATTCAAAGAAATATTTGAAAAAAAAGATTATATAGCTGCAAAGCTGTTCTAAAGAAAATTTCCAAGT
Organism: Fukomys damarensis; assembly: GCF_012274545.1. Taxonomy (NCBI): domain Eukaryota; kingdom Metazoa; phylum Chordata; class Mammalia; order Rodentia; family Bathyergidae; genus Fukomys; species Fukomys damarensis. Next base: position 38,893,245 of record NW_022900931.1, on the reverse strand, counting down.
GTGTAGATTTTCCAAGGAATTGATTTTCTTCCTCCCCTCTGTTGGACACTTCTGCTACAAGAGATAATATTTACGTCATTTACTCTAAACAACTAGAGAAATCAAGATGTAAGTTTTACTTAATATTCTGAAAAATATTCAGCATTAGTGATTTGAATTGTCCATGCTTCTATTAGGTTTGTTTGGTGCAAATTATAAAGTTAAAATGTCATTTTTAACATTTTCATGTACCTCTGGTTTTCATTCTCATGTGATCAGTCCTGATATATCTACTTCAAGAAAATGTGTGTTTTGGGTATCTAAATTCATTATGACATGGACTAGCTCATCTTTGGGTGCAGTAGGAAACTGAAAATAAAATCTAAAAGTGCATTTACAAGCCTGGCTCCCCTTTCCTCATCCCAATATAGCTCCATCCCTCCTCACTTTTTCCTCCTTCTGGAAAGCTGGTTGGCTATTCTAGGATGAAGATAAATCTAGTTATATTCTATATAAAACTGTGGCAGCTACTCTGCTGCCTCTATATGAAGATTTTATTAAGTCTATGCCAAACAGCTTCTTATCATTGAATCAGCTAAAGATGCAAGTTTTTCCTTATGTGACCACTTTGTTTTCAGAGCACTTTGTGTGTGTATGTGTGTTTGGTAGGAGACAGAGAATTCCCACTCCAAATGCTGGAGGTTCACACTAGCATACATCAAAGGAAAACCTTACTTGTTGTGTTATTCAGGATTGAACCCAGGGCCTTTGCACTGAGCTACATCTCCAGCTCTCTTTGTTTTTTACTTTTTAGTTTTATTGGTACATTTTAGGTATACAATACAGTTACATTCATCATTGGGATCTTGAACCTTTACATGACTTATCTTGGTTCTTATTTTTTCCCCATTCCCCTGCCCTCCCTACACCTGCTCCACCCTTTCCTATTTACAAAGATTTTGTTGCCATTATTTTCCTTTTCTCTTATTTTTTCTTTTCCCTTCTTACCTTTCCCCCACCCCTCCCACTTCCCTACACCTTTAGACCTTTTCTTCCTATTACACAATATCAGTCATACTTTTGATCCTTACTGACATTTTTAGTTTATCGTACCAAAGAAACTATTCGGTATTTACACGTGTCCTATTAATTTCACTTGAGCGTGTCCTCAATGTGCATCCATTTAGCTATAAATGTGTCTATTTTCTCATTCTTTATGGCTGAGTAGAGCTCCATTTTATGAAAAAAATGCATCATCTTTATCCAGTCTCCTGTTGATGGACAATTACGCTGTTTCCAAGTTTTAGCTATTACAAACTGTGCCACTATAAACATGGATGAGCATATCACTGTGGTATGATTCTTTTAATTCTTTGGGGGAGATGCGCAGCAGGGGAATAGCTGGGTCAGATAGGACTGCTAATCCTAGTTCTTTGAGATATCTCCATATTGATTTCCAGAGTGGTTGCACCAGTCTGCCCTCCCACCAACAATGAAGAAGGGTTCATTTCTTCCCACAACCCCTCCAGCATTTGTTATTGGTTGATTCTTGATAGCAGCCACTCTTTCTGCAGTGAGCTGGAATCTCAGTGTTGTTTTATCTGAATCTCTCAAATGACCAGTGATGTTATACATCTTTTCACGTTTATTTACTGCTTTTACTTCTTGTCCGAGAAATATCTTTCATCTCAGATGCCCATTTCTGAATTGGGTCTTTATATTTGCTTGTATAAAATACATGTGATAAGTACAACATTTTAAAAGTAAGCAAAAACATTTGAATAGATGTTTCACCAAAGTGTATATGCAAATAGCAAATAAACACATATAAAAATGTTCAAGAATATTCAACATTAGAGAAAGGCAAGTTGGGGGTCCCATGGTAGAAGCATTAGAGCACAGCAGAAAAGGAAGGACAACATCTCTAGATTCTACCTCAAAAGAATGGAGGTCATGGGTTGTAGATTCTACCATGCTGCCTTCATTTCAGCTCGAGCTGCTAGCTATATGGCTTATATGACTCAATACCAGCATGAACTCTGAGAAGACATGGAGGATTTAGTTCATAACCCACAGTTTGATCGTGGAAAGCAAGGTGTATAATATCTGACGATATGGATGCAGGCCTTTTGGAAGCTTTGTAGTACTAGAGACATAATGGACTCCATGGTCAGAATTATAGCCATGGCAATAGACTGTAGAAAGTAGGCCTGGCTCTGACTTACATCTCTTGGTAAGAAAACCCAGTAGGAGATGTTACATTTGCCCTTTGATGGTACCTCTCTTTTTGGACAAGATGTGAATACTGTTGTTGCAGAAGAAAAGAGTATTAAAGAAAATGAGTATAAGGATCACAATAAATAGTGTAACCAACGTCGATACTTTAATAGTCATGATCAGAAAGCATATTAGAGCATATTCCAGGGGGGTTTGATACAAACCCTGAAGCCACCCCTATAGATATAGAAAAAAGGGAGAAGGATCTCCAGAATGACATGGATACAAGAACTAACGTGTTTGGCATATTAATCATCAAGATTCTACTTTGCTTGTTTCATCCCATTCAAAAAGGATTGACTTTATAGGCAGAAGATCATCAATAAACTGAATGCACATATGGAAGGATCATAGTGAATATTTGAATCCTAGACTTTGGGAATGAAGTATGTAATGAAAAGACTCATGCTTTATTGGCCAATTGAATATTGGAGATTTTGCTGTAAGGAGGGTTGGGCAAAGGTTAGCCATTGTCTCTGGTCCAAAATAAGGCCAGAGGAGGGCACTTAGGACTCCAAATCCTCTTGTGATTAAAGGAAAGTATATAGGTATGTGTTGGTAAACCAAGGACCAGCGGATTTTGAATCTGGAAAGAGTTCAGCTAGATTTCTATTTAAGACCAGAGGCAAATCCTTCATTTTTAGGTTATCAGATTACTTTGTTCAGGAATCAGCTTGAAAGATCTTCATTAAATGACAGCTGTGTTAATGGTCTCTGTATCGAGCTGATCAACTCACCAAGAGTTCATACTACTGTCAAGCTCTGTGAGGCTTTAGAATCAGCTACGAAGCTATGTGCCAATTGCAATTCAAATCAAATTTTGCCAAACCCAGTTTGCTCCTAGCTGGAATGGCTTTGTGTTACAAGTCTGCTATGGATACCAGCTGGAAAGACTTCTACCTGTAACAATACTGTAGACATCTTTGTAGTAACTATTTTCATCAAGACTGATGGCCACCATACCATCACCCCTCATAAAACTATATGTGTAATAATTCTTTTTTTTGTCATTGGTCCTAGTAGCCTTTGACCTGTTGAGCTCACATGTCAAGAAGTGGAGAGACTCCGGCATAGAGGTCTCACTACAATCTGGGCCTTCCACCAAGATGGCTTTCATAAACCTGTCTTCTCAGCAGTTAGTTCATTGGAGCTTGAAAATGCATCATACTCCAAATATAGTAAAGATGTGCATAGCAGTGCTCTGGAAATAACATATTATTTATACCCTCAAGACATGCACATCAGCTCTTTAAGAGTAAGATTCTTATTCAATACATGGCTGACAGTCTGGTCCTCTTAGCAAAATAAAATGAGGTGCCATCAGTCTAGTTTCTGTTGAGAAATCCTTAAGATTTAAAGCAAAACTATGGATGTCATGAAGAGAACAAGCCACACAACTCTGTTTCTGGATATCTAAATGATGATATTCATTAAAGGTTTTTTGAAAGGCTGAAATCAAGGCTTCAGGTGATGTGTTCTGGTTAATTGGTCACTCAGTCTAGGCAAACTCACCATAAGAGATGACAGGTTTTCTACCATACTGGAGCTGGCAGCAGATGGCTCAGTTACATGCGCCTCAGTATCTTCTCTGTATCTCAAAGCAGTGGCTCTATGGTGTGCGAGCTCTGAGGGTCTTGTCTTCACAGCATGGCTTCAGGAATGGAGAAAAAGTCAAGGTTGAGGGGTGGATCTGAATACACCAACTACTGTTACTTTCTTGGCACCCATAAAGCATTTTTTGGACAGACATATAATTCTGTAATTCTTTTGGTTTGTCAAATATTTGTCCTTTTTTATCTGCTTGGTCAAGGTATTGTAGGAATTCTGTGTGAGTGGCATGTAGCACTGTTTTAGGGTTTATGTGGTTTCTTTTTGTCATAGTTCTTGCCCAGTAGTGCCCTTCCTTTTCATAGTTTATTAGAAGCTTAATCCTCCTCTCATGATAACTGTATTGAGCACAGTTTTTAAACCTACTTTTTTTCCTCTTTCCATAGAGGTTAAAGACATTGATTGCCCCTACTCAGAAGAAGTTAACATTTTTATTTATTTATTTATTTATTTGTCCTGGGGGTCAAACTTGGTACCTTGCGCTTGCAAGGCAGGTGGCGGCACTACTGAGCTACGTTCCTGGCCCAAGAAGTGACTTTACTATCACATAATTTCAAGGTATTATATTGGTCCTTTCTGTCCTATTTGTAGATGAAGCCTGAACTTGTCTTGATAAAGATCACCTGGTAAATGTAGCCAAGTTGTATCTAAAATTAATATTTACCTTATTTTTCTATGGCTTCCACAAAGTTAGGTCTATGCCAATGCTCTGTAAAAACTGTCTTTAAAAAAAAAATTAAGAAACTCCACAAAAAACCAAGGGCCTAATTTACACATGGATTTTCGTACCTTGTAACGAATACGTTACCAGTGGAGCAGTCTGTGTCTTTGACACTGGTTCTGTAATTTTCTCATGAAAAGACTAACCACCTGATATCTCACTGGAGAAGGACCTTAGGTTTTATGTGGCTGCACATTAGGTTTACTAATTAAGGCTATTTTAATTTCATTTTTCCCATTTTCTTCCCTGAATTACAAACCTGGTGACCTTTGAGATACCCTTATTTTCCAAAAACTAAACCAAAACCATGCTTATATTCCCCTTTTAAATTGTGGTTAAAAAAAACCCAAATGTAGCACCTTAATCATTTTAAATGTCTAATTTATTACTGTTAACTACATTGTCGTGCAGCTCTTTCTTTCCTAAATGTTTTAAGCATGCTAATCTCTTTTGATACTTACATTGCTTAGTAATAAACTAAAAGTGGCACGGCTTACCCATGTATCTCTAGAAAATTCACTTTTCCTAAAGTGGAGAAGTGTTAGAAACCAACAAATTGGTGACCAGTTGAATGAATTGGTGAAAGTATTTGACAGTGGAATGGGGAGAGGGACAGAATGCAATAGAGGGGGAATGGTGTTTGCCTGAATATTAGTTTCTTGACTGCAGAAGAAACAATATACCAGTACCCTTAGTTTATTTATCTTTTTTGTAATCTCTGGCACACTTGAATGTAAAATTAAAGAACTAAAAGTTTTTGTAAAACTAAAAGTGGGTACTTGGTCAAGAGAGACAACCCCAGTAGAGTACTAGTAGAGTACAGAACTCCTAATATTTAGTCAGATTCATTGTGCCTGCTATGTACAGAGCCTGTGACTGAGTTCTTTTTTAGGCTAACCTCTGACTTAAAATACCTCTAGGTTTTTTAGAAGGCCTTGAAATAGCTGCAAGTTTAATGATTTGGTATTTTCAAAACAGCTGAGTCTAATTACCTTTTTCTTTAAAATGTTATTTCCTGACTGGACACAAAATTTCTATGAAGAAAATATGATTTCTTGTTACTATGTATAAAGAAATACTATCTCCATTGTGATATGAAGTGCCTTTTAAAATTTCACACTTATGATTAAAATTTATTTGGTGTCATGCATATATTGCAGGCGGTATTTGTGTGAATTTTGTACTGTTTCAATTTTTTAGTTTATTGTCTTCATTGTCTATATAATTGTATTAGCTAAATGTACTCTCCTGAATGTTATTTTTCTTTATAGCACTGTTGACTCATTTCAGGAAGTTGTATACTTTTCTTTCCCTTATTCAACAAAAATTCTTTTTATTTTTTAGTGATTGGCCTGGTTTTCTAGACATTAAGGCAGCTTCATCTGTTCTTTTTGAGTCATTTGTCTCACATTTAACCTTGTTCTTAGCCATTGTAACAAAATGTGTTTATTTGGTAAGAAGCAATGACATCTTAAAAAGCAGTAAATTTAGTGACACTTTATGTGTTTGTATGTGTGTGTGTGTGTGTGTGTGTATTATAGACTGTGTGATAACTTCCTTATCAGTATAAATACACTTAAACTTTCTTTAAAACTGTGTGGCACCTTTATCAGTTTAATTCCATTTATTTACTTAGCCCTCACATGACATTTTGAGGACAACAAAAGCTTTTTCAGGCTTCTTAGATTCTGTTTAGTATTCTGTAATAGTACAACAACTATAATTTACAGAATTATGCCAAAGTGATCTGATAACGTCCTGTCCTTAAGGGCCTGATACATCCAGGATAACCTCTCAGGAACTGTAAACAAGGAGTTTGAAAAAGGAGACTGCAGAACCCCTTCTGTAAAATTGAATACAAACACAAACACAGACTTGAGTGACATACTTATTATTTTTTGAAGATGTAATTAACTGGGGTTCTGATGAAGGTTTGAAAATATGGATTAGATCTTTTTGGAAATAGTTTAAGGATTGCAACAACTGGAAAAAAAATTTAACATGAGGTGTATTTTGCCCCAGTCTTACACTGTTCAGGTTACCATCCTCTTGAGATTTACCATTGTACTCGATGGCTAGTCCAGTAATTGATTGTTGCATCTGTATGCATGGCATTCAGCTGGCCAGTCCATTTGATGCAGCCAGTTCTTTTTTCACTTAAAAAAATGTACAGGTGGAAGTTATCAGTAAACTGATAATGATCATTGTGTCAGATGCAGATCTTTTTGTTTTTTTCAAATATAACAAGTTTGTAAACCATTAAAATTCATGGAAATTCCCCTTCCTGGATGATGATAATATTAGTTTACTAGATCTTTTTTCTTTTATTAAAAAGATAGTTGGCATATATTTTTGTTTTCATTTTCTCTTAATTTATGCTCTCGTCTCTTGGATAGAATACACAGGAATGGAAAGAAACTACATGATTTAAATACTGAAACCCTACTACTCAAAGTGGCTCTTATTAATTAGCAGTAAATAAGAATTCCAATTGCCCTATTACTATATTTTTGCTGAAATTTATATTTCACTTGAAAATGTTGACTAAGAAGTTTTTCTTAAACATTTCAAAACACTTAAGATGCTCATTTTTATTTTATATCAAACCATTCAAGATACAATTACTATTAGAAAGATAGTAGAACATGATGGTGCATTTCTCCCACAGATAAAAGTTTCCCAATTCATGAAGCCTGATTTGGTGTCAAAGCTAAGATGTGAGTCTGGACACTTCGGCTGCAGTGTTGCCAGCTGGCCAATGGGAATGGGACTATCTGTAAAGAAATGAGAGTGTCTGGTCACATGAGACAACATATTCTAGTTTTGGCCTTTAATAGTATTCTTGCCCACAGATACATGTTCTGGCCCACAGATACAAGAATGACAGCATAGGAAACTATGTGAACAAGACAGAATATTGCTGATTGCCTAGTTGATTTTTTTCTGTATCTTCCATGTCTTTTGCTAAGCTAGAACTCCTACCCAATGCATCCAGTACCAGGCAGTTTGGATATAAAGCAGGTCCTTTCCTTTTCAACAGCCTGAAGAATTTATTGGAGAACTGTATGCAAGTGAGTGGTTTTTAAGTGCTCATACTTGTGCTTGTAAACTTTTGAAACAATTTATAATGTTATGCCCCTTTACTTATTTTAAAACTTCTAGTAGGCTTTGTTACAATCAGTGGGTTTTCAGGTTTTTTTTTGTTGTTGTTGTTTTGGGTACATTTAAAGTCCATTTTACATGTTATAAAGTTGCCCACAGATAAAACATGAAAATGTGAAACCTTTCTCATATGAATTAAAAAACTAGTTCTGAAACTCTTTTATCCAGTTGGGTCAGTCTACTTATTTATGAAGAAACCTTGACTAATACTTAGCATGGTCAAAACTTCCTTCAAAACATTGTCATGGTATGTACCATGGCTTGTAAACTCTAAGTAGTTTGAAATCTGATAAATTTTCAAAATACTTCTTCTTATTCTTACTCTTGACAATAAAAGATGGTGAAGCTACACTTGACATTTTGGTAATCAGGGAACTAATTCTTTTCTCTGAAGTTCTTCATTCCAGTCAAAGCCAAACAGAATCCTGTTAATTGCATATTGTGAAATGCTGACAATATCTGTATTTCCACAGTCTGGAACTTCTAGCAGATAGTCTTTGATTACCTTTTTTCTGAAAAAAAATTAGTCAGATTAGTGACTATAAATGCATTTGTAATAAATTTGTGGATCCCAGGGTCCATTGGTATAATTTAATTTAATAAAAGTTACACAAAAAGTCCAAGTAGCTTAAAAAGTGACTGGCTAAGGTAATGTTCATGATGGAAAACTACAGGGTAATTTTCAAGGTGATTGAACTTCCAGAGTGGATAAACTTTAGGGTAGTAATAGAGAAACCATGCCAAAAAGAGCTATGCCTGGGTCTACTTCTATCCAACCTGACCAATGCAATCAAGCCAGAGCTTTACCAGATGCCTACAAAGTCTGAAAGAATTGGCAGCTACCCAGTGCTCCCGAGAATGAGGAGACTAAGGCATTTTTCAATAAAACTCCAACAACAGATTCTGTCCCAGCTGTGCTACATGCCGTGCAAGGGAGACATCTTGTGTTCCTAGAGGCTTCATTTTAGGACAGATGGAAGCTTGTCCTCCATGAGCCAGCAGGATCTGTTAGAATATGAATTCTTCCTGAAGAGCCAAACATACATCTACACTCAAGCTATAGGTGAGGCAAGGAACATTTTAAGCTTGGAATTAAAGCACATCAACCTCTTGAGCTAAGGATACAATTATGCAACCTCCTGTTTTTAAAAGTTTTAGATTTGGAATTTACAAAAGATGCCCTAAAGTAGAAATTTCAAAAGATCATCAGTTTCCTGGACTTTGTAAAAAAAATTTTTTTTAATTAGAGCTGTTGTGTTTATGGTGCTGGTTTTAAGTTCAATTTTATAAATATTTATTGAGACTGTACTGTGTGCAAGAAGCACAGTGCTGCTGAAAACTAGTCATTGCTGTCTTAAGAGAGTTTTAGTCTAGAAGAAAACAGAGATACATTTTAACAGGGCTATTTGGCATGTTAGAAATTAGAAAGAGCATCACACGTAATTACAGGTATATTCACAGACCAAATTTCTGAATTTACTGTGCATGGACAAAAAGCCTGAAAAGGGGCAGTCGCATACAGAAATAAGGAAAGGGTTCTGCAGCATAGAAGTCCTTCTGCCTCTCACTGGTACCATGCAATGGAAATGTAAAAGGAACGTGGATACCTGCTGCCAAATAGGTTCTGGAAGAGTAAACCACTATATGCATCACTACAACACACATAAGCTTAAGAGTGTAAGGGGCAGAAACACAACCAGAAAGGAATAGGTCCATGGTTCCAGAAATGGTTCTGAGGGGCTGTCCAATCCTAGGTAGCAAGGAGAAACTAGTGGTAATGGAATGTGACCTGGGGCATTTTGAGGCTTAAGCTTTAAACAGAATCTCAACCTTGCAAACAAAGTTCTGCTTGCAGTAATCTTGTCTTGCAGTGAAGCACTGTGTTGGGGTCCAGGAGGCTTAAACTATTCGCTGGCATGTTAGGGAGACTTTCTACAGGGTGTGACAATTTTGAAAGGCCTGCGTCAGGCGAAGACTCTGACAGACCTAAGAGAAGGAACTGTGACAGGTCGCCAGTTATCCATGCTGCTGGCAACGCCACTAGCCTGGCCAGCCAAAGAAAAACACAGGGGCTGCCAGAAGTAACAAAGTAATGGACTTTCCGTGAGAGGATATCAGTTCCGGGCGATTTGGGATTTTTAGAGAAAAGACTCATGCAGCATAGGCACCATGAACATTAAGACCTGAACTGATGGGGCTCATGGATTCAGGATGGGGCAGGGAGTGATTAGTGAAGAGCTGAAGCATCAGTGCAGAGAATTTATGTTCCCAAAGGAATGGTAAGGTTCAAATAGTGGGGAAAATATATAAAAGCTCACACTTTAAAGCATGGACTGTCAAAGTCTAAGGATGCTTTCTGAGTTTGGAATGAGAACCATGGGTTTAGGAAATGTAAACAATGTTACTAACAATCAACAGCTATACTGTTGAGTCTCAATAATGAGAGGACAAGGTGTATATAAGATTTTCACACACATGAGTAACCCTCAAGAGTCCTTGGCTAAACAGTCTTGAGCTGGGGTCTATGAATTCACTGTGATTCTACATTTCCTCACATTTCCATAGGGACAACTTTACTGTTTGGCCACACATATTCTAACCTTTATTAAATATTTTTGCAACTTTTAAAATAAGATAATAAGTTTTCTCAGAGATACAAGTAGACTGCACATTTTGAATGGTTTTTAGGCTTACAAAAAACTAGTGAATCTCAGGTACAAGCTTTGTAAATAGGAAACTTCATTATATTTCACTAGACTTTAGCATAATATCTTGCACAAGGTTAGTATCTTGGCAATTCTTGGACTGATAAAGGAATATCTTTTTATTAATAAGGAAGCCTTATATAAAAGATAGTATTCTTAGTAGTAACCTATTTCATTTCTAAGAGGCTGAAGCATCATTTAATCTAGGAGTGCCAGATGTCATCATTCAAAAAGTATTCAACACTCTCTCTGTATATTCATGAACCCAGATGCCTAGGAAATGTCAGATTACCAATATTCTTGTGAAATGTGCAGTGGAAACTGTTCATTGTTCATTCTTAGGAAAACTAGCTCCAGGCTTGAGTGTCCAGTTTTAGCTACAAGTCCATTTCCTTACTTAGCATGGCTTTTCTTATTACCACTGGACGTTTTAGGTGGGAATCCAAATGTATTCCTTCCATAGCAAACTATTTAGAATGAACAAGTGCTAAATGCTCTTTTAAACAATATATTCTTTATGGCTTTCCATCTTGGATAACTGTCAAAGGTAAAACCAATCTCCAGAAGCCATTGACTTAAGTTAATGTCTTTTTGGCATTAACATAAATTCCAATGTTAAGTTGTGAGAAGTTATAGTTGGGTGTCCCAAATGACAGAAAAATCTGTATTTTTCACAACGGGCTTGACTTGAAGGGCTGTTAGTGAGAGGTTAGAAATCTTATATACTTACAGTTTGTGATGCATTCACATAGATTTTTATTACTGCATTGCCATTTTGAACAGTACACATTCATTATAATTGTAGGTGAACTGCATGGGCAATGTAGGATTCTACCCGTAGGTGGCATGCCCAGTGGCAAGTTGAGGAGAACCTAATACGGAAGACAAGGAGAGTAAAAGTGAGAAAGAGCAATGAGTGATTGTGAGAACTATGCCAGTCAAAACAGAAAGGAACAATTTAATACTGCCAGTGATTAGGACTTGATATCCCTAATGTCGCTATGGAATTGTCAAGTACTACTAAACTGCATTAAAGAAACAAAGTCTGGCTTTTGGGGCCAGGGCCAAACTATTCAACAGCTTCTTATTGTGCTTACATAAAAATCTTACCCCTCACCCTGGCCTACAGACCTGCATAATGCAGCTATGGCTGACTTGCCCAGTCTCAGCTGCTGCTGCTTTCTACTGTCTTTGTGATATTCCAGCCAAGGGGCTCTGTTTTGGACACATAGATCCTTAAACCGTTTATGCCAAAGATTTCAGTGTTTTGAATTTTTACATGAAATTCATATATATTATCTAACAAAATTAAAGGTACTGGGTCCTTGTGTTTGCAAGGCAGGTGGTGGAACCACTGAGCTAAATCCCCAGCCCAGGGAACAAGAATTTGAAGAGAAAAAATTTTATTATTTTTTATGAGCATTACAAAAATGGAACACTAGACATTGAAGGGTTAAGGTACTGCTTTCAGTGTGCCCCACTCACTGCACTTTCTCCATTCATATTCTTTCTGTGATCCCCTCACACCCAGCTATCTGGTTTAGCACATCTGTTTTTTTTTTCCTCATTGAGTTTATTGGTACATTTTAGGTACACAGTGCAGTTACATTCATCATTGGGCTCTTGTACCTTTACATGACAGGTCTTGGTTCTCATTTTTTCCCCTTGTCCCTGCCCTCCCTTTACCCTTCCTCCCTCCCCCTTTACAAACACTTCATTTCCATTTTTGCATTTTCTACTATTTTTTTTCTTTTCCCTTGTTACCTTTCCCTTATCCTTCCCACTTTCCCCCCCACCTTTAGCCCCTTTCTTCCTATTTCACATTGTCCATTATATCATTAGGATCTTATGTACTATTATAGTTTATTCACACTAGAGAAACTATTTGATATTTACACATGTGGGACATCTTTAAAATCTTAGATCCATTTCCCTGTATTATGGGAGGCCTTTCCTGAACATCCAGTTTTCAGTAATTTTCTAGCATTCCAGTGATCCTCTAGCATCTTTCCTCATCTAATTTCTTCACTTTTCTTCCTAACACTTCTTGTGATGCAAAGTATCCTCAATTGCCAGTTTTCTGGACACAACCCATTTTGTAAGTAAAACTCTAGCTTGTCCTGTTAGTTGCTTATTTCAGGCATTTGGTGCCTGGCATATGAAGGTGCTCAGTAAATATCTACAGACAAATAGAAACTCCAATTGATCAAATGAAGCTCTGTTGTGGGTAACTGGATACTAATGTTGAGCCTGTGCAAATTAGGTTTCAACAATCCAAGCAAAGAGAGAGCCCATATTCACATTGTCCAGCTTTTATGTCTACAAGTAACCTGACAAGTTCAACCAGAACTCCTTCTCTATTTATCAACCACAACAAGCCTTTCATCTGGGGTCTCCTATAATTCCTCTTGGATATTCTGTAAATCACACATGGAAACATGAACTCTGTCCATGAGAACCAGCACACAATTGACCACACTTCCAAAGCTCCATTTGATCTTCATTGTGTTTGTATTGGCTGTCTGTCAGGGCCCGGGATGTTGATCAGTCTCAGAACAGGCGTTTGCATCCAGTTGAGATGGATCTCTATGTCAGAAGCAGTGGCTGTGTTTCAAGTGGCTAGAGCTGCAAAGGATTTGGATTAAACCCAAGCATCCCTCAGAGGAAAACAGAGGATTGGGGAGGTCAGTTGAATTGAAATACCTAGACTCTGTGGGAGTTGATTTAAGGGAGACTGCTTTTGCAGGGCTTAGGACTCAAAGTGGCCAGGATGGTTTCTGAGGCTTTGGCAACAACCAAGAAAAGAAAGGTGTACAGAATATATGGGAAAAATTAAGATCCATTTGACAGACTATCACATGACTTGGCTGTATTATTATTCCATATTACTTGAAAATATGTTAGAGTAGGTAGGCTGGAGGGGTGGCTGTTCATTTCTTATTTTCTTCAATTAAAATATTTTGACTACATACCCACAGAGGCAGGCTGTAGAACCAGGTCTCCAGCTACAGTGTGTCACCAACTGTCAGAGTTGTGAAGGTTAGCTTTCACATTTCCACACTTTTCAGAGCTATTATTTGTGTAACAGGTTGATGATTCAGCTATCCTGAGACTATGGGAACAAAGAATAAAATTATATTATTGGGAGTTTTCCTTCCTTTGTCCCTTCAATCCTTCTGTCCTTCCTTTCTTCCCCCCTCAATTCCTCCTTTTTTCCCTTCCTTCTTTCTCCTCCCTCCCCCATCTTTCTCATCTTTATAAGAATCTGATTTGGGGATATTCAATTATTGTGATGTATTCACTTTTTCTCATAAGCAGGAAAGAATGTTAAATGTCAGGCAACAAGGGAATTTTTGTTTTCTAACACCCATGTAGACTGTCCTTTCTGTGTGCTTTGGTAATGGCAGAAGAAAGCCATCTGTTCTCTATCCAGTAGTCGTGTCATCTTGATCTGTCTCTTAAAATTACACAGTTACTTGGAGACTCTGCCATCCACTTCCTGTTGGCCAAGACACCTATCATATGAACTGTGCATCCAGAATCAATAACTGCTAGTCTCTGGGAACACACACAACTTTGTTGGATAATCCTTAGATAATGAAGGTCTAAGAATGAAAAATGCAGGATTCTTATCTTGTCTTTGTAACTCAAGTCCCACGATCTGTAAAATGGTAATAGTATCACTTATCTCACAGGGTTACTGTGTGCTTAGGCTGTTTGATATATTTAAACACTTGGGAGGCAGTAAACAATAATATAAATATAAGCAGGAATTAAAGAAGGAAGTGACTTCTAAAGAAGGTCTCTACCAAAATTTTCCAAGGGTCTTCATACAGCTGTGTTCGTTAGCTAGGAAGTTTCTATATGTGTTGACAAATGGCGACAGGGTATTTCACGTGGACTGCATATGCTATTAGGCCTAGCCTAAAGTTATATATTTTTATAACAGATAGGAATTTCTGTTCACGGTGCCAGAGTGGAACAGGTGGGAAATAGGTTTGTTCCTCTAAACTTAATATAATTTGTTCCATTTTGGATGTTGGAAAGCAAAAACTGTAACATTGGTAGAGATGCTGACGTGGGTAGCAAGAGAGGAAATCTCCTTTTTTCTTTGGTATCATTCAAGAACTACGAGAGTCTGAGGCAGCCCGGAGCACTTAGAGAGTATCCTTCTGTCTTTGGCCAGAACTGACCATCACCGGCATATTCACTACTGGTGAATGAGGGGGCAGCTTTGCTACTTCCCCATCTCCCAAGGGTCCTAGGGGTTTGCTCATGCAGGGCATCTCCTCTATCTCAAACCTTCTTTTTAAATATTCTAAGCAACAAGAATCCTTTTAGTCACTGCCACTTCCCCAAAACACTAGAAAAAAAGAGGCCACTGAAGAGGAGAAGGGCAGACTGCTACTTTCGCAAGCTTCCTACCTACACCTGCAGTCTCCCTTTTCCTTACTGGTAGACCAAGAGATTTTCTTTAACTCTCTCCGCTATCTGGCTGCTTCCACTTCCTTGCAGGGCTTACTTCCTATCCCTGCAAGACCACTATGCCCCTCAATGAGCCAAGACTCCCACGTCCCACCCTCCCTTCAAGAACCAACAAAGTGATTCTGCTAAGCATATGGCAAGTTCAGCTTGCTTCCTTGAAATTCTAAAACCCTGACTCAAGAAGAAAAAAACTTAGCTATCTTAGCTCACCTACAGGAGATAGTTAACTGATTGAGTCAACATGAGTAAGAAATGTCCCACTGACTTGACACAGCATAGTTCTGCGTGTGGAAGGCCCTGAGGAGGATTGTTACCAGAGGTTATTAAAGGGAAACGGAGGAGGAAGGCTCACTTCTGTTTCTTCGGAGGAGCTCCAGTCTTCACCTCTTCTTGGCTGTCATCTCCTGGCTTCCAGTACAGACTCTTCCACCTCCTGATAGGGGCACACATGGGATGCTACACTGAGCTCTAGGCCTTCAACTGGCTCCTTCAGATCTGCAGAGCACAGATAGACCTTTTGCACTTTTCCTCCCCTGACTCTGTGGGTGGTCACTGTAATCCAATCTTGTACATTCTTATATATCTTGCTAAATCTGTTTCTGTAGAAAACACTGACTGATACACAACAGTTTCAAAAATTGGTAAAATTTTTGTATCAGTTTATTCTGATTTACTGCCATCATGGTAGTTATTATCTTCATTT
The DNA here is from genome assembly GCF_012274545.1 of Fukomys damarensis. Taxonomy (NCBI): domain Eukaryota; kingdom Metazoa; phylum Chordata; class Mammalia; order Rodentia; family Bathyergidae; genus Fukomys; species Fukomys damarensis. Next base: position 38,877,605 of record NW_022900931.1, on the reverse strand, counting down.
TTTCTTTCATTTTTTATTTCATATGATTAGCCTTATACTATATTACAGGAAATATTGAAAAAAGGCTAAGGAAAAAGCTTGAGTTATGGAAGAATTCTGGAAATTATTGAGAAATGATAAACGCAGATGGTCCCCTAAAATCTGGTTACTGTCTGAAGAACAGGGCAGTGGTCTGAGACCTTCTTTAAACATACTTTGTGGGGTTGCTCTTTGTGTGAATTGATAGTAACAACTTGGTTAAAAAACAACAACAAAAAAACACTCCTATTCCTAAAAACCAAGACTATTTATAAATGACATTGACTCCAAGAGAAAAGACCCACCTGTACTAACTATAGGAAAAATGAAAACCAGGATTAGTACACCTGTCTTGGGTGAGCCAGCCACCTGTAATAAAGTGAATTGATATTGTCCTAACACTGAGGACAACTGAAAAGATCCTCCTTTGTTTCTCAGAATAGGTTTACGGCACCTGATGTAATAGAAAGATAAATAGATTTTAAAAACTGACTGGCTGTTTTGTTTTTACCTGAGTTAGTTTTCACTGTAGCTGCAGTAATCTAAATAGAACCAAACAACTTTAAATCTTACGTTTAAATATGAAGGTATACTTATTCTTCAATTTTACAACTTTATCAAGCACTTTCCTTGGTGCTGTGGGTTTATAAAGATAAAAGACAATATCTCTGCCCTTAAAAATTTATCAGATTTCAAATTCGATCATGAAATTCATCTTCTCTGATTCTTGAGTCAAGATGCTGATCCTCCAGGCAGTGCTCCATCTTCTTTGAAGCTCAGAAAGGTTCCCGTTTCATAGCATATTGTGTCCAGTCAAAGGATGCAGCAGAAGTGCATCTGAAGATTTCACTTCAGAAACTTTCACATTACTGCAACCTGGAACCTCAGGGGCTCCTTCAGGAAAGAAAGATCAAATCAGAACAGATTGGCTCTGTCAACCAACAGGTGAGAACAATTTGAATTTGAGGGGATGCTTTCCTAAAATGCAACGATCAGAAAGTGTTGCCCACACAACATGCACTGTGGTGACTCATCAGGCAATGGCATTATGAAAGGCCTGCCCTTAGAGCCAGTAAAGGTTACTATGTATCCTTTGCTCAGCTACCCATTAGATGTAATTAAGAATGGGATTTGTTTTCTTGGTATCTGAAAGTCACACAATGTCTCAGCTGTCTGCACTGATATTGTTGATTTCTCTTCTACCACTGGTAATTACTCTGCCCACAAATGGAACTTTCTCTGTGAAAATGATGTTTTTAAGGTGATTTCAAGGTGTTCTACTGGTTTATGTGCTCTGGGGATCGTAATCCCCAACTTGTCTGTCTAAAAAGATGTCTTTACAAATTGCTATGACCCCTTAGCTAAAAATTTAAGTGAAACATTCAATGATGAATCAAGGATTTGATTCTAACTAAAACCAGTGGGGACTGTGAGACCTGACTAAACTACAGTGGCACCATACTGGCCTGCTGCTGGGCCAGAGACTATCACTTTCCACTTTCCTTATCAAACATCAAGGAAGAGCTGCTCAAACTGCAAACAAACCTTTATATGCTAATTGCTAACTGGGTTACAGTCCACCCAAGGACAAACTTATGACAAAAGGTGACCTTAAAACACTTCCTTTTCCCCCTAAGATAAACCATGTGTTTGGACTCTAACCCCCAGATAATTATGTGAATGCCCTGACCTGTGTCTGTACTTCTTTGTTTGAAAAACCCTATAAAACCTATGCACAATCTTGTAACGGGACTTCACTTCTCTTAGAGAGTGGAGTCTGCATGTGCCTAATATAATAAACTTCTTTCAGTTGAAAAAAAGAGTTGCCCAGCTACCTGGCTCATATTCTGAGAGGAGGTAACCCACAAGAGTCTCATTCATCGTGGAATGAAAGAACACTTGCTTTGGGGTAGACAGATTTCAAGTCAGTACCAGTCCTCAGTAGTTCATTAGTTCATAGCTGATGTAAAGCTCAACATGCCTCTGTTCTCTGAAAAGGTCTGACGACCTATCCTGCTGGACTCATGGGAGGAATGAGTGATGGGCCTAGCTCATATAAAGTGGATGGCTCACACTTGTAATCTCAGAACTCTGGGAGGCTGGGGTAGTAGGATTGTAATTTCAAGCCCAGCCTGGGCAACTTAGGGATTTAGTGTGGTCTTATCTTAAAATTAAAAATAAAAAAGGGCTGGGGCTATAGCTTAGTGCAAAGGCCCGATTCAATCTCTAGTAACACACACACACACACACACACACACACACACAAAACTCACTTCAGACATTTAATAAACATTCATTAGGCACCTACTCTATAGGGCTCTCTGCTCGATACTGGGGATACAAAGATAGATAACACCTAACCTTTGAACTACTGATTTGCCTTCTATTGCACTAGAAAGTGGAAGAAATTTCAATCCAGAGCTGTATCCAAAGAGAACTCTTGTTTCCTATGTCTTTTGTTCCTTGATATCTACCATTTCCTCACAGGGGGCTTTGTCAGTTATATGATTTGTTTATTTTTTACCCTAAAATTAATGCCCTGGGAAGGAACAAGATGTAGTGACCTCCTGGCCAGAATGCTTATTACCACCTTCCAAGTTCAGCAATTCTGATGGGACACAATCAAGCACAGCTCTGTCTTGGCCCCAAGATACACAAAAACACAGGGATCAGAAGAGAAAAATGTCTTACCATGTCCACTTTTCCTTCTCTAAACATTTGGAGCATTCACACCTTTGTCATTTGACTTTAAATGAAACTGACCAAATCTAGGACAGAAGAAAGCTGCCAAATGCCCCTGTTACTTCCCTTCCTTTCCTCTGGAGGCTTCAAGCCAGGGAAAGCCATGGGGCTTTAGGGGGACTCTGTGTTCACCAAGTGTGTCAGAAAGCAATAACAAGGCCTGGGGTTGCTGCTTGGTGGACAGCTCTTGCCCAATATGTACAAGACCCTGGGTTCCATTCCAGCACTACAAAACAGGAAAGAAAAACAAGCAGCACAGAAAAGCATCTAAGAGTAAATCCTGGTTTCCTGTTTGTATGCTGTGTGTGTGTGTGTGTGTGTGTGTGTGTGTGTGTGTGTGTGTAGGGGGGGACAGTAAATTAACATCTATCAATATGCATTTTTAATTAAGAAACTTCAAGTGCTCTAAAATAAATGTCACCGCATAAACTTTTAGCAGCCCAGAGCATTTTCTCAGACTGAATGTCTCCTGAGCAGAAGCTGGAATTTTTGCTTCTTACCAGACTGGAACCTGTTTCTGTGCCCACCTAATCCTGCCAAAGCTTTGATCCTAGACTAACAGTCCAGTATTCCAAACTCAAACCCACAACAGCAGCCCTTGCAGTGGGTGTATTTCACATTTGTGACACTCCTAATTCATACCAACTTTCCCAAATGTCATTTGGAATGAGATGCACACCCCAAATCCATCCTCATTTCCCCATCCCCACCACAGATATTCCAAACTGGTTGTTGTTGTTGTTGTTTTCAGTATCAAACTTCCTACTTGCTTTCTATATTTCATGAGGTCCTAAAATATCAAACATTCACCACTTAAGGTGGAAGAGTGATGATTTTATCCACATTTGCAGTTCCAAGATGAAACATTTACCCACACACAAAATGACGACTACAACATTTTGCTTTCAAGTGGTACCTGCTGTAGAGCTCAGAGGAGTTTAAAAGATCACAGTATTTTGTTGGTGTATCATTCTACTAGAAGAAAATGGTGCATGTTGCTTTCTCACTGGGCCAAAGGGTTCCCACTGAGAGGCAGACTTACAGCGGCTCACGTGATCCAGGACACAGGACAGGGGAGGCCCTATTGATTCTCATGAATAACCATCCAGGGACTCCAGGCCAAAAGCTTCCTTGCTATTGTGACTTCAAAGAAAACACAGCTTCAATTTTAGCATCTTACTTACTATTTCACTTTAGGACCATGATTTCTTTAATTCTCAGATGGATGTTAAAATTGTTTGAAAATACTCTCTTCCCAAATATTTTCTCTCCAAAATCATATATTTTTCTCCCACCATGCAGCTGGAACTAGGCCTGAAACTCTGAACATAGGGTTGGAGGAGAGGGGCGTTTCTTGTTTTCCATTTTGTGCCTCCATATTCTCTTCCTGGACTGAAGGAAACTGGCTTATTGTCTACAGTAAGAAGAATTTTGTTTCACTTAATATTTTAACAACTTGGTTTGGCATTATTTCTTCTCTGGAGGGATTACCTCTATTCTCACAGCATGCACATGCAAATCTGAGCTATGAACACCCAAGTTTTCACCAATTCCAAAAGCTGTACATTGGTTCCCTCTTTTCTTTCACAGTTATTAATTATAAAAAGATTTAGGCCATCCTGACCTTGTTTGGATAGATGCTTTAAAAAATGGAATTAATAAGTATCTTTATCCTTGTTACAAATACTAAGATGTTAAGGTTTTGTTCTTTTCTTTTTTTTCTCTTTTTTTAACTTTTGGGTTTTTTTAAGCCTCAAATTGGAGGTTGGGAGTAAGATGAAATCCAAGAGCCTGATATTTCTTCAGGGATTCATTCAAATAATACAGAGCTATTCATGGACTTGACCTTTTCTCTCTTAAGACCTTCATTTAGAGTGGTTTGATTTTATTGCTAGTGATTGGGAGAGTTTATTGTGTAGAAATAAACCATTTGGTCCCTTGGGGGAATATGAATGTCATCACTAGCTCAAATGACCCATGAACAAAACGGGTGAAATGTATTCTACCTAGGAAGAATTCATAAGAAAAATCATTTTGGCAAAAAATAATCGTTGTTGGAAATAATTTGTCTTGGGATAGGTTTGTTATTTGTCTCCTTAGATAGCTTGTGCAGGATGAAACTTAAAAATACATTTTATTTTTTGCAATCTGACACATATAATTGTTACAGAAAATATTTAGGCTAAAGAAACAAGTGAAAAAAATTACATATAAGTCCCCTCACCAAGAATAGACATAAAAGCTTGATACACGAACTTCCAGCCCTTTTTCTTTGCACAATTTAATAAAATTGAATCATAGCATGACACATTTATGAAACTTGCTTTTTAAAATATTATGCATATCAATTGACAGCAGTAAAGTAACATCTATTACACAATAGCAAAGCATCTTGTGTGATGATACTGTGACCTGAGCCATAACTTACTTAACTTGTCCTTTAGGATTAAACAATGAGATGAGGCTGTTCCCAATTTGTCAGTTGTGAACAGCAGCACAACAAATGCCAACAGAATTCTTTGCATAAGGAAAAGATTGAGAGGTAACAACAGATGTCTGGACATGAAACTGGTTTTTATATTAAAGACATAAAAATATTTTAAGTTTTTGATAGCTGTTTCCCAATTATTTTTCTGAAAGTTGTGTCAATGTAAATAGCAGTACTTGGCAGTATACCTTTCCATAAACCCATGAATTGGTTGAAATAAATGTCATTCCATTGTCTTAATATTAATTTTATTAACAATAATGCTGAATAAATTTGCTATTCATCTTAGTCTTTCATTCCCTGATTTGCAGAAACTCTTATTATTTTAAATACAATAATGCATTGTGTTGAAAATATTTTTCTAGTTCATCTTTCCTCCCTTTTTAATTTCACTTATGATGTTTTATGCAAAAATTTTCAGCATTTCCTTATGTGGGTTTTCTCTTTTATTTTAAAGTTAGAAAGTCCTGAGGACTTTAAATCAACTTTGAAAAAGCCAAACATAAGGTATACACACTTCAGTTGGTGTGGTGGTGCACGCTTATAATCCCAGCACTCTGAGAGGCTAAGGCAAGATCACAAACTCAAGCCCAACCTGGATAACCTGGACAACTTAACAACTTAGTGAGTCCCTGTCTCAAAATAAAGAAGACTGAGGATTTAGCAGTGTGAAGGCCCTGAATTCAATTCCCAGTACTGGGGGTGGGGTGAGAAAGGAAGATGCCTACACGCTCTAGAAACTTTTTCAGAATTTCCACATGTGTCTGTGTATATGATCCTGGTTATCAAACTATGCTTCTATGGAGCACAGTTTTTTCCACCACAACTTTAGAGTGTTTGCTATAAAATATGAATAATAGCGCTCTTTCCAAGTTTTCAGAAATATAAATTTAATGCAATATCTTGCAATTCTAAGGTTTCCCACCACATTTTTCTTAAACATTTGGTGCTGCTACTCATTGCCTTTATTAGAAACTAATAAAACCTGGTGTCATATTATAGATTCTGTTATTTTAAATTTAATATGTCAATATTAAATGGTGTTGTGCAGAGATCGCTATTACTTCCAGATGTTCTACTGACTGACAAGTTCAAGGATCTCTATGGCACGGCATGTGTTTGCAGCCATTAAACTAAGAGGGAGATAATATTAGCAACAGAGAATGAGAAAACAGAACCAGTTCTGTTATAACCATTTGCCTTCATTAAGATCCCTTACCTTAATTAAAAATAGATTACAAATATTGCTAATAAAGTAATTCATGAATCTGATCATCCCAATGGTGAAATTGTAATTTTTTGATGTCTCAAATAACTTTCCTAAAGGAAAGTTTTTTTTTTTTACCACAAAAAATTTGTTATTCTTTTTTTTTTTTTTAATTGTTATTCTTCACACTAGAAGCTTAGATGAGTCAGGAAATTGATTCTTTGTTTTTGGTGTTTCCAAAGGCAGTCCTTGTTACCGTACTGGGTTTGTAAAGAACATACACAAAGGCCCCTCTCAGCTGGCCCTCACAAACAGGAGCTTTGGAAAAGCACACCTATAAAATGCGTGCATTTCCTGAACTGGTAGCTGTTTTATTCAGCAAACCATTAAAACCCATTTGGAGGAGCTCTCACAAGTTCACGCACTGTACAGGTACTTACAGCTGGTGCACCCAGCATGGAAGAAACAAAACAAAACAAAATTGTTTACTAAAATTTACAGAGAAAAAAGCTCTCCAAAATCCCAAATTTCCTCCAACACTAACGCTCTTATAAAGAACAGGTAATGTGGCAAAATTGCCCCACTTCCAAGCCCCCAGCCAAAATCCTGAATCTCTCCTTCCCTCCAAGTATCAATCATCAGGCCAGGCAAGGCAAATGAACTTTTAATCAATAACAGCTACTGTTTCTTGTACTGAGACTGTTTATGATTTAGAAAGAAGAAAAAATTAAATCAATCCTGATGTGAAAGATTTCCCTCTTGAACAGAAAAAGCAACACCCTGTGTCAAGGAAGGGGTTGTAGTTTCATGTGTTTAAAAGAGCGTTCAAATGAAATTGCAATTATTTTTGTGCACATTAGCTGTAGACAAAATACTACTTACATGGATAGTTTGGATTAGTGAACTGCATTAGAAAAGCATCCAAATACCTTCAACCTTTGCCTTCATACCATTGTATTTTCTGCTTGTCTTCATACACTGGTATAGATTAATGAAACTAGAGAGAGAATCAACCAAAGGACTTAGACTATATTGGTGGATGAGACCAATCATAAGTGAAAACCTGATACGTAGATCCTACAAAAGTAGATCTTCTTGGTTTGCAGTTCTTGCCCCATCCCTACTCATATCCCAAATAGTGTCCTTGTCTGGAATCTCTGGGTTCTGCTGAAATGGTCTCTAAGCCCCGGCATGAGAGACCTTGAAGCCTCTGGGGGTTCTTATTCTTTCTTCATTGCTCCCTCTGTTCCTTTAGACCATGTCCGTGTAGGGCTGACTGATCACCGTACATCCTAGGATACTGAAGCTGAGGTCTTCCTGCTTCTTGAGTCTCCCATTAGCCAGGGAGAAATCAAACTAGACTCTTGATGAAGCCTGTTGCATTATTTTGGCATGTTTGCACCAAACCAGAAATAACTTCCTGAAGATTACTGAAGTGAAATCATCTCTCACCTGATTGGGAAAAGCTACACAGGCTTACGCCCAATTTTAAAGAGTAATGTGATTGGGAGGAAATGGTGATGGGAGTGATTTCTTGACTGTTTTCTTTTACAGTTTGCTGAAATGGAACGAATCAATCCTGTCTTGATTATTTATAAAACCTTAACACCAATGGGGCGGGGCAAACTAATGAAACCAGGCACAAGAAATGTGGAAACTTTCATTTCTAAACTGCTAGCACACAGACATGCATTAGGATCTTGTAGCTTTTAAGCATAGAAGAAATGAGTTTTCTGCCTCCAACAACATCTGGTGGAGAACAAGCATTTGCACCTAATTATTCACCACTGTAACAGGCAACCCAGGAAAGGAAGCCTATGTTTTTGTAGACCCAGGATAATGTGCTTGCAAAGAATGTGATGTCAACTGAAGCCCCTTAGGAAATAGTGAGCATGTGACTGGTAACATTAAAGACTTGGTAGCAGAATTTTATAACACATTTAATCTTTGTACTACCTCTATGAAGTCAATATTTTCCACATACTATGGACATGGAAACTAAGTATCCAAAGCATCAAGTGATTTGTTCAGAGACATTGTAACTTATAACTGGAAAAGGTAGGATTTGAATTCAGGCGTATAGCTAAATCTCAAGTTACTTTTATTTTTCTAAGAAATGTATTTGTATTTTTTTTTTCTGGGAAGTGAAGTAAGAAATTCAATCTATATTGAATATCATATTAACTCAAGGAGTGAATAAAAGTCTCTGTGCCTGTTAGCTATGGTAACCATGTCAAACTTGCTGTTTCTTACTTTCATTCCAAAAACTCCTCAAAGGGTCATCTGTTATCCTTTTTATCACCATCATAAGAACAACCCTGGCTACTGTGATGAAGGGACATCCTGGGGCCTCCAGAGCTGCTAAGTGTCTGGAGGGGACGGCAGGCCCTGGGTCCTCTCTGCAAAAAGGCCAAGCTCTAAGGAAAAGGATGGCCTTTTAATGTGATACATACCACATTTCATCTCCAGTGCTGAGAGCTATGATGACTTACCAGATGTCACCAAGTGTCAGGGAAAGAGTTCCTTCAGCTGATGTCAGTGGTGCCAAGCACACCACTTATGTCTGTGTCTGGGACGAGGGACAGATGACACTGCAAACTTTTTCCTTGGGCCACCTTTGTCCTGAGACTCCAGTCACACTGTTGGCTTTAACTCCTTTCTTTGGTTCTTACCACTTACAGAAAGGTAGTAAGAGCTCAGTGATCCTGATTTAGCTGAAGGCTCTTGGTTTAGAAGAAGAAATTCATGTGACCCCAAGAACTCACGGGAAACTATTAGAGTATCCTGGTTTTAAATCCAGGAGCTGAAGCACTGTCTCTTTTCCTCTATCTATCTTGAGTCTTAGACTGTTATGTGCTCAGACTTCCATCATTAATAATACGTTGTCTGAAAATTCAAAAATGGCGTGTCAGACTCTAAGTAGGGAGGAAGAATTTCCTACTGCCAAAGCATTACTCATGTTTAGTATGTGGACTCTCTCCATATTCAGTGTATGTGACAAAGTGAGTTAGAGGAAGGGCACTGAGGAATGGAGGAGAAAGAGGAATGCCTACCTTTAGTACTGCCATTAGGTTCAGGCAGGTAAAAACTTCCTTCCCAGGCTGTACACCTTAGGGTCCTATAAACTGAAGGGTCCCTCTCAGATTTCTTAGCTAGACAGTGATCCCATAAAATGCATTCATAAATCCTGCCTACCTTTAGGGAATGGGCCATTCATAAAAGTAGGTCTCTCCTAAAGAATACCTTAACCTGATGTCTTAAACTTCAGCATAAAATGATTTTAAAAACCTAAGGATAGAAGCTATTTTCACTTGCTCTCATGGTCTCCTAGAGACTGGCACAGTGCTAGGATATTATGGACATGAAAAATATATTTGAATGATATTAAATATCACATCTAAGATATTATTTTCAGTAATTATTTCTTCTAAACTTTTGTTTCTTCTAAGGTTTATTTTAAATTGGGAGCCTCAATGAATGCTGGATAGCACTCAACCACTGAGTTTCTTCCCAGGCCCCTTTTATTTTACTTTGAGTCAGGATCTTGGTAAATTGGCCAGGCTGGCCTCAAATTTGCAATCCTCCTGTCTCAGCCTCTTCATTGCCTGGAATTATAGGCGTACACCACTGCACCTGGCTTAGGATATCATTTTCTCTTTGCAGACCACAGATGGATGATGAGTTCCCAAAACACAGTAGAGTTGAGCATAACAGTGTTATCAATGTCCCATTCTCATAGAAAACTGGGATGAATATAGAGTGTTAAATAAGGGGAAGTACTTTGGAAGAAGTAAACTGTGTGTCTCTCTGACTCACATGTAGGAACAAAATTGTATCCAAGCTTCAAGCCAAAGAGTACTGCATTTCACTCAGAATTACAAAAATAGGGAAACAGCAGAGAACTTCAATCTTCCTGAAAAAAGCAATTTCCCAACAGAACGCCAAGACTATAAAATGTATTCAGTTAAATTTTCATAATTGAAAAAGCATAAAAATGAATTATCCTGATGCAGCTTTATTTGAAAATAAAGTTTGCATATTTTCTGGTTAAAATAGAACAGAACTGTATTCTTGTGGTTTGTAATATGCAGGTGTACCACCTTGGAGAAGGAGGCACTGTGGTCAGGTACACAGCAGCTTTAACTGGCCCCAGAAAATGTCTAAAACTGGAGGCAGCTATAGAGATGCTTTCTTCCTCCTCACCCCTTCTCTCCTTATTCCTCACCTTTTTACTTCTTCCATCATCCTAGAAAAGTGAAACCATTTCAGGATTTAGCAGATAACCTAAAGATGAGGTAACCTGGGGTCAGTCAGGTCCCTACACCTGGGCCAAATCGAGGGTCTCTGTGCCCAAAGAACGGCCACTTGTGAACGAGGCTGTGAATACGGTACATCCTTCTGGAAGGGAATCAGAATTGTCAACTAAAATACTTAGAAAACTAAAAGCTTTAGAAGATAAGTCTACAAAGGAAAATAATTTTAAAATGCCCAAACTTTTACCACTTAGAGATAACTGCTTCAAATACTGAATGTAGGTCATTCAAACTTAATATAGGCCTGCATATACTGAATGTTTTTCACTCATTTGAATAGTGTAATTCTATTTTATAGAAATTCTATTTTATAACTTTCCCTTTAGTCACATACACACACTAAATATTCACTGAAATTCTATGATTTACTGATTATAAAAATGATATCAAATGAATGCACCATAATTTTCTTACTAAATTCCTTCTTTTTTTAAAAAACTCACGTTGACTAAATTTGTAACTAAAACTGAATGTGCATGCATGACTTCTTATAATACATTTCTACAATTGAAATTATTGGGTCAAAGATAGGAACTTTTTAAAAAACCTATTGACATACTCTGTCTTTTTGTGAAATGGTTACACCAATTTGAAATCTTACATACTATGTGTAAAAATCTGTCATCACACATTAAAACCAAGTATCATGCCTCTTGCTTTGTTTCCCATTTCTAATGTTAAAACTTACTCCATTTCATTAATTATCTACCTGCAATTTAGAAGAGAAGATGCTGCCGTGGTTGATCCCATGGGGACAGACATCTGTCTACAAACTGGACTCTTCATGTTCACCAGAAGTCCAGAGAGATAAGTCTTATGGAGTTCTATGGAACAAATCCTTCTTTACTACTTTTACTACTTCAATATTTGTGTGGGCCTGAGCATTGGCTATTTTTTTATTGAGTTTATTGGTACATTTTAGGTATACAGTACAGTTACATTCATCACTGGGATCTTGTACCTTTAAATGACAGGTCTTGGTTCTCATTTTTTCCCCTTGTCCCTGCCCTCCCTTCACCCCCTCCTCTCTTCCCCATTTACACACACTTTATTTCCATTTTTTCTTTTTCTCATATTTTTTCTTTTCCCTTATTACCTTTCCCCTACCCTTCCCACTTTCCCTACACCTTTAGCCCCTTTCTTCCTATTTCACATTGTCAATTATATCATTAGGATCTTAGGTACCATTATAGTTTTTCACACCAGAGAAACTATTCAGTATTTACATGTGTGACTTATTTATTTCACTTAGGAGTATATCCTCAATATGTATCCATTTTCCTATGAATGAATCTAATTTCTCATTCTTTATGGCTGAGTAGTATTCCATTTTATAGAAAATCCACATCTTCTTTATCCAGTTTCCAACTGATGGGCAAATGGGCTATTTCCAAGTTTTAGCTGTTATAAACTGTGCTGCTATAAACATAGGTGTGCATATGTCACTGTGGTATGATTCTTTTAATTCTTTTGGAAAGATACCCAGCAGAGGGATGGTTGAGTCAGATGGAACCTCTAGTCCCAGCTTTTTGAGGTATCTCCATATTGACTTCCACAGTGGTTGCACCAGTCTGCACTCCCACCAACAATGGAGAAGGGTTCCTTTCTCCCCACAACACTGCCAACATTTGTTATTGTGTGATTTCTTGATAGCAGCCATTCTTTGTGGGGTGAGGTGGAATCTCAGTGTTGTTTTCATCTGCATCTGTCGAATGACCAGTGATGTGGAACATTTTTTCATATATTTACTTGCTGCTTTTACTTCTTTGTCTGAGAAATGTCTGTTCATTTCAGATGCCCATTTTTGAATTGGGTCTTTATATTTGGTGGGGCTGATTATTTTGAGTTCTTTATATATTCTAGATAAGAGCCCTTTGAGGAGCAGCTGGTAAAAATTTTTTCCCACATTGTAGGTTGTGTCTGAGTTCTGTTGATGGTTTCTTTTGCAGTGCAGAAGCTTTTTTAATAAGATGAGATCCTAGTTGCTGATTCTTTCTGCTATTTCCCGTGCTACTCAGGATTTGTTCATAAAGTCTTTTCCTATGCCATTGTCTTCCAGAGTTCTGCCTAACTTATCTTCCAGCAAGTTTAGTGTTCCTTTATTAATATTTAGATCTTTAATCCAGTTGTATTTTAATTTAGTTCATGGTGAAAGATAAGGGTCTAGTTTTAATCTTTGGCAGGTTGAGATCCACTTTTTTTATTGCATTTATTATTTGCACTTAAACTACAAATACAACATTTCTTATTGAAACTCACCCTGCTGACCGCAATCTGTTGGCTTCGTATATCTTGAAGGCTTTGCCACTGGTCACAGTACAGCTAACTGAAACACCAAGTGACTCACTGCGGTAGTGGATTGAATACTTGCGTCAAAAGTATGCAATACTGGAAGAAAATATTTCTATCTAGTAACTCATGCCTGAGTACATTTCATTTTTTAGCAGGCTGATTTTGAGAAAGAGAGAGAGACATTAAGCATAAGGAAACAATGAAGCATAGCTATCAATAATGGTGAACACCTGTGTGCTCCTTGAATGCTTCCCATGCTACTCTGAGACTAAGGCAGATGCAGAACAGGGAGAGGCCTGCTCAGCCCTTTGCAGTTCACTATCAGGCAGCTAAGACAGTGAAATTTTATTTTACAAAAAAAAAATTCTTGGACAGAATTTTCAGGGTGACCCTTTTAAACTGGTATTGCCAGGGATGGAGGGTCAGGCCACATAAAGTCACTGGAAACTATCTAGATTTATTCTCTGTGATTCCAGAAGAAAGAGTTATGATTTTAGACAAAAGTCATTTTAAATAAATATTAGGAAAGCTTTCACAGGGTGGCACAGGCAGTAGAGAAATCCCCATCTCTGGAGGTGTTAAATATGATCATGGGTGTGTGGAAAGAACTGCACAGTGAGCTCCAAGGCCCTAATGAGGGGTTCATGGCATTTGATCAATGTACTGCACTAGGTAGATCGTAGAGGAGCAGCATTGGATCCTTGAGAAAGTCAGAATGGCTTCAGCAGATGTCACACAGAGAAAATGAGGCTGTAGAGCTGTGATGATCTTAGGCACTGAGAATCTGGGAGGACCCTTGAGGCCTTCCTTATATTATTAGAGCATGGTGGCTTTCCTGTGTGGGGTTGGGGAAAGAAACTGGCTTGGGAGGTATGGTTTAGTGAGGTTAGATAAGAGCAAATTCTCACACAGTTGACGTTGCTGCCTTCATGTCCAGTGGTGTCTGTTCATCTGGGGATGCTGATGTGCTGGACTGTGTCATCTCAGGCACAAGAGTTTAATGACACAGGTGCCTCTTGCTTCCCTTTTGTCGATGACTTTGTGTCTTGACAAGAGACCTATGTCAGGACTAATTGAGCTCTACATTTAGATCTCTACTAATGTTCTAATCATGTTTTATCCATGTAATTAACAAAGTTTCATTCTTTGATACAGTTTGTTTATATTCCAAGGACCAAGGAGAAATCAATCAATTACCTTTAACTAAGGAAACAGAGAGATTGCTAACGCTGAGGCAAAACTAGTTGATTAAGAGCTAGATAAGTCACTGCGATGAACTACTAGAGATCTCAGAGGAGTACAAAGAAAGGTAGCCGCATATCCTGGACGATGGCATTATTTTCAACAAACATTTATAGACCTGCTTAGTACAAGGCTTTTTGCTTTCTGCTCTAAAATTCATCTTTTGATGTTTGTATTATGGTAATACTGTTGGCATCCAAACTTATCCTCATTATTAATCAGTTTCAGCATAATGAGGCAACAATATCAGAGGCATAATCTACCCAAAATGATGTTCTGTTTTGCCTTTCATCTTTTTCTTAGAATAAATATTCCCTTTTTATCTCAATATGTCCTTGAAAATATCATTTCTGGAAACACAAAGTATCAACAAAACCAAATTGTTTCTGAGTAGAGAAAGTTAGTAACTGAGGGTGGAGCTTAGAGCCCAGATCCTCAGCCAAGTGTGGAAGCCAGGTCAACCTGATCCTTCCCTTGCCTTGTGACACTGCTTTGTGTAGCCCCGGAAGAATCTTTAAATAGTGAGGTTATAAGTAGGTGGAAAAAATATCCCCATCCTTAATTGCAATGAATGTTTGCATATATTTAGAACTGAGGTCTGCATTATTTTATTATCAAGTTTTCTCCTAATCAAGTATCATTTGTCAAACAGCACGAAACACCTGTTGCCTTTCACACCACGCTGTCAACATATTTCAGTCTAAAGTTAAAAGAAGGAGCATTTACCACGAACATAGACCACACTGGATTGCTGTCTACATTATCTTACTCTTCATAGAAAATAGTCAAGGTGGTGGTTTCATCTCCATTTTATAGGTAAAGAATGAGAGCAAAATGATTATATAACTGTGCAAGCGAACCAGCATTTATATATAGAGATATCAAAAATATATCATCCAAATAACATCTTGTTTTACCAATTTCTTAAGGCCTCCCTGCCATAGTTTGAATCTGAAATGTTTCCCCAAAGGCCATGTGTGCAGGCCTGGTGCCCAGCAGCTGGTGCTGTTGAGAAGTGGCCTTATTTGGAGATGGCTGGGTCCTTGAAACTGCCCTTGAAGAGGATACGGAACCTCAGCCCCTCCTGGCTTTTCTCCCTGTCACCTCCCAGCTTCTATGAAGCGAGCAGCCGCCTTTGTCATGTGGTCCCTCATGATACTGCCTTGCCCCTGACCCAAAAGCAATAGGACCAACGGACCTTGGACCGAAACCTCCAAAACTGAGCCAAAACAAACTTTTCCTCTTTCTGAGTTAACTGTATTAGGTATTCTTGTTGTAGAGACAGAGAAGTGACTAAAACTCTCCCCCTTGTACATATGCTTTGCGTATAATGCCTAGAGAGTCCAGGGATTGTTTCTAAAGATTTAATCCACAGATAATGTGTGTCAGAATTACCTATGATACTTAATGTGGCTCCCAGGCAGGTGTGGTAGTGAGTGCTCTGTTATCTCACTCTGGGAGGCTAAGGCAGTAGGATCCCAAATTTGAGATCAGGCTGGATAACTTTGCCAATTAGTAAGACTCTGTCTCAAAATAAATTGTCTTTTTTCAAAAAAGAACTTGGGATGTAGTTCAGTGTGAAGACCCTTTATTCAATCCCCAGTACTGACAAAAAAATCCCTCAACTTCATCGCAGAACCTCAGTGAGGGAGGTTCTAGGATCTGCTTTGTTGACAAGTTTCCCAAGTGCTTTATAAGTACCCTGAAGTTTTGAACACAATAGCCTATATACTCATATACTTTAAAAAGCATGAAGAAATAGCAGATATCACAAAATTGGCATTGAAGATACCAATGTTTATAACAGGTGTTGTTAGCAACCTGCCCATATCCCTTGGGCCCTAGCCATGTTATTCAGTCAAGACATCCAGCTTCAACTGTCAGTGTCTGCAAGCATTTCCCTTGGGCTTTTCTCCCGAGCCCTGGGTGGAATCTGTTTTGACATGCAGTAGCAAGAAGCAGCAGAAAATTAACTCCCACTACTGCACACCCCTCCTGCACAACTCCTAGCCAATCACTTGTAGGAGTAGATCCAGCTCACTGACTACGTGAGTAGATGATTTTTTTTTTGAGACAAAGTCTTGCTATGTAGTCCAGGCTGATCTTGAACCCATGATTTCCTATCTCAATCTCCCAAGTGTTGAAATTACAGGCACACATTGAGAAAATGATTTTGAGCTGTTGTACTGCAGTATTTTCCATAAATTTCCCAAAAATGATATTAATAAAAATTGTTGGTAACTAACAGTGTTACCTTTTATTTGCTCTTCCCTGTCTCACTTTACTATTTTCCTACCAACTTTCCCTACTTGCTCATTTTCTATCACTTGCATTTGGATAATTGTTAGGCTCTGCCTCTAGGGAAAGAAAGCAGAAAACGTTTAGCTAAATGCCTTCTAATTGCAGCATTTACTACTGTATATTAGACTATCATAATACCTTAGGTCTCTTCTAAGAAAACTGATAACTTCTGAATCAATTTCAACCATGAATGCAGGTGCTGATTTGGAAAGTACACACTAAATACTGTGTGCAGTTGCTTTCTGGACTCTTGCTACTGATCAAATCCAGCCTTACTTCAAAGTGAAGTGCAAAAAATAGGACTGCAAATTCAGGTGGATTTGGTTTTAATTCCTAACCCTTCTGTTTCTTAGTCTTGTGACTTTGGCAAGTTTAAAGCATCTCTGGGCTTTCAAGTTTCCCTATATAAAATAAGAATAAAATATATCTCAGATATTTGGTGAAAGGCTTGAAGAAGTGAATAAGTGAGGTGCTTGATCCCTAGCAGGTTGTCAGTAAGTATGTGCTGGTTTGTTCCTTTCTTTCTTTCCTTTCTCATTATTTCCTAAATGCTTCTTGATTATTCTGATTCCTGGTGCTCTAACTCTCCCTTTTCTGAACTCGAGGGCATTATTGATCCTGCCATGCTTGTGTATCTGTGAAAAAACAACTAAAAATACTTAACAGTAATAATGTCTAATGCCCTCTCTACAACTAGGTTAGAATTTCCTTGGTTGCAAATGTATCTTAAATTTATTTATATCTCTCTGGTACTATGCCTTGCACATTGGAGATGCTTGATAAATATTCTTGTTGTCTTGCTAATGCAACACTGATAACTAGAAACCTCAAACTTATCATTATCCATATTTAATCTTAACATGTTTGAGTCTATATGAAGACTGTAGAGTTGACACAGACTATCAGCGATGATAAAGTCCTTTTTTGACCTTAGTAGAGGAAATTTAAAGCATCCCATTTCTCAAGGAGGGCTGAAATTTCCATAAGGCTCTGGATATGAGAATGGGGGAAGGTATTCTTTTGTGGAACTTCTTGGCAGTTACGAGGGCCACAGAAGACTCAGTCCTGGCAAGAACATTTCTTCAAATCAATGTTTTTTGTTTTTGTTTTTGTTTTTTGAGGAGACAAACTTTGGGAACATGCCATCTCTGATCAAAAACTATAACTTGTCTTCTCCCTACTCACCCCTATGCTGAAATCTGGCTCCATGATTATTTATATATAGTTATTTACTTATTTTCTTGCTTCCACTCATCATTTCCAATTCTTACATTATATTGCTGGTATTTAGAATCACATCCTGGAAGGCATTTTTTTTCCTCATTGAGTTTATTGGTACATTTTAGGTATGCAGTACAGTTACATTCATCATTGGGATCTTGTACCTTTACATGACAGGTCTTGGTTCTCATTTTTCCCCTTGTCCCTGCCCTCCCTTCACCCCCCCCTCCCCTCCCCATTTACAAACATTTTATTTCCATTTTGTTCATTTTCTCCTATTTTTTCTTTCCCTTATTACCTTTCCCCTACCCTTCCCACTTTCCCTACTCCTATTTCACATTGTCAATTATCTCATTAGGATCTTATGTACCATTATAGTTTTTCACACCAGAGAAACTATTTGGTATTTACACATGTGTGACTTGTTTATTTCACCTAGGAGTGTATCCTCAAAATGTATCCATTTTCCTATGAATGAATCCAATTTCCCATTGTTTATGGCTGAGAAGTATTCCATTTTATAGAAAAACCACATCTTCTTTATCCAGTCTCCAACTGATGAGCTAATAGGCTGTTTCCAATTTTTAGCTATTACAAACTGTGCTACTATAAACATAGGTGTGCTGATAAATAATCTGATGAAAACTATTCTTCATAAATCACTGCTTGCTGTTTACTTAGAATAAATTCCTAGAAGTAGAATTTTGGGGGTGTAATGTATGTATACTTTCAAGTGGGTAAAGTTACATATACAAATGTACATATGTGTTTTTTATAATTAAAATATCCCCCCAAATATTATGCCAAACTCATATTCCTGCTACTGGCACATGCAAATGCTCATTTTGCCAAGAGAAGAATATTTGAAAGCTAAATAGTAAATATAATTCATTTCTGAGAGCAAGCAAGTTTATAAAGCAACTCAGTTTTTCTTTTCCTTCCACATATTTGACCGAGGAGGAGAAATGCTGAAGGAAAGAAGGCTAAACAGATAGCTTCTACGTATTTCAAATTTTGAATAAATTCTTGACTGGAAAAAATGAATGGTTAAGAAAGTTGGTAAGATGTAATGGCACAAAAGTTGATATGTGATTCTACGCGTGCCATCACGTAGCTCCTTCTCTCCCTTTTACTCACTGGAAATGACAGGACTTGGACTGCGTTCAGCTCTGGATATATGGGAGTGATGTTCCCCACATGGCTGAAGGGAAATGGCTCAGACATGTGCATTCCTGAGGCCAGCTGAGCAGTGTGGTCTTGGTGAATTCCTGTGTTTCAATCAGGTAGCTGCAGGGGTGGTGCTGGGTAAGGTTAGTTTGGAATTGCTTTGTCTGGGTTTAATATTCATAAGTACTTTGGGTAGGTAAAATAGGGTTTCCAGGCATGATGACCATCTTTCCGTGTGGGTTGCTTATATCACCTGTTTTTAAATAGTCTTCAGATTACTGAAAGGGCACATGTTTTTCAATATTTACAAAGGAAAAAAGAAAATATCTCACAAAACAATCACATAAAATAGGTATTGTTTCCTTTATAATATATTTACTTTCCACCTCTTTTTCTCATTTATATGGCTTCTTTACATAATCAGAGTTGAAATACATGTGTTCTATATTTCTGTCTTGTTTTTTCACAAAACAGTATTATAATTATTTTTATTTATAAAATATCCTTTTAAGTGTGTTTAATGGGCACCTGATATTTCATTGTATTTCTATGTATTCTATGTATTTCTGTAATCACTTAAAATGTTCCCATTGTTGAGTGTGAACTTACCTTGATTATTTTTCTAACAGAAGTAACAAAGTCATGGACATTTTAAAACAGAAATCTTTGCTGAATTTTTTAAATTTCCCTCACATATGTTCTTCTACAAGTATGTGTTTGTTTTTTTTGTGTGTGTGTGTGAAAAGGAAACTTGATGATTAAAACATGAGTCTTTAAAGCTTATCTTTCTCTTAGTTTACTTACTTTCTGCCTGTGGGTTATAGGACCATCATTTCCTTATGCTTATTTCTTTGTTTGTTTGTTGAGACCAGATCTCCCTATGTTGCCCAGGCTGGCCTCGAACTCCTGGCTCAGGTCATCCTCACACCTCAGCTTCCTGAGCTGGGATCTGCTTTTTTCTGTCCATTTAGTTTAAAATAATAGGCCTGGTGCCAGTGATGTCTCAGCTTCTACAAGGCCCCTCTACTTTGGCTCTCTCATCTTGATTGATCATTATCTTGAACCCCAACCCTGCTTCCTGATAAAACTTGCCCACCGACGGGGGCTCCTCCCAGGACAGTCATCACTTTGATCCTCAAATTTCCTTCCACTGCCTGTTGCCTCCTGCTTGGACGCTGGGGCTGCTTCAAGGAATGAGGCTCTTCTGCCCTTGAGCTCTGTTTGATCCCAGCTTGTTCACCTGCTGGTAATGGAAAACCAAAGGTGTGGAACCCAGAGCCTCTGGACTGCACTGCCTTCTAAGCCCGCACAGCATGAGGCTCACACCTGTGTCCCATTTACTTAGCAATGGGAGAGGAAAGCACCCTAAACCATATCCAGAGAGACAGAGACAGGAAAAGCCATGGAAGGGTCTAAATCGATGAATTATTACTCTTGAAAATGAAACGAGAGGGAAGCAGAGCTACTGTTCCCTTGAAGCCCCCATGAAGGCAATGAGTTTTGTTGAATTGAGTTGGAAACCTAGTGTTAAGAGGCTGAGGTTCTGTTTCAGTTGTGTAACTTTAAGAAAGTGATATTAACCGCTTAGACCTCTTTCCACTCAACAAAAAAGAGAAATCAATATGATCCACTCCCTTTACAATCACAGTGCCATCTGTGAAAATGCAAAAATCCATAATCGTTGTCTTGTATTCCTCACAGGACAAGGAGTTAACAGATGGCCATTATTCCTAGAACCAGAGCTCAGATAAACTTTGTGTTGCATTTGGTTCCAGTGCATCGGTCCATGACAGTATTGCAATTTATTGTTGACAGGGAAGCGTCTTGATGACATGAAGCAGGTCTCGAGGTGCCATCTCCTCTGAGATGTACCCAGCTAGCGTGTATCAAACACCCCTGCCACTCGGGTAACTGGCTTGACTTCACATTCTCTGCTTTGCATGTTTGCTTTAGTTCCCCCACCTGGGATACAAAGCGTAATTTCTCATTATTGCTATTATTAGGGTCATGAGCTTTGGTTACTTATTCCAATAAAAGGAGAAATGTTTGTTTCTAAGCTGAAACTACTTTTATTAGTTTTAGTATGCAGTGTACTAAGATAACAGCTCTATAAGCATTAAAACATATGATCCACGTGACCACCTTTTGACATAGGAAATAGGCACATTTCTTTTTTTCTCATTTTATAGATCAAGAAATTAAAACCTAAAGGAGTGAAAAATATGCTGCAGCTGAGATTATGTGAACCCCATAGAACCTTAGACTTGGAGGTTTTTAGCATGCTGCAATTACTCCTTTCTGGAAGGCGCTGTTTCAGTGTGTGTGTGTGTGTGTGGGTGGGTGTGCGTGTGGGTGTGGGTGTTGTGTGTTCCTGCCCAACTCAACCAGACATTTAAAATGTAATATTTTTAATGAAAAATGTGTCCAGCTCTTGGTTGTTATTATATTATTTCGTTTCTTTTGTTGTGGGAGAAGTTCAACTGACTTGGGCTTGGTTGGGCTCAACAGCTTTTGTTTTGGCTCCACGATGTTGCATTTTTGGTGCAGAACTGACCCAGGGGGGCCGACTCTTAACCCGGACATGCCATTTATAGTGGAGCCAGGGGTTTGGAACTCTAACCTCGCCTTTCATGTTTCAGAACTGGTCTCTATTTCTGCAGATTTTTTTTTCATTCACTGGAAATATGTCCTTTTTCATCCTTTAGACCTGAAGCACAAACTCTGCCAGGTGAATTTAATTTATTTCTGTGCTGACCACACCACTATTATGTCTTTCCTTACTTTTATTCTTAAAGGGGTATCCTTCTGCTGAAATGTTGGTGTGACATTTCTTCATAGAAAAATAGTCTTCTATTTAATGATGCTCTAAGAAATGTTCTTAAAAAGGAAATTAACTGGTATGGAAATCAGTGCAGAAAATCTTTGTATTTAATTCACATGGTTCATGTAACTCTAGTTTTTGTTCTTTCCTTGGTTAAAATTTTGAAACCAAAAAGATGTAAACACTGATTGATATTATTTTTATTGCATTTGGGGCCATTTGGGAATACTGTATTTGTTTTCTCATGGGCTTCATCAACATAACTTGTCTCAAGAGAGCTTCAAGATGACAGTCAGGTTCAGTCCCAGAATGCACCTGTGCGCCACTGAGTCAGCTGTGCCCCTCAGCTCTCAAGAAACTCTCGGAGCCTCATGCAGACCTCTGCATAAATGGGAATCTGGCCCACTTGTCTAGGGAGATGAACTGAAGGAGCATGCGGGCCAAGAAAAAACCAACTGAGAAACCGAAATCCAAAATTCTATGCCAAAGAGCAAGATCAGAATCTTTAAAGCCTAAAATTATTGGTATTGTTGATATATTTTTCTTTCTATGACTCTGATCATCTATCCATTCTTCTGTATCATTAACATATATTTGGTGGCTCTCTTGAATGGTCCGCAAACTCCAGTGTCCACATGTTTCATAGGAACAGATTGTTAAAGTACAAGATCCTGGGTCATTTCCAGTGATCACATTCAGAGGAAGCTCAGGAATTTTTCTTTTAAGGGACTTGCAGGTCACCCTGACCCAGGTGGCCCTGTGCATGCACCTTGAGGAGTGATGTTATGACACCCAAGGCCAAGGATGCAGCTGCAAACAGCGCTGCAAACATGGAAGGGGGCTGATTCACTGTTTAGGAAACTTCAAACACAAAAGGGAAATGGATTTTAGTGCTAACGATTACCATCATCATCATCATCACCATCACCATTCTAACTACTATACACCAGGCCTTACTGTGGATTTTCATCACCTATCCGCAACATTGAGTCCCCATAATAACATCATTACTCCTATTTTACAGTGAAGGACACCAAGGTGTCTGTCCAAGGGTGGGAGCCCAGGAGTGGCTCACCCCACAATCATAACTTGACCTTCTGTCCTGTGCTATCTCTCCAGGACTGTCTTGGGCTGTAAGTCACAAAGCCAGGCAGCGTGTATTGTGGGAATGATACACCCAAGCTGGTTTAATGAGCACCCTGGAGAAAGAACTCACATTTATTGAGTAGGTATTGCGTGCCATGACACATGTGCCTTTAACGTTTAAACTTCACCTTGAGGAAGGTCTATGTCACCATCCCACTCCACATTCAGTGTCCTCGTGTACCAGGAAGGGAGAATAAAACACCTCATTTCACAGGGTTAGGAGGATGGAATAAAGTAGGAAATGTAAGGTGTCACACACACGGTTTGGCAGTAGCACTCATTAGACATTAGCTTCTATTACTTTCTCCATCATTTAAATTTTTTTTACAAATATTATATATATTTTATGTACAACATAATGTTTTCATATGTGCATGGATTGTAGAATGGTCAAATAAGCTATTTAGCATAATTTATCTCCTCACATACTTTTTTGTGGTGAGAACATTTAAAATATATTGTCTTGGCAATTTTCATTTGTACAATGCATTGTCCCCATCTTTACTTAAAGCTGAGAAATCTGAGGCTGAGGAAAGTTTGAGAAATCGGTCAAGGTTTCCATCTAGCAAGAGGTAGGCCTTGCTTCTCTGCCTGCTTACTCTGCTTACATATGCCTGCAGGAAGAGAAAAAGTCAAAGGTCTTTTCAGTCCCATAATGGACAGTGCCAGCGAGGGGACAGCCCTGGGATCTGGCCTCACAGGATGGGAAGAGTTTCAAGGACAGAACGATAGGGGAGGATACTCCAGTTTTTGCCCATGCTATTGAGTTTCACTGAAATTATGACTTAATCCAAATTTCTCAAGCCTTTGGCTTTCAGAACTTTTGCCAAAACAAAATTTGGACAGATTTAAGAAAAGTGTCCCTGGATTCTTTCAAGGTACTCACAAGAAATGTGCAGGGGACACTTGTGTGTGTTTAGCATGGAAATGAAGGTTGGAAGGCAAGGTTGCTCACAGATGGAACACAATTGCTGAGGAGGTGGCCACAGACATCCTCGTGGACCCTGGATGCTCTCATGAGCCTACAGCTGGTCATGACCAGGCATACATGGCTCTGCACCATAGGGAGAATGAGGGAATTTCTACTGCCATGAGCCTTTCTGGAAGAAGCCAGAGCTAAAGTGTAGTTCCTGAGACCTAGAACTCCTCGCACTGGCTGTAACTCTGCACCGGTGAGACATCCCTTCAGCACCATGGACTCACAGGAGCCCATGTCTCCACCAGGGAAGCTGGAGTGGAGCAAACAGAAGGACAGAGTCAGGGCTGGAACCTGCTCTCCTTCCTAGCCCAAATGTGATCTGCAGAGGGTCAAGTACAGAGCCCCTCCATATCCATGTCCAAAGGGAGCTCTGGAGGGAAAGGGACACTAGAAAATTCCCCTTTTTTGTCTCCCTACAAATCCCCCTATGTTCAATCCTCCCATGGGAGACATTCTTTTTTCTTCACCTTGACAGTTCCTTAGTTTAACCCGTTCATTTGTTTACTTATTCACAAAGTACTTATGAAGCCCTGGCCACATAACAGATACCACCCTGATGTCCATAGAGACAATGGTGAAGAAAGGAGGCAAAAACCTCTCTCTCTGCATTAATCTTTTAGGGGGTAGGAAGGGACAAGTTATAAACAAGACAGATATTCAAAAGTATGGTACATTGGGAACAAAAGCAGTAAGAAGAAAAATAAAGAGAAAGTGAGAAGGAAGTTGGTGGGAGGGCATATTCAATCAGTGAATGGGTAGTGAATGAAGGTTCCCCAGAAAGATGATGTCTAGGAAAATGTCACCCAAACTCCTAGGTGAATAAGGTCCCAGGCAAAGCAGCAGAGCCAAGGCCGGTGGTGGGGCATCTCTGGCACACTGGAGAAGATAGTGGAAAGCTACTTCCACAGAGTACAACAGAGGGAGGCTACTGCAATAAGCCTAGTTACTGATTGACTCTGGGTAGGTGGTATTTACTGTTACATTTGAATTGCTGTAAATGCTAATCATGACTCTCACTATGGTTTGAATGTGTCTCCTAAAAGTTCCTGTGTTGGAAACTGAAACCTCAAATTCATATGTTAATGATATTTGGAGGTGGAGCCCATGGGAGGTAAGAGAACCCTCTTACTAGCTGAGGTCAGGAAGGTGGGACCCCCATCACCATATTAGTGGCTTAACAGAAGACAAAGAGACCCAAGCTGGCAAACTTGCTCTGTCTCATTTTGTGATGCTCTATGCCATGTGACGATGCAGAAAGAAAAATGACACGTGGCCCTCACCAGATACTAGCACCATGTTCACAGACTTCCCAGCCTCCATACCATGAGCCGATGGACCTCTACTCTTTGTAAAGAACCCAGGGTGTGGTTTTCAGTATGGCAACAGAAAACAGAGAACAGTTCTCTGTCCTCTCTTTATTAGGCTCTGTAACATTTCCTCCATCAGCATAGCATGCATGAAGCAGGTCACACTAGCTGTTCTCACTGTACCATGTCCCTGCTAACTCTGAACAGAGACAGTGCTGGCACCAAGAACTGCCGGAAAAGGCTGGGTTGATAGAATGGCAGATACTGATTCTCTCAACACTTACTCCAAGGCCTTATCATGTGTCTTCACATACTTCAGAGGCTGGGAACAGGGAAAGTGGAATGATGTTTTCCATTCTCTTGTAGCTACGGTTTCTAAGGTGATTTGAGTTCCACCAAGCACAAAGACTGCTGCAAGACCTGGAGGCAGAAGGGAGAGAGGGAGGTGGTGGCAGAGTAGAGGAAGATGGAATCTTTTGGAAAGTATCTGGGGGAAGCCAGGCATTCTCCACAGTGAGCTAACAGTCTAACATCACAGACTCCAAGTGGTGAGCAATAAGGAACTAGGAGTGTTCAAAAATATTGTTCTGTTGGTGCACTGTCCTCAGCTAGAGTCCTCAAACTTGGTTCCTTGGCCCTCCTGGAAATCTGTACATTTCCAGTTACCTGTAATGAACTCTCTCTGATTAAATGAAACCAAGGTGTCCGTAGTAGATGCAGCCATATAACCTTGATTTTAGGCCCCAGAAGGAGGAATAAGGGAGGGAAAGCATCAGTGTTCTATTCCTTCTAGGCTGCTCCTGGACGTTCTCCCAAGAATTTCACTTGCAGCTTACTGGGCATAAAAACTTATTCACATGGTCATACCTTGTTGCCAGCAGGCTGGGAAATGTGGTTTGGCTAGACACAGTTTCTCTCTTCTTAGTAAAAAATAGAAAAATGGATATTGAGTAGGAAATTTGTAGTTCCTGCCACAAGGATGTAAATTCTTTTAGGGCTCTAGGTACAAAGAGCTAAACTGCTTTTTAGAAATGTGTATATTCTCATCATCCTAAAAAAACAAAAGAAGACAACATGGGGAAAAATTAAATGTATATATCCAAATGTTTAGTGTAGTCATAAAATTCTCTCTTGGTGTCAATAAAAGTTTTCCACAACTACTTGAATGCCTACACTAATACCAGGATTTGTTCTAGAAAGTAAAGAGAGAGAATGAAACAAAAATTGCAAAAAATCCTGCTCTCCAGAGGATCCAGTCACAAAGTTTGTCACCATCAGGACTGGGCTATCATTCATATTGAGCCCATACAATTGCTCAGCTGAATATTGCTAATGGCTGAGAAAGTATTGTGATTTAGATTTCAGAATGTTTGATCTGAACCCTTCCGTCTGACAGAGACAGAATATAGAGTCAGTATTCTGCCGAGGACATCAATAATTTGTGACAATAAAATCATGTTGCTAGCATATGTTAACATGATGAACGCTTATCTTACTATCCTCGGGAGGGTGCATGTTTCCAGAGATGAGGAAAAGAAGAGTCGTGGCAAAACTATCGCATCTAAGAGAATAACCCAGCTCATGAGTAACGAGAAGTTGAAAGCCTGTGTTTGGGGCACATGTAGAAGTTGAGGGTAGCAGGTCTGAAAACACAAAAGGTGACTCAGGGTAGAGGGAACCAGGGACTGGTGCATTGTTGTGTAGATGACAAGGGAAAAGGTAACAGAGGCAGGAAATGAACTATGGTAAGGGGTGGGCCAGATCATAATACTGTATGAAAGATTGCAATTTTACCCTGTGGGTAAAGGGAGTCATTCAGAACTTCAGAGCAGAGATGCGATGTTATCAAGCAAACAAAAGCATAGTGGTAAAACTGTTGGCACGATGGACAGAATCTAGTACGCATATTTTGAACATTCAACGGAATGACAGTTATTATCATTTCATGTTTATAACATCAGTCTGGCAACAGGGTAAAGGAGGGTGGAAATAATGAAGAGGATTTGGACAGCTGACATTGAGTGCAGGGAGAAGAAAGAGAAAAGTTTCCAGAGGAAAACAGCACAACTGGCTGGAGATAAAGGACAAAGAGGAATCTAGGATTCCAAAACAGCTGCTTGGAAGTACGACGGGGCTGTTCATGGTAAAGGATGGATGAAGGGGATGCTCCTGCCAGGATAGACATGAGAGGCCTTTAGGACACACAGATAATCATGTCCCAATTTTCTATTCCAAACTCAAAATACAGCCCCTGCCATGCAAGGGACCCGCGCCTTCCATTCAGAGTGTAAGCAAAAGGCCCAGGGCAGAGGGACATCCTTCAATGTCACTGCTGGAGCACGCAAGAAACAGCCGTTGTCCCTTCACTGCTCCTTCTCCAATTAGAGGCTACTTCTTCCTGGCCTGGAAATCTCTTCCTTGCTGTGCTGCGGGAAGGAGAGCATCTGCTCAACTCCCTCAGGTTGGTTGTCACATGAAGGCACTCACCCAAACCACACTCACGCTTTTATTTTCTTCTGCTTTGATCAGCAGTCAGAGAGGAGAGAGGAGAACTGCAGTGGAGACTCTCTTTCTTCTGACAGAGAACGAGCTGGCCCTCGGGGACCTGTATGCCCACCTGGAACATTCAAATGCAGAGATGAGCAAGGTGCCCAGTGCTCAGGAACCGACTACTTGTGCAAGTCCTTTCCAGGGGGGAGGTCTGACGGGGCAGCTTCTTCGAGGATTAAAAGCCTTGTGATATACTTCCCTTGTGAAAATAGAATTTGTACATGTGCAAGCTACATGTTTTGCAGAAGCAGAGAATGTTCATAAATTAAATGCATATTATGAAGTTCTATTTTACTTGCAGCCCATTTCTTGATAGGCCCAGAATAACTGCTTCCAGACTATGGTATTGTATGACTCTGCAATGTGGCCTCTTAACTGAGACTCAACTCCACACCCAGGGAGAACAGTGCCCTATTTCCTCCCGCAGGTCAAAAGTGGATCCAAGGCCAACAAGGAGAAGAGTTCTGCCTCTCACTCTCCTAAGCCACTTGGTAATGTAAAACCCTGTGCAATCCCTTTGCCTTATCCCCATGCTCAGCTTTCAGCTTTTGCTGTCCCTTTAAAAGAAATATCAGTCAATGTTGGTATCAACATCAATTGGAATCTCATTGCTGCCACTGAGGAGCTCCAAGTTAGCTTGGCATAAGTCACCTTTTAATCTCAAGACTTCACTTTGCTGTCATGTAAAATGAGGCTATGACTAGCATTTACAGGGTTGTTATAAGATTAGATAATAGATTTCAAAGCGTGGAAAAATCTCAGCACTCCATCTGGTATTCTATAAGTGGTTCAGTGGTCCATTAATGGTACAAATGTTTAGATAAATGGATAGATCAAAAATGCACTTTCAATATGGCCAGCACATCCAAACCCAGAGATACAAGTTTCCAATAACAAATAACTATCTCTTGACTAAAGACTTAATAGGAGCCAATATTCCAAGCAAAGCAATGTCTTTGACTACCTACAATCTTTATGGGATGGGAGGAGCAAGACATAATATTTTTAGAGCAGTTCCCACTAATTATTTTTAAATTACATAAAAATCTTCTGTTTTTCATTAGGCAAAGCAACCCATTCATCTTGAGGTCTTGTCTCCAGCAGTGACAATTAAAGTTTTACAACAAAACAGTGATCATTGCCTCTGTCCTTGCAGAACTCTTCCTGTTTGTGGGTTAATTTATCCTCATTCCTGGAAGATTATACCTGTAAAAATTTAAGAATCTAACACAAGAGGCTCAGTTACTTTTCTAAATTACTCACCGATCTTATGTTTTCATGTTATTGGACTAGAATAACTATAACCACCCAAACACATCTGAAAACCCAGAAATGTAATTGCCAAGAAAACTTCTGACAAATCCCATTGGGCTTGTTTGATACAAGCTTAGTAACAGGATGCATTTTAGATCAGTCTGTTTTTCTGGCTAAAATTCCCCTTTGCTCCTTGTTTATGTAAGAATGTATTTGTGCTCTCCCAGGGACTGGACTTCAACCCTGTCCTCCCTCTGGGGTGCAGCTCTATAATGGACCAGTGGTTTTGATGGCTTCCCAAAGTCCTCTCTCCCAGCACACACGGTCAGGAAAGACTGAGTGTGAGCAAAGGAAAGAACAAGAGTGCCTTGGGGCCTTGATGATCTAACTGCTGTGAGTCTATGGAGTTGGCAGCAGCAGTACCAAGACTGCTTCTTAGACCTGAGAAGAGGTATGAATTAAATGCCTTTTCTGACGGGAAAGTGATGTTCTTAAGACTTACAGAGTGCACCATACACAGGAAGCCTCCAGACTTTCCTCTTCCAATCCATCTTTCCCTCCATCACTAAATCTGAGTACTCCAAGTTTATAATGAAAGCTTGAGCCCTTTGAGGCTTCGTAACGCCATTGCCGCTGATGCCTCTCTTATCCTGTACTTGTACCACACTGGTGTTGTTCTTCCCCTACTTCACCAGGATTATGTCTCTCGTGTCCTTTTGCTGATTGATGTTTTTGCCTGATGAAGTCGTACCCATTTTTCAAGGCCCAGCTTCAGTGAAGTCTACTCAGGGAAGAGTTTTCAGTGCCTATAGCTGACACAATGGCTTCTTCCTATATGTTCCTGCAGACTATACACAGTAGTTTATCATTATTTTCATTTAGTCCTTTTTCCTATTATAGCATTGTCTTCAAAGTGCAGAAACAGGAAGGGTGTGGGGTCACACACCTATAATCTCATCATCCTGTGAGGCTGAGGCAAAAAGATCAAAAGTTCAAGCCCAACCTGGGCAATTTAGCAATTTAGCAAGACCCTGTCTCAGTCAAAAAGGGTAAGGATATAGCTCAGTGGGAAAGCCCTGGGTTCAAACCTCGGTATCACTGAAGAAAAAAAAAAGGGGGCAAAGGACAGGAAGCATGTTTTATAAATATTATGTATTTAATTTTTTCAATAACAATTTAGGAATTAAAGAATGAGTAAATGAACCACCCAGCATGAGGGTCCAGTTTTATGTCTAGAGAAGATGAGAGACATCAAAGAGGGACAACTCCTTTCCATCTACTTTGGACCATTCTTCTGGCAGGGTTACTTCATGGAGGAACCCCTGGGAGTTGCTAATAAGAGATCTCCTGGGAAAGACTCTCTGTGCGCAGAAATGCAAGTGCCTTCTAATGGAAGGAAGGGGGCCTTCTGGATTGTCTGTGTTCCACCATGATCAGGGAATCGTGTGGGAGAAAGCAGGATACAGAGATTCCTTTACAGAAAAAACACAGCTCTGTGGCTGGGAAATTCTTCGAGTCATGTGCTCTGGAATGTGCGAGGGGAAGCGGTCTCCTAGGGTCTTGACTCACCAAGGCCTGAAATGGATGCCTGGGGCTGCTCTTCAAGGTCCTAGGACATTTAGATTCACAGGGGCCTGAGCCCAGTTGCACTGGCTGCATGTATCAGTACGAGCCTTAAATCAGAAGCACGGGTTACACCTCCTCCCCTCTCCCTGGCTTGGAGCCCTGCCCCCACCCCCACCCCATCTTCACTGCAGGCTCATTAAGGCCTTTCCCAGTGCAGAGACTCTGCATTTTGGGGACTGGTGGAGTGTTTGATATTTTCCACTCTGCGTGTCAAGGGCATTTACAGTCGGCGTCAGAGTGTTATGTCAGTCTGAGGAGGCACTTTGAAGTGTTTGTGGTAGAGGCCACATGTGCAGGCAAGATGTGAATCCTCCAGATCCTGGATCCCTGAGGTTCCTGCTCAGCTCTTTCCCACATCATGTGACAATGAACACCACTACTTAACCCTTCCCTCTTTGGTGCAGTGGATGGTTCTTTTCCCTTATTTCAAAAAGGCCTTCTATCCTCCTCCTACATCACAGTTTTGGAAGGGGTCTTGAAGGTCTCTCTCTTTGCCATCTGCTGACCACTTCCTGGACCTCTTTTTAATGGCTGTTTTTGCTACCTCTCCTCATGAATTTATGTGTACAATTATATTCCTGAAGAGTACTCTCGAAGCTAATGCATGTGTCTTCATACTGTGCAGATGGTGAAAGCACTGGGTTCCTGACACCTCAGACTATAGTAGAACCACTTCAGAGAGCTGACAGGCTGGCTAGCAACCCCCTTCATGAGCTACCACCCATAGCAGGGAGTCCAAATGTGAGCATTGCTTTCTCTCTCCTTAGTAATAATGATAACTCACCTTTCCAGCATTATTTAATCTCTTCCACGCAAGGCTCAGGACCTGAAATCTTGAACTAAAATAGCAAATAAAACAAAAATGTGAGAACTTTTAAATTGTTCTAGTAACAGTAAAGTTTGACTTTTTTTCCATTAAGTTTATTGGTACATTTTAGGTATACAGTACCGTTACATTCATCATTGGGATTTTGTACCTTTACATGATATATCTGGTTCTTATTTTTTCCCCATATCCCTGCCCTCCCTTCACTTCCCTTCCCTATTTGCAAACACTTTGTTTCCATTTTTCTCATATTTTTTCTTTCCCCTTTTTTTCCTTCCCCCTACCCCTTCAGCTTCTACTGCTTTAGCCCTTTTCTTCCTGTTTTACATTGTCAGTTATACATTTGATCCTTATTTACCCTTTTGGTTTTTCACACCTGAGAAACTATTCAGTATTTACATATGTGTGTGCTATTTATTTCACTTAAGAGTATGTCCTCATTATGCATCCATTTTTCTATCAATGTCTCTATTTTCTCGTTCTTTATAGCTGAGTAGTACTTAATTTTATTTAAAAAAAAAAATCTTCTTTATCCAGACTCTGGTTGATGGGCAGTTGGGTTGATTCCAAGTTTTAACTATTACAAATTATAAAATGGGTGTCGCATATCACTGTGGTATGATTCTTTTAATTCTTTTGGGAAGATACCCAAGACAGGAATAGCTGGGTCAAATGAGATCTCTAATCCTAGAGGTATCTCCATACTGATTTTCACAGTGGTTGCACCAGTCTATACTCACACCAACAATGGAGAAGGGTTCCTTTCTCCCCACAACCCCACCAGCATTTATCTTTGTTATTGGTTGATTTCTTGATAGCAACCATCCTTTCTGGGCTGAGGTGGCATCTCAGTGTTGAAAAGACACCCTATGAGACTTTGTGAGGAAATGTTATCAGCTCACCCTAGTCTCCGACTCATCTATGTGGTTTGGTATGTGTGGAGAAGGACTGAGATTGATAATCTCCTAAACTGCATTCAACCTTAGGATTCTGCAAGGCTCAGTTCTCCACCAGCCTGGAAAGGTCTTGGACCTGGCGGGAACTACTCAGGTGGAGAATGGAAGCTCTTTTCAGAGTCAGTAGTGGCCCATCTCTCTGAGGATTGGTTTACATTAACAAAACACTGGTAGTGCAGTGGGAACAGAAGTTAAAAGAACATAAGTATCTTTTAGGTACTCACAGATCAAGGCCTTTTGAAAAAGGTGCCTGGGACTCAACACCACTACCTAGAACAATCTCTGAGTATATTTATTATATATGAGATCAGCGTCTATAATAATAACTATATTTCTTCATTTTACTTTGTTGGTCTGAAGAAAGGCAGAGAATACCTTAACATTTGCCTATTAAAATATTAATAATAGTTACATTACAAGTAGTACATGACGTCAAATGTCACATAATCATAACTGAGCCAACTATTCTTCTCTCTCTCTCTCTCCCCCCCCCTTTCTCTTGCTAACTGTGAGATTATGGATGATCATTTCCATGAAAACTTCAAAAGGAGGCAAAAGCAAGTCTCACTGGAGAGGTTCCTTGTTAAGGTTGCATGAAAAGTAAAAGATTCCATTGAGTGAATTGACAGCCGTGATTCCATTAGTGATAGTGAAAGTCATCCTACACAATAACCTCCTCTCATCTTCCTCATACCAGCCATGAAGTTCTTCAATGGCAAGTGCAGGTTAACTTGTTCATATTTCTGTACACTTTCTATTTTCTTTATTTTGTATTATATTAAAGTGTTACAATCATTTTATATAAATTTTGGGGGTTTGTGGGATGAACCATCTGCATTTCCCTTATTTTAATGGGAAAATTCACTTCGATATAGAAGTGGTTTGGATTACAAGCATGTTTCCAGAATGAATTATGCTTGCAAACCAAGGTTTTGCTATACTATCCTTGGCTCCTAGATCTCAGAGAGGTTAAAAGTGTGCAAAGGTCATATTAGAAAATGGAGGATCTATCTGGGTAAGGGCCCCAAACTACCTGACTCTAAGTAATGTCCATGTCATTGTCTTCCATAGCACAATTTTGTCTTTTTACCTGCTAAGACAATGCCTAGGGTGCTGCCAGCCCTTGCCCTACATTTTCCCAGCTCTGTGAAAAACAGCTGAAATGAAGAATGAGTGAATGGAGGTAAGGAGCCTGAGAAAGGTGCTGAATCCTAAGGCAACACCACCTCTCAGTCCCTGTATGAGAGTCTGCCCTGGGGTTTCCCACCACAAACAGGACACTGTCCCAGTGCTCCGCCTCCTCATCTTTCGGCTTCCGTGCCCAGAAATCCTCACAAGCTTCAGACTCGAACACCTCTTTATTTCCAGGCTACTAGGCACCCAAAACAAACAAAACAAAACAAAAACAGGTCAAGGAGCAGGACAATGACTTACACAGTTTGTCAGAATAACTTTGCTATTTTTGTGTGCTGCACACAGGGTCAAGATGTCCTCTAATAATTGGGTTTTTGCACCCAATTGGGGGTAGGAGTGGTCGCACTATGTTTTTTGTTTTTGTTTTTGTTTTTGTTTGTTTTGTTTTGGCACTGGTTGGAACATGAAACCTTTCAGGTCACTGTGTCCTGGAAAGCAAAGTTTGAGGTGGAATAGTGTCCAAGATATGTGATCCCTAAAAAGCCCACTGGTCCAGCATGTGAGTCACATTTTCAATCAAAAGTGGCCCCTCAAATCAATAGTGAAGACCTTGGTCCAGGCATTGCTGTGGCTTCTCCCTTAACATCTCTCTGTCCTTACCAGACCTTATTTCATTTTGTCTCCAGTGTACCAGAAAGGGGGAGATTGTTTTAACTGTTGTTAAATGAATTAATTCAAGTATTTTTATTTGTTTTAGAGCCAAGTTGGCAGCAGATTCTCACAAGAGAGGGGATTGGCAGCTAACAGAGTGTAAAATTAGGCATTTGTCATGACTCAGCCTACTCAGAAACCTAAAAAAAGTCTCAAAACTTAAAGGTCAAAACTAATAGGATGAATGTCTGTCTGTCTGGTTTTTTAAAATTAGTAAACACAGTTGTGGTCCTCAGTCTGCTAGCCTATATGATTATTCAAGATAATTAACTTGTTCTTGTTTTTTTTTAATTGTCCTAGATTTCCTCTACACTTTTTAATTTTAGTTTCTTCTATCTTCATATTTGTCCCTGCTTACTGAATTGTGTTGTTCTTTTCTTTTCTTCTTCTTCTTTTATTTTTAGAGAGCCTCTGTCTTTTCTCTCTCAATAGTGATGCTCTAGACTGAACACGGTGGGGAAACCAGTGGGAAATAATGCAGTTTGCAAAAGAGAGCACCCATTTTAAATCTCTGTCCTCGGGATTATTTGCCTCCACCTGAGTAAACTTCCCGGCAGCTCCCACCCCAGCCTTGCCTGTCCGCTGGGATTGCCTTCCTTCTTTAACCTTTCTGTTTTCCTGTTTTCTTCCCTCTTCAATTTCCTCTGCTTCCAACCCAAAGAGAACAACAGTAGTAGCTCTTCTCCATTCATATAATGTTGAGCGTGTTTGAATCTTGTCATTTAATCATAACTGGAATCCTCAAAGGTAATGAATTTCTCCCCTATATGTAGATGAGGAGTCAGCACCCAGCCTGGCCAGCCAGCAGACACACAAGGATTCTGCCCAATCTGCCATGTCACCTCCATCCTCCATTCCTCTCTTGGCCTCAGGCCTGCAGGTCCCCATCACCAAGAGCATCCCGGGTTCAGGGTGGCTCAGTCTAAGGTCCAGATTCGTGGGACTTGAAACCTTGCCACACAGGCTGAGGCTTCTTGGGGGGTGGTCTCAACAAAGGTGTTCCAAGGTCAGTGGGAAGGTAGTGGGAGGTACGAGCCCTTTCCTTCTTTTTTTTATCAGTGCTATTCCTTTAGATAAAGTTGCATTTTATTAACACAGTCTGCATTTATAACAGCAGTTTTGTTTTACCTTAGGATACATCCTAACCAAAAAGTGAAAGTAAAACTACTTTTTAGTAGTGAAACTAAATTCATTTAGTAGTTTCACTTAAAACAAATTAGCATTGTGATTATTACTGAAAGACATTTGATTGCCACAAACGAGTAGGGAAGTGAGTAAGAACCACTTAGCATTTTATAATTTAAATAGATGAAAATATTACCTTTCCATATTTAAAGATTTTATGTCAGATATTGTACAAAATGACAAAGGTTAAGTTTTAGATCTAGGAAAAAGTGTTTAAAACCGCCAATGCTTTTGTGCTAAGGATATCAGGAAAAGACAAAGACATCTAAATGAAAAATCCTCTGCTTGTTTTTAGGTAGGTCATGTTGACAAAAGCTTTATTTGTAAAGATCAGGTGATTACTTTACCTATTATAAAATGATATTCTGCAAAAAATTACATGATACATAGAATTTTCTTCCTAGCTTGAAGTAAGATGTATTCTAGTATTGCAGTGTTGGTAAAAAGAATTAAATAGGAAAATGAAAATTTCAGTGATCTAAATGTCAAATCATATCTTTTCTTTTGTTATTTTGGTGAGTCAACTGTGTATAAAATAATAATAAATTTAAATAGTAAAATAATGATTTATATTAATTTGGCTCTGAAAGTTGTTGCTACTTTCACCAAAGTCAGCTAAATCAAGGGTGGTTCATTTCAACAGGTTTTATTTAATGCAATATCTATTTATTTGTGGCTCATTTCAACTGAGCATCTTATGAAATTCCCCTAATTCTGGAATAATGCATATTCCCTTCTCCCAGTGTTTGCTGTCATGTAAGGATTATGAGTCAGTGGAAGGATTCTTTCTCCATCCCTTTGCTAAGCCGAGGGGGTGAGGGTGGTGGAGGGTGTAGAAAATAGTGGGCTCCCCAGCTTTGGTTCTCTTAAGGAAGATTAAAGATGCTTTGTCCTGCCTCTTCCTTTCCTCTCAGGAACAAAGTGTGTGAAGGTGTCTTTATTCATGCCTTTATCTCTCTGGGTACTGGCTCTGTCTGCAGATTAAGAAAGTTGGTCCCAGTCTACTGCAACAGTCGAGTGAGTTGTTACAATTTTAGATTCAAGGCCATCCTAAAATGATGTGATTTTCAAGGCCCAGTGAAAAGTGAACATGCAAGTCCTTTTGCTGAAAGGACAGAAAAAAATGCCATTTTTTAGTAAACATTAAGTTTTTTCTCTTTCCGCCTTTCCTCTTTTCCTCTTCTCTTTTTCTCCTTGTCATGTGGTTTTTATTTGCTATTTAATGTCATTTTAAGTAAACTGAAACATTTTAATTATTACCATGAACTTTTTCATTCATCTTTGTATTGTGCATTGACAGTCTGAAATGAAAATATGAGAGCATTTAACTCCTATACAAAACTACCAAAATTTTTTTCAGTACTAGAGATTGAACCCTGGGCCCTGTACACACAAAGCAAGCACTCTAACACTGAGCTACTTGCCCAACTCTTTTTAATTTTATTTTTGCAACAAATTCTTACTAAATTGTCCAGATTGGCCTCAAATTTGTGCTCCTGCTCCCTCTGCCTCCCAAGTATCTGGGATTACAGGCTACTGCATCTGGCAAAGATTTATGACTGTTGTAGTGCTGAAGGTTGAATGCAGGGCCTTGCTCATGCCAGAGAAGCCCTCTCATCTTGAGCTGCAACTTCAGCCCCTTTGGAAGAGACTGGAGAGGTCTAGTCACTTTAAATGCAGTGAGTGCTTTATTTATTTATATATTGCAGTGTTGAGAATTGAACACAGGGTCTTGCACATACAGTGATACTTCAAATCAGAGACTTGACTCATTATGGTTGCAAACTGAACTGGATGAGAACTGAATCAAATTCAGTGGTTAGATTACTTTACTAGCCTTATGTCTGGAGTACTAGACAAGTAGGCTGCCATTGAACTGTATTTCCAGGCTCCAAAAGTCTTAATTTATAGTTGATGGTGCTGGAGGGTATCTCGAGCTGTCCATAAGAGAGGAACACTCACCAAGGAGCAATAGAGGACACTTCTTAAACCTGATAAGGTCAACTAAGAGAAAAACCACAGTTAATACCATTCTTTTTTTTGGGGGGTACCGGGGATTGAACTCCGGTCCTTGCGCTTGCAAGGCCGGCCACCAAACTGCTGAACTAAATCCCCGGCCCCTATCAATACCATTCTTAATGGTGAAAAACAGAATGTTTTCCTTTTAAGATTAGAAAAATTTTTTTAACTGCATGAATGCACTTATTCCTAACATCCCAAACCCAGTCTGGGCTCCTCCCTGCAGTGGTTATAGAGGGAATAGGGAAGATAGCACTGAGTCCCAGGAGCAAGGCAAATAGTCAGCTGTTAACGCTTCTGGGGAAGAGGCAGCAGTGGGGACTGGCTAGGAACCAAGACTCCAAATCCCTGGAGCATGTTTTTTTTTTTTTTTTTTTTTGTCACATTGGAATTTGAAAAACACAAATTCAAAGTTAAAATTGTTAAGAATCTTAAGAATACAACCAAAAGACTTTTAATTCTATCTGGGAGACTATTTTTAGCATAAAGACCCGGACCACTGAATTGATTGCATGCATGCTCTGCCTAGAATTCAGTATTGGGAAGTTCACTTGTCCATCAATAATATTACCTTAATATTAACTTTATTATTAAATGAAGTAATACTTTGGTTGCCATGTGACCTGTCACTTTGTCTTAATTTTCAATTGGTTCAGATCTATGGCAAAGATGAGAATCCCCAAAATCTAAGCTAACCTAGCTAATCTTTAATTTCTGAAAACAGTACAAGAAAAGCAACAACTGGGCCATATACATCTTGGGATCAAGTTGTGTACTTCTCAAATTAGATTAAGTACTAACTGGTGGTTAAAAACGTGGGCATTGGGTTCAAACAAATTTGGACCTGACCTCCAAGTTCTATCATTTTTAACTAACATTTGCTGCCAAGTTATCTTTTTTTTATCTTATATGTAAAATGCATATGGCTGTAGTATCTACTTCTAAATATTGTGAAGATTTAATAAGATAAGTATTTGTCACACTATAAGCACTCAAATATGCAATTTTGTGAGTCAACTTAACATAAACCGTGTTCTAGCAAAATTGAAGATCTGTTAATACAACCTGTTGAGTTAAAACCATAGAACAGTGTTACTGACACCTACGGGAGATGATTTCAAAACATTGCAATGACACTAAGTAGGTAATACTGTGGAAGAGCCCTCAATGTCCAAGTGCAACTCCCCACAAACCCAGAAATGTCTTCTTTCGGCTGTGTTAATAACTAAATTATTGCCCAGAGATGATTTTAAAGGTGCTCATGTCTATATCCACTAACATTTAGAATTTTATTCAATGTTATAAAATAGATTAATATTTGAAAAAGTTTTTAATTGCATTGATTTTTGTTATTTCATTTTATCATGATTTCTGTTTTTTAATCTGTCAGCTAGAACATCTCAATATTTCCAGAGAATTATCTACTTCTGGTTCTTCCCAAGAAGTGAACAAATTTGTTTCCAGGGCAGTGTTACCCTGTAGTGAGATGTTATAGTACCTTGAGCTCAGAGGTCAGGAAAGTCTGATATCGAAGCTCAGAGCTACCTCAGTTCTTCTGTAACATTAGAAAACTTCTTCAGTTCTCCTAAGCTTTATTTCTCTTATCCACAAAATGCAAATAATAATAGTACTTTAATGTTCATTATTGAGAAAAGAAAATGAGATTATTGTGCCAGGTCACTGACAAACAATAAGCACTCGATAAATAAATATTTGCTGTTAACTAATGTTATTATTTTTTGCTTGCTTTCACTAACTCTCCCAGGCTGCTATATGTCATAAAGAAATTAGTATGAACTCATGTCTAAAGTATGTACTTTTTTTTTTTTACAACAAAACTTGAAAAGTTATTTAAAAACTTCTCAGGGGTTTGTCATAGAACTGAGAATTTACAATAGAGGAACCAGAGTCCTTATATCTTCATCAAGTCACTGCATAGATATTCTTCAGAGTTGAACAGTACCTTGTATAGTCATGGAAAAAAAAAGATTTGAATATGCTTATTGGTTTATTTTTTTATATGGTAGTGGTGTTTTAAATTTTTAACAAACAAAACAGCTGCTACCACAGAGAAGAAATAATTGCCATAATTATGACGTTTTATGCATTAGAGTCTATGCTAAATCTTTATATGAATTTTAAATAAACTCACAAAATAGATGTTATAAAAATTGTGAAACTTCAATTTATTGGGTTACAAAAATTGACCGAGGTCTCATGCATGGTAAGTGGTAGAATTCAGGATTGAACATAGTTCTGTTTCATGAGCACACTCCTTCCCCAAACAGTAATATTTTGAGCTAATTTCTTTCAGCTGTGACTTTCTAGCCCCAAGAATTTTTCATTGTTACATTAGAATCCTGTATCTTAGCATATGAGGTATATCGGTGGTCAAAAATCAGCAAAATTTATGCTTAGGAAACCTTTAAGACCCCATATGCTATTTTGGTACCTATATGGAAAAGAGGAAACCATATCACTTCTTTGGTAAAAAGATAAATACTGGTAGCATTTCTTCTCATTAATTTTATACACTTATACATTCCCATTAATATACATACTTCTACTTATTAAGAACTTTAAATGGTTGCTAAATGTATTATGTATTTATTATAATTCAATAATTCCACCTGAAAGTATCTTTCTTAAGGCTATAATCCCCAATGCAAAGAACATATAGGCACAAAGGTGTTTATATTGATTTTATCTAAAATTTTAAATTAAATATGCATTCTAAAAATGCAAGGTGGGTGTAACAGATGAAAGTTAATCAATGTAATACATCATATAATGAAGAACAAATATTTCAATATTCTCAGTATTTGAGAAAATCCAAGACCCTTTCATAATAAAATCTCTTAATGAATTAAAATACAGGAGAATTTTCAACTAGTTAAGATATTTGCAAAAACTCATAGCTAACATTATATTTACTAATGAGAGACTGAATGTTTTCTCCCTTAAAATCAGAAACAAGAAGAGGATATTTGTTCTCATCATTTCTATTTCATAATGTATTTGAGATTCTGGCAAAGGCTATTGTGTAAGAAAAAAGAAAAAAGCAACTAAATGAGCAATAAAGCAGTGAAACCACCTTTATTTATAGATAATATAATCATATATATATATATATATATATATATGTGAAAAATTATAAGGAATACACACAC
Source organism: Fukomys damarensis (assembly GCF_012274545.1). Classification (NCBI taxonomy): domain Eukaryota; kingdom Metazoa; phylum Chordata; class Mammalia; order Rodentia; family Bathyergidae; genus Fukomys; species Fukomys damarensis. The sequence continues at coordinate 38,836,930 of NW_022900931.1, read as the reverse complement.
ATATGATCCAAACCAGGTATCATGGCACACACCTATAATCCCAGCACTGTGGGAGGCTGAAGCAGGAGGGTCACAAATTTGAGCCTAGCGTGGGCAATTTAGTGACTTAACAAGGCCCTGTCTCAAAATAAAAAATAAAGAGCTGGTGTTGTAGGTCAGTATACAAACTCTGTATTCAATCCTCACTAATGAAAAGTAATTGAAAAATTATTCAGCAGTGTGGCAGGTTGCAAGCTTAATATGCAAAAAACAATTTACTTCTATCCACTACCAATGAGCAACCTGAAAATTTAATTACACAAGGAATGTCATTTATAATACCAGCAAAATAAAATATTTAAGAAAAATGTAGCAGAAAAAGTATAAAACTTGTACATAGAAAGCTACATAAATGTTGGAATAAATTAAACAAGAAATACATAAATGGACATATATGCCATGCTGGTGGGCCAGAAGGTTTCACATTAATGAGAATAGCTGGGCATGGTGGCTCATGCCTGTAATCCCAGCCCTCGGGAGGCTGAGGCAGGAGGATCGCTATGAGTTCGAGACTAGCCTGGACTACATAGTGAGTTCCAGGTCAGTCTCAACTACATAGTGAGACCCTGTCTCAAAAAACCAAAAAAAAAAAAAAAATTAATGAAAATACTATCCCAAGCTTGAACTACAAATCTATGCAATCCCTATGAATTTGTGTGAATTTGTGTGTGTGTGTGTGTGTGTGTGTGTGTGTGTGTGTGTGTGTGTGTAGTGCTGGGAATTGAACTCTGGCATGCATTCAAAGCTACATCCTTAACCTTTTTTATTTTTTATTTTGAGACCAATGCTCACTATGTTGGCCAGGATGGGCTCATACTTATGGTATGCCTGTCTCAGCCTCGCAGAATGACGGAATTACTTGCATGTATCACCACCAGCTCCCTACCAAATTTTAACTGCCTTTTTTTTTTTGAGAAAATGATAAGATGTTCTTAGCATCCATAGGATCCCTGTGTCATCGTATGAAGGACATAAAATAGCCACAACAATCTTGAGAAGGAATTAAAAAATTAGAGGACATATATGTCTCAATTTCAAAACCTACTGTGAGACTTCAGTGGTAGTAGCATACAGATGGAGATATATAAAGTATAATTCAGAATTCAACAGTAAATTGCTCTCTGACAAGAGTTATAAGTAAATTCAATGGGGGAAAGAACAGTAATTTCAGCAAATGGTTACATACAACTGGAAATCTATACACAAGAGAATACAATCTAACCTCTATACAGTGCATAAACTCCAAAATGAATTATAAATAGAATTCCAAGTACTAAAGCTACAAAACTTCTCTAAGCAAATGTCACAGCAAATATTTCTTGTTTTGGACAAAGCAATGATTTCTCAGCTACCAGCCCAAAAACATGAGCAACAAAAGTGTAAGGAAAAAGAAGGAAACAATACAAATACAAAAACTTATTATGACATGTTTTGATGTCCTCCCAAAGTTTCATGCTGTCATGGGTGGGCTCTTTCTGAAATTGATTCATGATTCAATGCTAGGCTCAAGGGCACTAGGACTGAAGGTGTGAGTGCTACCCACACTAAGTAATCTGCATAAGATTAAAGAGGCAGAAAGACACTGTTGAGGGCCGCTCCTTTGCTCTCTGTTTGCATTCGACACCATGTGGGTACCATGAGCTGTTTCTCCTCTGCGACATCCCTCTGCCGTGTGCTGCCCTGCCTTGAAGCCAGCAGATTATGGACTGAAACCTCTATGAAGTGTAAGCCAAATAAGCCTTTCCTTCTTTAACTTTGGGTGTCAGATATTTTGTTTCAGCAGTAACAGAAAAATCACAAACACAGAGCTCAAAAGGACAGGTTGATTTCAGAACAAAATTGAGAAGGACCACCCTGGCACAGAGACCAGACTGGTTCATCTCAAACAGGTTAAGCTATGAGGTGTTTTATAGCATCATGATGGGGAGAGTTCAGTGAAAGGGGGTTGTGGCGCCCTGTGGAGGACAAGGCTTGAGAAACTATAGAGGGTAATGGGTGTCCAAGGACGAGACCGGGAAAGGCAGTGAGCAGTGGTTGCTATCAATGGCAGAGTTGAATAATGATAGGAATCACTGGGTGCAGCTGTGCTGGGGTGATTTTGAGTGGTTTCTGGTCAATCCTGGAGCAGTCAGATTCCCACATACCAGACTCTGTGGTTAGTCAGGAAAAAATGGGCAGCACATCTCTTCCTTCTCTAGTCCCTGCTGATTAAGGGTGACAGTGGTTGGGGTTTTGTCTGGACTGAAGAAGGAGGAATGTATTATTGTGGTCTTTGGCAACATCCTGTGAAATGGCCACAATTCTGTTGGTGAGAAATCTTTGAAACAGATTAATTAGGTATGGCAATAATAAACAGGTGAGTAAAAACAAGAGACTATGCACTATAAAGGAAAGAACCCAAGATATGATAGTGGACTTCCATGAATCCCATGAACTCTGTAAAGATTCCTAAGACATTTTGTTGTACTGCCTGAACCTCTGTATTTATCTTCTGCAGAGCTGCAGTTACATTATCATGATTATCTGGATCATGGGGAGTTAGTCAAGAAGAAGCAAACTTATCAAAAGATTAAAGCACGTATGACCAAAGCATGAGCATCAAAAAGGAAAGACAAATTAGTGAAAGAGCCCTGCCAAGACACTTAAAGGATTGGAATAGCATTTGTAACCATTTGATTCCTAGACCTGTCTAGAAGTATAGCTGGAAACTCAGCATAGGTCAGTGATTGGAGACCGCCTTTATGTTGAGGCTGTTACTATTTCTTTCATATCTTTTTGATTATACTCTTCTGCTGTGTGTTCAAGAGCAAGTCAAAGTGAAACCTGTGTTAATCAAAATTAACTTCTTGCTATTTATCAGTGTTAGGTAAGGCTCCTCAGGCCTTACTTTTGGAATCATGCACAGAGCCTCTCAGCTCCTCTGTCAGCCACCAGTTAGGCCTTGCTGTGCTTCCCATGGAAGCATGGGAGATGTTTTCTTTCCCTCCTCTGGTGACCCTCATTTTTAGCACACTGTACATTGGTTGATTCTTGTCCTTGGGGTTCAAATATCTCCCTGCTTAAGAGGCTGGGGGATTCATCAAAGTAATAAGATACTGTAGAAAAAGTTCCCCTCATGTTCAGTCTGGGTCCTTGTTGACCTTGGAGAAATCACCAAAATATGGGCTGCCTTCATCTCCCAATTATTTTCTTTAAACTCTGGTCTCCAAACCACAGTTGTTGAACATCCAGATTAGTTAGATCCTAATGTTATGATATTATCTAGATATTAAGCACCTTGAGATATACTATATGACCAAGGAACTGTTATTTCATTACCAGTCACAGCTGTCTTAGAAGATAAATTACTGGAAAATGATAACAGACAATTAAAAGCTTTTCAATGAAAACTTGAGATAAAGGGAAATATAACATTTATCATAACAAAAAATTATAGCTTTCAAGAGGAACAGCTGGGATTTAAACTAGCAAGAGCAAATGTAGTTCTTTCTATAAACTGTGTCCTCCACAAACCTCTTTTCAACATAATTGAGTTTTTCTAGTTTTTGCCACTTTCTTCCTTTTTATTTTCTATCTTTGTGGGGCAAATACTACCATACAAAATCCTCTCACATAAAAATATATCTCTATACTTAAAGCTTTCTTCTATATTGTCTTCTCTATTCTATTTGCTATAATCTTTCTATAAGAAACCTAGCTTCAGTGACTTAGATTTTAAAGTGTCCTTCTTCTCTCTCTTTTTTTTCTGTGTTTTCCAGTTGTTACATTGTAAATTCATTTGGCTTACAGCTCATTAAATGAGTTATCCTTATTGAAGCAGCAGAAAAGCAAATTAATCCTATAATTGTAGTCTAAGAATTTACAAAGCACCAGGAATGTTTTAAGCATATCAGTTAACCAAAAATACCCACACAAATTGAAAACAAAAGAAAAAAATTTTTCAATTTTTGTTTCCCTATGCCTAGAATTTTTATTTTCCATCTTTGGCTGGTAGTGAGTGGAAAGATTGCAGGAGTGACAGGGGCCGCATGGGAGCAAGTACCTGGCAGGAGGGCAAGGGAGAGAGGGTGGAAAGTTGAACTGCTTCTGAAGCTTCCTGGGTTGCACATGTAGTGGGAGGCAGCAGTAGGTCAAAAAGGGTAGATGGGGGAAAGTTGGTATGGTAGAGGGTCATCACTGGGTCAGGGTTAGAGTCTAAGGAGTGAAGTGTGGGTTTTACCTCCATATGAGTGTCTGACAGACAGGGCAAATTTAGCAGGGAGCAGGATACAAATGGAAAGTGAAGAAAGCTTAGGCATAAGGGACCTCCTGCCACTTCCTGTTTACCTGCAGGTAGTTCTCAAGGTCATGAAGAATTTGGGAATAAAATATGACAAATTTAAGCCATTGGCTGTGGACATTTAGGCTGAATATCCCCTTTTAAATTGAGAGGAGTACTTTTTAGGAGACAACCTAAAGAGGTATCTGCTAGAATTTGAGAAATTTGGGATGCCCATAAGTAACTGATAAGACAGCAGCTGGGAGTCCATAGCCTTGCACTAGTGTGTCTCCCAAATGGACTAGGGAACTAGAAATTCTCTGTGGGACATGGTCCAACTGCATCAGAAGACGTTTTTATGAGAGATTGATCAAGCATCCCTGCTCCAATTTTTGCAATTTGTGCAATTTCTGCACAATAAAATATTAAAATAGCTAAAATAAAAAAGTTAGACAATAATTCTTGGTGTGGAGGTGCAGATGAAAATTTCATTCCTTGCTGGTAGAAATGTACAATTGTGCAACCACTTTGGTGAACAGCTTGCAGTTCCTCAAAATGCAGAAAAGAGTTAGCACTTGAACTAGAAATTTTGTTCATAGTTACATTTTCAATAGAAATGGAAGTCAAGCCATACGAAAATCTCATGCATGAATACTTATAACACTTCAACTCATAATAGGCAATGAATACGAACAACTAGGATGTCTGTCACCTGATGAATGGATAAACAAAATGTATATATCTGTACAACAGGATATCATTTAGCAATGAAAAATAATGTAATATTGATGCATTTTAAAAACATACTAAGTGCGTCTGACATTAAGCATGAAAGGCAGCTTGACTGAATTAATAAATGCCTGGTAAATCAGTAAAGCACACTTTTGAGTGTGTCTGTGGGGTCTTTCCAGAGATGAATGGCGTGTAAACCAGAAAACTGAGGGAGAAAATCTACCCTACCTGTGGGGGGCACCGTCCAATACATTTGCAGCCCAGATCAAATGAAAGGGGAAGAAACAAGAATCAACTTGTTTTGAAAAGTTTCATTCTGCTTGAGCAGGTGCGTCTTTTACTACTGCAGTTGCCTGTGAACATCAGACTCCAGTTTCTTCACCACTTCGATGAAGACTCATACCAGTAACTCTCTGGGGCACTTACAGATCTTTAGTCTTGGACTAGTGCCACAACATTGGGCATCAACTGGATCCTCTGGCACACAGATAGCCATTGTGGACTCTCCTGACTCTGATCCTGTAACCCTACCTAATAAATCCTCTTGCATAACTCTCTCTCTCTCTCTCTCATTTGTGGAAAATAGAATAGACAAATCCCTAAAGATAGAAAGTAGATTAGTGGTTGCCTAGAACAGAGGAGCAGAGGTGGGAAGTTACTACTAAGTGTTAAAATATTTTAGAATGAGACTATCGTGATGATGACATAACTTTATGAATACAGCAAAGCCCACTAAACTGAAAATAAACGTGTTGAAGACAATATGCTGTGCCAAAGTCAGTTTTGTGTGTTAAAAATTAAGGAAAATTCAGTCTGAACTAAAAGAGAAAAAAAGAAAAGAATTCATATGTATTGATAAGAAAAAAATGCCAGGGCACAAATTTAGCTAAATAGACTAAAGTCATGAACAAGTAAGTCAGAAGACGGGAAACACATGGGGGAAATATTCACTCCCATGATTAATCAAAGAGCTTTAATTTAAAATAGCAACAACATACTATTCTTTTAAAAAATAATCAACCACTTGGATATGTGTCTGAATTGTTGGCATAGGAAAAGACATTTCCGATGCATGGGAACTAGCAGAAAGAACAACAACTGGGATCTCATCTTATTTAAAAGCTTCTGCACTGCAAAAGAAACCATCAACAGAACTAAAGGACAGCCTACAATGTGGGAAAAAAATTTTACCAGCTGCTCCTCATACAAAGGACTATTATCAAAATATATAAAGATCTGAAAACATCAGGCCCCCCCCTCCCAAAATAAGGACCTGATTCACAAATGGGCATCTGAAATGAACAGACCTTTCTCAGACAAAGAAGTAAAAGCTGAAAAATATATGGAAAAAATATATATAAATATATGAAAAAATGTTCCACATCACTGGTCATTCAAGAGATGCAGATGAAAACAACACTGAGATTCCACCTCACCCCACAAAAATGGCTTCTGTCAAGAAATCACAAAATAACAAATGTTGGCTAGGTTGTGGGGAGAAAGGAGCCCTTCTCTTTTGTTGGTGGGAGTGCAGACTGATGCAACCACCGTGGAAATCAATATGGAGATACCTCAAACAACTGGGATTAGAGGTTCCATTTGACCCAGCCACCCCTCTGCTGGGTATCTTTCCAAAAGAGTTAAAAGAATCATACCACAGTGATATATGCACATCTATGTTTATAGCAGCACAGTTTGTAATAGCTGAAACTTGGAAGCAGCCCATTTTCCCATTAGTTGGAAACTGAATAAAGATGTGTTTCCAAAAAAATGGACTACCACTCAGCCATAAAGAATGAGAAATTAGATTAATTCATAGGAAAATAGATACATATTGAGAATATACTCCTAAGTGAAATAAATAAGTCACATGTGTAAATATTGAATAGTTTCTCTGGTGTGAATAAACTATCATAGTACATAAGATCCTAATGAGATAATTGACAATGTGAAATAGGAATAAAAGGGCTAAAGGTGTAGGGAAAGTGAGAAGGGTAGGAGAAAGATAATAAGGGAAAGGAAACACATAGGAGAAAATGAAAAAAATGGAAATAAAGTGTTTGTTAATGAGGAGGGGAGGAGGGGGTAAAAGGAGGGCAGGGACAAGGGGAAAAAATGAGAACCAAGACCTGTCATGTAAAGGTACAAGCTCCCAATAATGAATGTAACTGTACTGTATACCGAAAATGTACCAATAAACTCAATGAGGAAAAAAAATAATAATCAACCAGAATTTTTGAATGCCATCAATGCAATAGAGTGCTGGCAAGCATGTGGTTACACTGGAAAACTCATGTGTGAATGGTAGTGGCTACATTGCTTCTCCTTTTGAAAAACAGCTTGTAAATATGTATCAATGGCTGTCACAATAGTCATACCAATCGTCCTAATAGTTCTGGTTGTCATACTCTATCATAATGAAGTAATTTGAAGTATGGAGAAATTATTTAAGAAGGTACAGAAAAGAAACCTTGATTAGATTTCTACTATGTCAAGATCTGTATGTATCTCATCTCATTTAGTTTCTTTCACTAAGCTCCTAAATTATTATTTGGTACTTCATTTGCAGACAAGGAAATACTAAGGCAAAGTTAGGAATCCTGTTGAAGGTCACACAGATGGCGAGAGAGAGAGAGGTGCGCTTTAATCTCTGATGATTCAATTCCAAAGGCACTGGGCTCTCAACCTCCATGACTGCTTTCCTTGGGGAAGACACTGCTCACAGAAGGAGAATCCACCAAGTCAGTTCCTCTTTCAGACCAGTTTGCTCCTCTGGCAGATGGAAAAGAGGGATGCACCATGTGATCTTTAGCATTTTGGTTCCCAAGGGCTGGTTGTAACTCAAGTTTGTTGTAAGTCAATACAGCTGAGATCTGGATGTTTACCTGCGTACACACTCTAGGTAACAAGAGGCAGATGAATCTTCCATTGACCTAATTAACCCAAGTTCATATGTTAGGCTAGTTATAATTTAAGAGCTCACTAGAGCCAGGTGTGGTAGCACATGCCTGTAATCCTAGCATTCGGGAGGCTGAGGCAGGAGGATCACTGTGAGTTCAAGACCAGCCTGGGCTACCTAGTGAGTTCCAGGTCAGTCTCAACTACATAGACCCTGTCTCAAAAAACAAAAAACAAACAAAGGAGTCCACTGTATCTAAATTCTGGGATTTTGTTGATAGTCACAAACAGACATCAGGAAAGGCATATTAAGAAATAAGTTAGCAATGTGCAGAAAATATTCAGCTCACTTAATCTCTATCTTTATGACTTTAACCAAGATTAACCTCTGTTTTGAGTGTGTTTTATCTTGAGTATATTGGTGCTTTCTAAATTAAGTTTAGTTACTTACCATGTTTGGGTGCCTACATGTTGAAGTAGTATAGTAATAAAAGTGTAGGTTGAACATATTAAAATGATCACAGCTGAAAAATAGAATAATAGCTTCAGCATTTTCTTACATTACAGATAAGTTGATGAATTCCTTGGCATTTTAGTTGATATTTCACACTACAGAGAAGCATCAAATTCCTCATGTTTTAAGTGGGGGACTAAAAGCAGATTTTATCACATTTTTTATTCATAGAGGATAACCTATCTACATTTGTTATTGCAGTACTTACTCTCTAATCTCAAATCAGCATATTCAGTTTATTCCAGTCATCAGTCTGATTTGCTTACCTATTATTGATCAAAATATTTATTTTTAAACATATCAGAAGTAGTTATCAAAATGAAAGCAACAATGGTGTAGAATTGATTCCTTAGTTTGATATTTCAAAGAAATAATTTCTTTCTCTGGATTTTTAAAAAATAGTTTTGTAGCATTTTAAATTTAGTTGTTTTTATTTGTTTTTATGTTTTTATAATTAGCTCTTCTCATTTTCCTTTTTTTCAGCTTTAATTGAGTTTATGGGTACATTTTAGGGATACAGTACAGTTACATTCATTGTTGGGATCTTGTACCTCTACATGATAGGTCTTGGTTCTCATTTTTTCCCTTTGTCCCTGCCCTCCCTTCACCCCCTCCTCC
>NW_022900931.1:38788396-38827859 GCF_012274545.1 Fukomys damarensis | reverse complement strand
TTTCATTATCTCACATTTTTTTCTTTTCCCTTATTACCTTTCCCCTACCCATCCCACCTTCCCTACAACTTTAGCCCCTTTTTTCCCATTTCACAATGTTAGTAATCTTATTAGGATATTATGTATTGTTACAGTTTATTCACACCAGAGAAACTATTCGGTATTTACACATGTGTGACTTATTTATTTCACTTAGGAGTTTATCTTCAATATGTATCCATTTTCCTATGAATGAATCTATTTTCTCGTTCTCTCTGGCTGAGTAATAATCCTTTTTATAGAAAAACCATATCTTCTTTATCCTTTTACAACTGATGGGCAAATGCGATGTTTCCAAGTTTTAGCTATTACATACTGTGGCGCTATAAACATGGGTGCACATACATCACTGTGATATGATTCTTTGCTCTTCTCATTTTCTAAGTTTTAAAAGAATATAAATAGTATATTCATAAATATATATAAGTATAATGATATAAAATTAAAAAGCATAGATTGAATATATAGTAATTGTAAGTCTATGGTGAAATTTCTATTTTTGTTTGAAATTACATAAAAATGTTATTTTATCACTCCATTTATTTTTCTAATTGACACATAATAATGTACAAATATATGTAGTTTCAACACATGCATACCTTGTGTCCAGACAAATTATTCAAAATTTAACATCCAAAAAACAATGTGAGAGATTATGACTGCTTCTAAAATTATGTTTAAAGGGATAAGAAAAGAACAAAAATGACTGTTATAATGCTGTAAAAAGTGGTATACAGGGCCAGGGATTTAGTTCCGTGGTGCCGACACCTGCCTTGCAAGCACAAGGTCCTGAGTTCCATCCTTGGTACAAAAAAAAAAAAAGTAGTATGTAAACTTTAATACACAATATTACTATAAATGTAAAAAGTGAAAATAAGTATAATACAATGTAAATATCTTTGGTTGTTATGATTAAAATATATTTGTTTCTCTATTTTCCAAATTTTTTGTAATAAGCATGCATTTTTCTTTCCCCTTTGTGGGGTCACTTTTCCTTTTACTGAAGCTTATCCTTTAAAGTTCTCTCAATAAGCAGCTGGGAATGACTAAACAGATTTTATCTTTACATATCCAAAATTATTTTCATTTCCCTTACCATACAGAAATAACAGTTTAGATATGCATATTATGGGATGTAGTTATTTTAATACAATACATCAAAGTTTATAACTCATTTGTTTTTGGAATTTATTGTTGCAAATGAGATGGGGGTTTCCAAGCATTGAATCCAGGATCTTCACAACCCCAGCCATTTTTATTTGAGCTAGGATCTCACTAAATCACTAGGCTTCTTTAATTTGATTCCTAGATACTACATGTTTTTGACTGCTATTGGGAAAGGCATTGTTTCCCCAATTTCTCTTTCAGTGAGTCTGTTATTTGTGTCAAGGCTGTCAATTTTTAAGTGTTGACCTTGTATCCTGCTACTCTGCTGAATATGTCATTTAAGTCTAGAAGTCTTTTAGTGGAGCTTTTTGGATCTTCTTTGTAGAGTATGATGTTGTCAACAAATAATGACAATTTAACTTCTTCCTTTCCTATCATTATTCCTTTTATTTATTTCTCTTGTTTAATTGCTATGGCTAATATTTCCAGAACTATATTGGACAGGAGAGATGATATTGGACATCCTTGTCTTGTTACTGATTTTAACATAAAAGATTTTAGTTTTTGACCATTTAGTATGATATTGGTTGCTGGTTTTTCATGGATAAGGTTGATAAGGTTGGCAAAGGGTTTTTCAATTTTATTTATTCCTTTGAAGAACCAACTCTTCAATTAGTTTAATTTTTTTGATCATTCTCTTAGTCTCCATTGCATTGATTTCTGCTATGATCTTTATAATTTCCTCCCTTGTATGAGATTTGGGCTTGTCTTGCTATTCTTTTTCTAGGAGCTTGAGATTCAGCATTAAGTTGTTTATTTGAAGTCATTCTGTTTTCCTAGTATTCACTGCTATGAATTTCCCTCATAGAATTTCTTTCATTGTATTCCATAGATTCCTGTATGTTGTACGGGAATTATCTTTTAATTGTAGAAACTGTCTAATTTATTCTTTAATTTTCTCTGTGACTCATTGGTTCTTCAGGAGAGTATTATTCAATTTCCATGTGTTTGTAAAGTTCTTGCAGTTTCTTATGCTATCGATCTCCAATTTCATTGCTCTACGGTCTGATAATATACAGAGGATAACTTCAATTCCTTTGAATTTACTTAAACATGTTCTGTGAGCTAGCATGTAGTCTATTTTGGAGAACAACTGGTATGCAGATGAAAAGAATGTATATTCTGATTTTGTGGGGTAGAACACTCTGTAGACGTCTATTAAGTCCATTCATTCAAAAGTTTGATTCTCTTCTAGTGTTTTGTTGTTGTTGATTTTTTTTTGTGACCGTGGGGTGTTGAGGTCCTCCACTACAGTTGTTTTAGTGCTTATTTGATTTTTCATGTTCATTAATATCTTTTTTATATAGTTGAGTGTGCTCACATTTGGTGCATATATATTTATGATTGTCATTTCTTTCTCTTAGATTATTCCCTTTACAAGGATGTAATGACCTTTTTTTGTCTTTCTTAATTAGTTTTGGTTTAAAATCTACTTTATCTGAAAATAAGATAGCTATCCCTGCTTTTTTCCAGGTTGCTGTCACATGGACCACTGTTTTCTATCCTTTTACTTTCAGTCTATGAATTTCTCTTTGAGTTAAGCATGTATCTTGTATACAGTACATTGTTGGATTTTGCTTCTTAATCCATTCTGGCAGTTTATTTCCTTTGATTGGTAAATTGAGGCCATTAACATTGATGGTGATAACTGATGTGTATTGACTTTCTTTGTGATGATATTTTCCTGTTGTTGGTTCTTTTAATTTTTATTTTCCTTTAATTTCTTTCCTTGCCTGATGGATTTGCACTGTTGGGCCTCATGGAGTTGTGACCCTCCCCCTTTTTTTTTATTGTCTAGAATGTTTTGTAGTGCTGGTTTGATATTCATGAAGTTTCTCAGTGTTCTTTGTCATGGAAGTATCTTATTTCTGTATTGCTTTTGAAAGATAGTTTTGCAGGCTACATCAATCTACGTTTCAGCTTGTTTTCTTTTAGGGCTTGAAATACTTCACTCTGGGTTCTGTTTGACTTGAAGATTTATTTTGAAAAGTCTGCTGTGATTCTAATGGGCTTTCCTTTGTATGCAATTTGTTTCTTTTCTCTAACTGCTTGTAGTATTTTGTTCTTCTGTTGAGTTTCTGGGATCTTGACAATTATATGTCTAGGTGTAGATTTTTTTTATTACAGCTAGTTGGGGTCTTATATGCCTCACTTATCTGTATTTCAAATTATTTTCCTCTGCTTGGGAAGTTTTCTGTCATTACTTCTGTGAACAGTTTTTTAGTGTCATTTGTACTTTCTCCTGTTTTTTTGTGGACTCCTATCGATTTTGTTTTTCTTCTTTGTGCCATCTAGCAGCTGCTCAATCACTTTTTCCTGTTCTATTACTATTTTCAAGAAATCTCTCTTTTTATGGTCACTAACCACAATCTGATATTCTATATATCTATATATATATCTGATATTCTATCTTCACATTGGCTCATTCTGCTGCAAATACTTTCAATTGGGTTTTTAATCTGGATATCTGTTTGAATCTGTTTCATGGATTCCTGTTTTTTTCCTATGATGCACATTTATGATTTCCATTTCTTTCCTATGATGAGCATTCATGGCTTCCATAATGGTCATCACCTCATCTATTTTTTAAATCTGTTTCTCTAATCATGTCTTTCATTCTGCTCACCATCTCTGTAGTTATTTGGAAAATTATTTCTGTTTTGAATTTTTCTAGAGCCTTGTTTATCTGTTTTTTACTTTCCATGCTATCAGTTCAGGGTATCCTTGTGATTATCAGATTTTTCCACCTTGTTGCCCCCCCAGAATTTACCTTTGGTGAGCTGGAAGTCTGGGTTTGTGCTTTGTCTAGATGTCTTCTCATTTCTATTTTTGTTGTTGGGGCTGTTTTTTATTTAATTCCTGGGTTGATACTTCAATATTGCTTATTAAGAGTATCTTTATTGCTTATATTTAAAACCCTTATGGAATAATTGCTTTTCAGAGGTGGCTTCCAAGTATAATTGGTCTTCATCTTTTGAGTCTCTAATGACTCTTAGGCAATCTTGTTTTCCATATACCAGGAAGGGCAACTGATTAGATCAATCAGGACAACTTAAGCCAAATGATATAATCAGCATCACCAATAGCATCAAACACAGCTTAGAAAGTGACAATTTGTGGTAGCTATTAATCTGCCACATTTAACCACGTGAAATAGATCAAAATGGAGGACCAACACAAAATATGTTTGTAGTAAATAAATACTTCAATATTGCAAATTTACTCTTTGCGATGAGGATGTAGAAGGAGTTGGGGAGCAGGGAATTGAGAGAGAGAAGGAGAAGGAAAGGTAAGAAATGAGGCAAGAGGACACAGGATGACCACACAAACTTTGGGAAACTGTTGAAGACAAGAGGAAAAGACAGAGTGAAGGAACAAAGACAAGAACAAAACAAACCTACAAATAGGGAAGCTAGAAGCTGTATTCACCTTCCTGTAAAAATAAGGACAACCAAGAGAAGGAAAGGAAGAGAAAAAAATCCAGACTAGGACAGGAGTAAGAATAAAAAAGGAGAGAAATGAAGAACAACAAGGGAGAGAGAGAAAAAGAAAAAAGGGGGCCTCCTTCATGGTATGTCTCTGCTGTCACAACAGACAATGTGGGCAGCATTGTGCAGATCTAAGTCAATTAGTCTCAGCAAGCTAGCCATAGTTCACTGAGATTCAGAATGATTTCTGGCTGCAAGGCCCAAGTTTATCTCCCTGACCTCTTGTAGGATTGAACTCTGCAAGGTTTACTGAAGTCTCCAGCTGCCCTTCCCCCAAAGTGAGTCCAAGTTCCGATGGAGGTGCTAATCCCACCAACCTAACCAACCACGGTGGTCCATTGTGCCTTTATTACAAAGATTTTCTTCACTTTCCCAGTGGGCTTCAATTATCCTCAAGGAGTCTCAGAAAGGCTCTCTCTCCATTGCTCACCTCTGCTCTATCTTTTGGAGTTCATAACCTTGGCCTCTATGGCCCTGGGGACCTCTGTACTGTGAATCCAGCCCAGCTGTTCAGCTGATCAGGGATATCGCCCTCTGTGAATATGATGCCAGGTGCAGAGGCCATGTTTGGGCCAGTGCTGGGTCCTCCAAGGATGGTCTGCAAAGTTCCATCTTGATGAAGAATACATTTATTATTTTTCTTTGTTTGTTTTCAGTATGAGAAACTTATGAAATACAGAAAAGTTCAGAAAATACTGTGTCCGTTAGTATATCATTACAAATATAAAGCTATGTATTTTTGTCATATTGTCCTTTGATTTTTATTTTTTTATATAAATCATTTCAGATTATTCAGAAATCCCCTAATCTGTAACATAGATATATGAAACATATATATTTCTGCATGCCTGCTCATGTTACAGAAATCAGCAACAACAAAATTATTCTATATAAATGTAAAACTTTATCTAGTGATTTGAATTTTCAGTTTCATATGTGATCTCATGTATGTTAAAATATACCTAACCAGATAGTTTATTTTGCCAACGATGCATTGTCCCACTGTATGAATAGTTCATCTTTACCTATTGCAGAATGTTAAACCATTTTTACTTTGTTCATGTTACAAATTGAGCTAAAAAATATTTTTTAGTTCCTGTCCTTACATATAACTATTAGAAGTTACCTAGGACATTTCCTAGGAGACTTATTGAGTTTTTACATATTCAGATGAAATCGACATTGCAGTTGCTCTGCAAAGCACAGTACCAAATTAGAGCTGATAAGTTTACTGGAGTTCCATTAATTATGTGGGCATTCAGTACTTTCTATTTATCTGTAACCAGCATTTCCTTAAGTGCCAGTCAAGTTGACTATTTTTTCATGTGTTTAATGGCTATTTGGGTTTTCCCCTCTTGTAAAATACTTTTTTTTTTACATTTTTCTGCAATTCTTTATTCGTTTTTAACTCTGTTTTTATCTATATTTGTTGTTATACATCCTGGATACAAATATTTCATCAGTGTAACGATTAATGGTGGTGCTTATAGATACTCAGTTCTCTTTTCTTTCTGGGCACATTGAAGTTTGAATTTTCTGGCTTCCTTGGAATTAGGTGTTATGGTTTAAATCTCCCCCAAAGCCTCATGTCCTCATAGGTGGGGCTTTGAGGAGTGACTGGATCATGAATGTGTAATCCTGGATTGTAGGTGTGTGATAATAGATTAGTGCACTGATTAGTTTAGTATTCTTCTGGATGGAGATGATAGACTTACTGAAAATGGAAGACCCATCCTTGGTGTTGGTGGCACCAACTTTGTATCCTGGATGGACTAAAAAAGGAAAGAAAAGGAAGGAAGTCCTACTTCATCCTGACTACCATGCTGAACTGCTTCTCCTCTGCTATGCCCTTCTGCCAGCTGTCTATTGACTTTACAAACTATGAGCTAAAACTGGACTGTGATTGTGGGTATTTTGTCCCAACAACAAGAAAGTAACTAAGACATGAGGTGAAAACATGTGACTAATTATACCAAATGAATTGTGAATAAAAGTGATGTTGTCACTTTGTGTTAGAGCATTTAACTGTCACAGTGCATGACTAGTGGTGCAGAGGATGAGAGTCAAGATTCAGTTAGATCACCAAGGGGCCAAGAAAGGCTGATTCATAGGTACAATTCAGAATAACAAAATCCTAAGAAAATAGCCCCTAGCTGAAACCTCTGTGTTTACCTACTTGTAGTTCAAGAATTTGAGAACAAAGATGCAGAAGAGAAACATTTGTTATATTTTTCATAAGAGTTTTGGTCAGGGGATTAGGAAGAAAAAGAATGGTCTGCTATGTAATACACATTGACCTAATTTAAGCAAGATTATTGGGATGGGATGAGTACAATGGCCAGAACAAATATCCCTGAGAATAACTTCATTGTTGATTCTGATTGTCTGTTGCCCAGCAGATTTGCTGTAGTTTTTAACCATACATTCTAGAAGCCTTGAAGCTATTATTATTCCAAGGATGCTTCATCTTTACATTCATTTCAAGTACTCTGACCAGAGTCTCCCCACATTAAATATCAATGTGAGTGCTCCAGAGTTTTGTCTCTTCTCTGGCCTGGTGCTTAGTAAGGATGGACATGCCAGGATCTATGTCCCACACTGATGGATACTCTTTCCTGATTCAGGGAACACATGACAAGGTCAATATTAAGTCTTACTGCTTTAAGCTACTGAAACTTTGGTGTTGTTATGTCATAGCCTTTTCCAATGAGTAGAATATGTGTTGCAAACAACTTCTCTATACCTTTTTTTTTAATATAAGTGTAATTAAATCTTCACCTTTTTTGATATTTTTCTTTTCATGTCTTACATTTTAAGTTCTTTTTGAAGTCTTACTTCCTCTTAACAATCTTCATGTTTTAGAATATGATTTTGTGTATGATTAAATGGATAATCATAATCTTATTTTATTTTTATTTATAGAGGGCCAATTTTATAAGTTTCAATTATAGAACAGCTAAACTTTTTCCTCTATCT
Source organism: Fukomys damarensis (assembly GCF_012274545.1). Classification (NCBI taxonomy): domain Eukaryota; kingdom Metazoa; phylum Chordata; class Mammalia; order Rodentia; family Bathyergidae; genus Fukomys; species Fukomys damarensis. The sequence continues at coordinate 38,820,189 of NW_022900931.1, read as the reverse complement.
TGTCCATTTATCAATTTAGTATTATTAGCATCTTGGGTTTTTTTATTTTTATGAAAGTCTCTGATAAATTCTGTTTTTAACTAAAAGTATTTCAATTGCCTTCACTTTTATGTGTATAATTTAAGCAGGATACTGAATTTTAGGTAGACAGTTATATCTCATCAATACTTTAAAATACTGCATTTTTGAAACTTCTGTTGTTGCTATTAAATAGTCTTTGCCCATTTGAATGGCTGCTACTTCCTGGGTAACCTGGCTTTTCTAGTTAGTTACTTCAAAGGGTTTTTATTTGGTGTTCTAAAAATTTACTATAATATGCATAAATGTGCTTTTATTTTTATCTGTTTAAAGTTCTTATGAATCTTAGATATGAAGATTCTTTTCATTAATTTTAGAAAATTTGGAAATTATCTTTATAATATTTCTCTCATCACCATTTTTTCATTTCCTTTACTTATAGATTCCAATAAAGTTTATGGTGGACTTCTCCTTCTATCTTCCATGTCTTCTGACTTATTTTTCATATATATTGTTGTCTCATTAATTATCAATCTGTGCTGTTTTAAAATATTCTTATTTTTCATGTTTGCTAATTCCTCTTTAGATTTTTCTGACCTGCTTTTTAAACTGTTAACTAAATTTTTACTTTCAATAACTTCCTAAAATCTTTGAACTGAGCCATTTTTCCAAATATGCGAGTTTCTTTTCATGATATCTTATGCATTTATTTGAATTTATTTTCTATGTATTTAGCATAATAATTTCAAAATCACATTATTATTCAATTATCTCAAGTTTTTCACATTCCTGCCTTTTTGTTTGTCATGCTTGATAATTATAGTTTGGGTTGATTGTTTCTTTGAATGTTTTATAATTTTAATACAAATTTATATTTACACAATTCAGTTTTATTTATTTATTTTGAATTGCTGGAAATTGCACTTTAGGCTTCATGCATGCTAAGGAGCTACTCTATCACTGATCTAAATCCCTGACTCTAGTTTGATATTCCGTATGACAATCTTTGAATACAAACTCTGAATAGAATTCCAAGTTAATTTATATCTGCATCTGCCAAGTGACCCAGGAGTATTTCCAGCCATCTTTACTGTAATTTTCAATACTGGAGTTTTCTAGATCAAGCAGGTCATACAAACCAAATCTCAAACAGTTGCCAAAGAAGAGTACAAAATATTTAAAAGTTATGAGGAGATACTTTTTTATTCTCCTCCTAAAACCCAGATAGTGGTATGCAAATCTCCTTGTCATGTCTATATAACATTAATAATTTTTCCCTGTGTCCATCCTTTAGTTAAAGTTGCAACCCTCTAGGATTTGAGTCTATTTAGATGATCTTTGTTCTAACTCCCTGCCTTACCTGGTCTCAAGGTATAATCTTCTGTCTCTTCAAGGCCAATAGAAACTAAGTCCCTAGCTTAATGAGAGATGTGTGTTATTGACACATGCACAGTTTTCCCTTCCTCACTTGTTTTCATCTTTCCTTTAATTCTGGAACTTGAGGATTGCCCATTTTCCACTCTCCTTTCAAAAGTGCATTTATTATATTTTACCTAGTAGTTTTAGATTTTTGTATGGAAGAGATTTATTGACTATATAGTCAGATGTCAGTTTATTAGATCTGTAGGTGTATCATTCAACATTTACAAATATATCTTAAAGCTGAAAAAAGAAAAGACATATGTATGATTTCACTTTATGTTTATTCTAAAAACAAAGCAATGTATGAAACTTCCCTGGATTACTCTCTGACTATATTTATCTTTCATAAAAGTCAAGCAGATGCCGATAGTCTATTTCATTTCCTACTGTTAGAAGAATTTCCAAAGCTTTCACTTTTCCAATATGAAGGGACTTTATAAGATATTGAATAATCACTAAGTCTCGGTTTAATTTGACAAGATCTGCCATATACAACCCTTAAATAAGTAATTTAACTTTGGAACAAAATTATATCTATTCATATATCTTTTTAACAGATAAATGAATTAAAGTAATACAATTAGTCCAGTGATTATAATAAGCACTATGTTAAATTATGTTATAAATAAGTAGTGGTGGTGATGATGATGATAATTTTCAGATAGTATTTGGTCACCTATTAGTTACAGGTGACCCTGAAGAATCCTCCATATTTAATTCAAAACAGATTTTTAAGGCATCAGTATCATCTACCTGGCCATCATTGTGAAGAATAAGATGATCACACTCCTTACTTTGATATCCTTTTTAAGACAAGGTCAATCCATTAAATTATACCATTATATATGTTACTATGGAATTCTTTTAGTGTTTATCTTAACTAATATAAGGTATTAGGATTAAGGATGAAACCTGGGACTTTGTGGGCCAATGTCAGGGCCCACAAGGAGAGAAAGGGCCTGTTTCCTTTCTCTCTTTACTCTTCTATGTCTTACCAAAAATCTAGAAAAGACTAGAATGTCAGGGTTTGGAAAGTGCCTGCCGCTGCAGTATCAAGATTGCTGAAATTCTCTTACAAATTATGTATGAGAAATTTCCTTGGCACTACTCTTCCCTGCAGTCATTCAAGCACTCGAATCTAATCACCATGAGTTATTTGACCATAAGTAAGGTCTTGCATGGAAAAATTATGCTGATCCTCCAAAAAGCGCTTACCATATTTTCTTGGCTATGAGACACATAGCACTTAGAGATTGTTCACATGAAAGCTTTGACCAGTAGCTTTGTCCAGTGGCCTGGGTCTGATTCAGATATTGGAAAGATTATAAACCAGTATTGTACATGCCAGGCATAACTAAGCAAATTTTGCCTTTCCAGAAGGCAAAACTAAAAACTGTGGCTAATAATCCATTCTGATCTTTACATTTTATCTCATGGATAATATTAGTTTCAGTCAATTTCATCTCAAAATACTTTGTGAAGTTTCTACTCTTAACTTATATCCAATACAATCATAATATCTGACCCATTTGTAATAGAAATCTCTAGATACTTTTGTGAAGAGAATAATCACAACTTGGAGAAATGTCATATCCAAAATAAAATCTCATCACTTTGGGCAAAAATTTTGGATGAATGAAAGTTGCATGTAGTATACAATTCAGATCTGATCATAAAATGATTTAGAATCTTTCTTGCATACAGTCTAGAAAAACCTGTTATCTAAGTTTCAACTATGTTTTTTTCCTCCTGGGAAATGGATGTGTTACATAAATTTTGATGCAATCAGTCCATTCCAGCCAGGAAAACCTCAGAGAGGATGGACTTACACAGAGGAAGAGCAAATGCCTTTCCTGGAATGGAGATGTGTGAGTCAGGATGACTATAAGGAGTTAAACTACATTTCTGGAGACAACTATACATTCCTGTAAAATGTTTATATTGAGCTGCCTCATCTTAGAATTGTGATGTGTATTTATGCTGTTGAATTCTCCTCACACTGCTGGTCATGAATTCTCAGGCCTAGAAAAAATTAATAATGAATACACTTGCACTTCGTTATCAGTTATACATCTTTCTTTCTGGAGAAACTTAGCCTGAGCTAACTACATCAACTATTGTGGTATAAGATCTAATGCATATCACTTCATATACTGATCTTTATACTATTTATTCTACCATTCTCTTTCTTAACAGTTCCTTTGAATTCTTCTGTATTTAGTTGAGATAATAAAGCTACCGTGATGTTCAAAATAGTAGAAATTTAGTACATAAACACTGCAATAAACATTTCTGATCACAGGTTGTGCTCCATACTGTGATTCAAGAGCCCATGGTGCTTTTGTCTTGTGATTCTGCCAAATTCAACATGTAGCTTCCAGTTATCGGGTTTCTCTGAATAAACCTGTGCGAGGAGAAAATGGTGGATCTTGAAGCAAAGGAAATTTTGGGCAGGGGGGCAGGTTTTGAAGTAATACATCACTTCTACTCAGGATCCATGGGCTAAAGCCAGTCACATGGACATGGATTTAACAGAGGCAGAAAAACATTAACTGTATGTCTTGAAAGAAAAGTGCATAGGTTTGGCAAACGGTTGGCCAGTGTTAAACCATAATATGCTCACTAGTCCAATATATTTCAGTTGCAAAGTCACAGTTATTCTTGAGAAGCTACAGTTCTCTGAATTTCTAACTTGTAAGCTGTTGGAAGTGAAGATTCTTATATTTTAGAAGTCAGAGGAGCTAATTTGCATGTAGCAGCTTCTTAAAATACATGTGTGTTCTGGTCTTTAAGGTCTCCTTGTGAGATCAGGAGTCCAAATCAAAATAAAATAAAATAAAATAAATAAAGAGAGAAGTAGTAGACAGTCTTCGCCACATGTTAATGGAGGAATAAAGGAAGGACCCAGACAAGCATTGCTAAAACCCAATCTGCATGTGGCTGCTGATCTCTAACATGGGGTATGAAATAGATTCAAAAATAGGTCTAGCTGAATCATTACAAACTAACCTCAATTATCTGTGTATAGACTTGGATAGATTCTTTTAATGCTCATAAATTAGTCAAAAACTTACTCTGGACCCCTGCTACAAAAGTCAGTTTAGACAAGGGTATGGAGGTGGGTCCGTCTGACTTCACCAATATAATTGAGTTCGTTGAGCCTAGGTCACATAAACTCCAGACAGGATCACGTAGCCTCACAGAAGATGTCACAGGCCATGCTTGGAGAAGATAGGAAGTGCATTTACTGTGCCATTCAACACCGCCTTTAAGCTAAACCTCCTGACAGCTCTTCAGAACTACATTATTGGAGATGAAATAGACCCTCACTTTCCTGAAGAGAAAGCATTAGGAAGTTTTACACACATAGGTAATGTATAAATTACACAACTGAGAGTGGTTAATTTATATATTTGGGCTAGGATTTAATGAAATTCTACAAGGCACTTTGCCAGGCTCTTTGAAGATGCAGAGGAAGGACACCAATGACTGAGTTAGCCTCGGTAACTTTAGTAGTCTTGCAGGAGGAGATAAGAAACATATCTATCTAACTCTACTACATGGCATAACGAAGTGCTGAAGCAGGAATATAAAGAAGATATAACACAGGATAGATAATGAATGGGTTAAATCTGCTGGGTGGTAGCTAAGAGAGGTCTCAGAGGAAATGATATTTGAGTTGAGTCTTGCAGGAAGATTGGATTACAGATGGTAGAGATGCTGCAAGAAAAATTTATGTGAGAAAGGTACCGAAATAAGCAGGTCCTGTGTTTGGAGAGGTCAGAGCCATCTGACTTCACTGGAAGCAGTTCCATCATTACTCAATAAATATTTATTGAGCGTTTTATGTGCCAGATACTGTTATAGACATTGATACAAAAATGAGCAAAAGCAGATTAAAGTATCACACACACACACAAAAAGCCTCTGCCTTGGATCCCTTTACGGGTAGGAGGAGCACAGAGGATGTGAGAGAATAGAAAGATAAGAGTGAAAAGGTTGAGTCCAGTATTCTGAGGGTGTCAAACGCTTTGCTGATAAGCCAAAGAATATGGATTTGGAATTCCTTGTATTCCTGTGAGCACCAAAGCCCTGGGAGTACAGAGGGATCCCCAGAGAGGCACTGAGGAGGGAATCTGGAGCAATTCCAACAGCAGATAAGGAGAGAATGGGGACATCTGGTAGAAGAGAATAAAGCGAACTGTCAGAGCATGAGGTTCCAAAGGAAGGACCAGCACTTGTCATCTGCACCGCTGGCTCTCCAGTGTCTAGCACACCCCTACCAATAGAGCAGCTGCTCAGTTTTCTTCTTAGATGAATACGTTCTTGAAAAGAGCAGAAAATGGCACTACAGATCTCAGAGAGAGATACAACTTTAAGACATGAGCAGAGAAATCTTCCCAAATGTTGAATGAGATAAGCAACTTAGTCGATTGTTTTCTTTGTCCCCCTCAATCCATTATTTACCCTCTCTGCCATACTCTGTACCCCCCAAGACTGTGACCTCCATAAAAGGAACTGGGCTGCCTTTGAGAAAATACTAGCAGCACATTAAAGAGTGAGAGAATTGAGAAGAATTTCTTCTTATACCTCCCTCTGCCCCTTTTTTTTAACAGAGGCTGATTCTCCCATTAGAAGACCACAGCTTTTATCAGGCAACTGCAGCTCTTGATTATTTCTCATAACACTTGTCTCCTCATTTGGCCTCCTGCTTTTGCTGGTCCCTGGATGTCTCCTCATAATGGCTCCCTTAATCTCCCCATAGGGTCCCTTGGCTTCATTAAAATTCACTTTATTAAAATTAAATCTTCTAGATTTACTGTCTTCAGTTGGAACCATGGTTAGTGGCATAATCGAAATCATTTAAGAGATGGAAACAAGCTAATCATCCATCCACTGACTAATGGGTAGAGCAAGATAATGCTTATATTAAATGGAATGCAATTCAGCCATGTAAAGGAACAAAATATTGTCATCTAAAAAAAAAGAAATACTGTCATTTATGATAATGTGGATGGAACTGGAGAGTATGTTAAATGGAAAAGCTAGGCACAGAAAGATAAGTACTGCATGATGTCTCCTATATAGAGTGTAAAAAGCTGATGTAGTAAGCATTGAGAATAGCTGATTGTTGAAGACTGAGGAGAACAAGGAGGTGAGAGAGAAGGGATAAAGTGACCGATGCATACTAAGATCTAATAGGAATAGGAAGCTATGGGGTGCTATTGTACAGGTGGGTGATGACAAATGGCAGTGTGTCATACATTTCAAAGAGCTAGAAGAAAGGATTTTGATGTTTTCACCATGAAGAAATGGTACATATTTAAGGCTGCAGAGATGTTTACTTTGAAGTAACATTGCATGAGGATATACATGTATTGGAATATAATGTTACTCCATGTGTCAGCTAAAAATAAATTTAAAAGAAATCTGAGGTGATTCAGTCATAAGAACTCCGTCCTCATGAATGAATGAATGAATTCTGCTCTCACAGGAGGGGCTTGGCATTGTCAGAGTCACTTTCTGATGAAAAGGGATGCATTTAGCTGATCTGATTGCTCTTCTTCTCTCACACAATCCTTCACCATGTAATGCCCCAGCCAAGCTACAAAGGCAAGAAGATCCTCCCCAGAGGCCTACACCATGCTCTTGGACTCTCTTGACCTCAGAACTGTAAAGAGTCCATTCTGTCATTATAAATTTAAAAAAAAAAAGTTTAGGAAATCATTCTTAATTTTCTTAAGGTGAGGAATATAGATCCAGGTAGAAAAGTCAATCTACTAATATAGAGTAGAAAAGAAAAAGATGTGTGTAGAGACTTTCTTTTGAGTTATATAAGTATGAATAGAAGGATAAATGCCACAATTAATGAAAAAACGGGAAGGAGAGAAGGGGAAGGGGAAGAGAGAGAGAATTTAACTTGTGAACATCTTCAACAAAGTAAGCCAATAGAAAAGGAAAGAATAGAAAGTTAAGTGTCAGAAATAATGACAATGGAACACACTTCCGAGAGTCAGATTTAACAACCCTGGCTAAAACTTGCAAAAGAAGTGTGACATCTGGGACAGGTTGGAAAAATGGAAGGTTAGTAGAAGCTAGAACTGGAATTGGTGACAGGACAAGAAAGCTGAGGGAGACTGCATCCGAGGGCAGGTTGTTTATAGGGAATGCAGGATGTGGTAATGTTTGCTAAAATAGCATTAGGAAGTTGTTCATGATTTGAAAGAAGTGGAAAATAGGAAGGAAAATAGCTTGAATGTTCTTCTGTGAAGTAAAAGATTAAGAAACTGTCAGAGCTCTCTAATTTTAACTGTGATCTTCCTGCAGTGAGTAAAACAGAAGAAGGGCGTTTCACCTTTGTGGTCTTCCCAAAAAATGATATCCCCAGTCTAACTGAAAAAAAGTGTAAGACAAACAGGATGATACAGGATTTTATTTTCCTGTTACATAGGATACCTCACAGCACTTCTTACAACTGTCAAGTCATGAATAAAAAAGGAAAGTCACAGAAGCTGTCAGACCAGAGGAGACTGGGAGACCCAATGACTAAATGTTATGTACTGCCCTGGGTTGGATTTTGGAACAGAAAGTGGCCATTAATGGAAAGGCCTGAAGACCAAATAAAGATTGGAGTTATTAAAATAATCGATGATTTCTAGAGTCTCTTCCAGCTGGTAGCTATAAAAATAGTATTCATTATCTAATTGCTCCAAAATTATGTTCATATTGCCTACAAAATGCCATGAACATGGGAAAAAGTGAACCATTAAATAGGGTGGAAGGTTTTAATCAACTGCTGCTCTCTCTCCAGACTTCCTGTAGTTGTTTGTTTCAGGGCTATTGTGTGTGGTTAGCCAAAAGCAATCTTTGAAGCCGTACTGTGCTAGTGAAAGTCTACTGTCTCCTGTCTGTTGCTTTCCCAGATCAGAGCTCACCATCTGTCTGTAGTAAGGACAGCCACAAGGAAGCTGGCAGGACTTCATCCCCTTGCAGCCCTGTGTGTTTGGGGCTCCTGTGTGTCACCTGAGGCCTATAGCTGTTGCTGTGGTGATAGTCATGGTAGCAGGTCTGCCTTTGGCGCATAGGTTTTTCCTAGGCAGTTCTTTTGCTTCTACACACACACACACACACACACACACACACACACACACACACTCAATTGATGGAGCCCCAATGTGAAAACATTCTGGCTCTGATTCATGGCATTTTCCTGAGACTTTATAATATTTCTTTTTTCTAAATAAGCAATTTCAGGTCAGGTAAAAATATGAGTAAATCATGCCTGGCTCTTGTTCCAGATGTATCAATTTCTGTTCAATCCCCCTTTCCCCCTTTTATGGCTTTGGGACAATAAAAATAAGCAGGGCCTCCACTCTGGAGCCTTCCGAGTGTGCAGTATATAAACAGTACGCCGTGAAGGGGACGATCATTCCCTACCTTGGTCGTGACCAATCTGAGCATTTTCTCTGGTAATTATCTGAAACAGAGCAATAACGTGAAGTAATGATTCTGGCACACTTGAGACCCTGGGAGGATCAAAGAGACTGAGGTGACAGTTCAAGAAACAGAGAGGAAGCAAGCCGTCCCCTGCTGCCAACACTAACACAGCCCTGTGTGGAGAGTCTGGGAGAGACCAGGTGCCAAGTGTCTGCCTGCATTTTCTTTGAGCGGCCCAGCCCCGAGCAGGTCAGAGAACTGTGGCTTTTATCAAGCAGACACTGTGGCTGTCTCTGAGGATGGTTAAAGTCTCACTCACTGTTGCGAACTGCAGCACCATGTGGGCTTTGGAAGAGAGGGCATACATATTTTCATTAACTGGGAAAGTGGTGCCCACGTGAGACTTCCTGTATTTGGAATATGCAGGGTAAGGCTGAAAGGAGTGAAATGTTTGCAAAGAAATTAAGAGCCAGGGCTCTGGAGACAGGGAGGCTGCATTGCAGTCCTGGCTCCCACTTACCATCAGGTGCAACAAAAGCAAATTCTGACTTCTCCACCTCTGTTCTTCTTTCATCAGTGAAATGAAAATAAGAGCACCACATCACAGGCTGTCCTGGCGATTAACACATGTGAAGTAATCAGAACACTGCCTGGAACACCATATTCCTCAATTTGTGCTAGCTGCCTAGTATTATTTTCATTTTAACTATCTTAATTCAGGAAACAAAGTACTCAGATTTCTAAGATTTTGTAACCTGCCTTTTCCGACTGATTGTTCTTTGAATATTAGCCCAGGGCTTAAAATGTCCTAGACGTGGTTCCTAGCACTCTGGTGTAAAGCTCAGACACTAACAATCAGATTGAATTCTTTGCCATCAAGATTTTGTATTCTATGTCTGGTGGTATGTGCCTATCATCTCAGCAGTCTGGAAGGCTGAAGCAGGAGAATCACAAACATGAGTCCAGCCCTGACAACTTAACAAGACCCTATCTCAAAACAATGTTTTTACAAATTGATTTCAGTAGCTCAGTGCTGAGGCCTTGGAAAAAATTTTATTATGATTGGAAGAGCTAAGAAAAGTATACACAAATGACTACAGCACTGCATGATAGAATGTTTTCCCCTCTGATGTTAGCCCTCACTACAAAGTGCTGTAATTTTTTAGGAAAAAGAAAAAAAAGTGCAAACAACTTAGAAAACAGATAGGGCAGAGGAGATGGTATTTGGACAGGACTTGAAAAAGTGATTTTTAAAAACATGGTAGAGATTGGTTCTAGTGTGGTGAAAGATGGGTAAAGAGAACAGAAGAGAACTCAAAACAGATGGAATGAAATAGGAAAACCACTGAGGGCCTATTTGAGATACAGGAGGCTGTGTCCAAGTCAGGGCACTTGGTGGAGCAATGTCCACAAGGGCAGAAGGGACCATGGGTAGCGCTCTTGGTAGGTCAAGAAAGGACTTGGCCAAGGAGTTGCATCCTCGTCCAATTAAGAAATTGGCTTTCTTTAGGAAGAAACAGTGGTGGTATGAATTAGGAATTCAATGTGTGCTTTAGAAACTGATTCTGGGAAAAAATATCTTCCCATATCTCCAGCCTGTCTTATATGACACAGGAAGGTATTCCATCATTTATCATTATGTCCAGCACACAGGTATTTAAAAGCCTTTAAATTAAAAAAAAATAACAATATATTATAACAGAACAGTTATTTCTCAAAAGTTAAGAGTTACGGAGTTTCCTGTTTCAGGATACCTTTACCACAGGTTTTGTGAGAATGTTATAATTAAGTTTAGTAACTTTCATAGTAAGTGGGATTTACCAGCTGAAATATCTCTTTTAAGAAGTCTCCTTTCCAGCCCCACATGCTCTCATGGTAAAGCTGGCTCTGTAGCTCTAGCTGGGGTTGGACCCATGCCACTACGTATAAAATATGTCTTACACAATATTTTGGCCAAACGACTGTTATTTCAATCATGCAATGCATGAGAAGAAAGCACAACAGAAAATAAGCCTTTCAAATATTCCTTGAAGTTAAATTTAAAACTACTCCAAATATAAGTCACAAATTCTACAATACAATGAATTGCAGAGGGTCACATATTGTATCCATATTATATTTGGGACACTGGAATTTCAAGCCCATTGTCTTCTGTTTCTAAAAGTCTTTTCTTCTCTTCCTCTTTCTATTTTTCCTTCCTTCTTTTCTTATGAGCCATGTAAGGGATTCCTCCTCTGCAATATCCTGTACCTGTGGCTCCATATTAGTGTCCATCAGCCCTTGAATTTATGTTTTCCAATATTGATGATGAAAAAGAGCTCTGAACTGAGCACTGTACAATCACTTCTTGAAGTTCTGGTGTCAAAGCTTACATTTTAACCAGAAAGACACGATCCCACAGCTTTTCAGGGGACTCTCCAGAACTCCTTGGTCTCTATAAGTTCCCTTTTCAAACACAAAAACCCCTACAAGAAGAGGCTCAGGGTGATGATGACCTCTGGTGTCAATTAGGATTCCTAAGGACTGGATTCTGATTATGTTTCCTGTGCAGCCTGAGAAAGGGCCTATAACTCAGACTATGTGACCTTTGACTTCTTAAATTAACATTTTGTCAGTAAATACTTGCCACATGATCCAACATAATTAAGGCATGCATATGGACAAATCATTTTGAGCTCTTTGGATCTAAAGATCACTATGAATTATTTTTTAAAAAACAAATAGTAATAAATCCAAGATAGAAGAAAGTTGTGCTAATTGAATTCATTTCTTTCTCTATGTTTTTCTACATCCTTGTGGAACTAAAAATGATTTTTTAAAACAATGAACAGTTAAGTGACTAACAAGTAGACTATTTTACAAGAGTGAAGCAATTCTGTGCAGCCTACTAGTTAATTAAAGAGAGCATCTCCTGGTGAAAGAGTGACACTAAAAAACTATCAGAGACCTTTAGACAGCTGGAATACCTTGAATTTCTATGGCCTCCATTTCTACATCCACAATGCACACAAGTTTCAGGACAAGATCTACAAGAGTGTTTCCAACAGAGGAGTTTAAGAATCTTGAAGCTCTTAAGGATGAGCTCTAGTGTAAATTTCCAACCACTAATTTGAGAGTTCTTAGAATTTAAAATAGTCATAATCTCTGCAGTTCTTCTGCTCTAGCTCTCTACCAAACTCCTAGCTTCTGATGGGTAATCCAGAGCACACAGTGTTTCCCCGGGCTACTTTGCTCTTCATGGAATGAGAATGTTCCAGGTCTACTTCCTTGGGTTTACTTAGTCCACATTCTACTGAAATTTGGTTCAATTAAACTTATTGTACCACAATTGAAGCCTCCACATGACTTATTACCAGGATCCTAGTTTACTCCCAGAGAATAGATGTAAGAGCAGCTGGAAGAACACTATTAAAACCCTAACTCTTCCTCACAGATCCAGCTGACTTAACTCTCAGAGCATTCATTTCATCTGCTATGAAAGCCATATATGGGGAAAGATAAGATTGAGGTAAAAAATAAGAATAATCAGGAAGTAGTGTTCAAAATACTTGTTGAGAGAATGGGAAATAGAACAGGAAGTGGAAATTAGTGAAGCAAATTTCAACTTCAGTGGAAAATATTCGCAAGCATTTTCAAGACATTGGCTCCAGACACCCACTAATATTGTCACTATGTAAAGCAATTAAGTCAAATAATTACTATTCATAATTTATAAATTAAGTATGAATACTAAATCAATAATTATTTGTTGAGACCAGTGCACTGGAAGAGTGAGGAGATTCAGAGAAGGGTTCTTTGGAGAAAAAGAATAATATAAAATAGATGTATAATTATACAAAGAGATTTATTAGGCAGGCTTATAGCCTCAGAAGAGGCAGAATCACAATGACTGTCTGGGAAATCAGAGGTGGAAGGACCCAAAATGACTGTCCGTGTGCTGGAGAGCTGGAGAATCCAGTAACCATAGAAGGTCAAAGAAGACCTGAAAGCTCACTGTAGCCAACAGCGCAACTATGTATTTGAAGGCTGAAGAATCTGCACTGGAAGCCTGAAGGAACTCGAGACTTACACCCAAAGGCAGTGGCAAAGCCTGGAGCTCCTCCAAAAATGAAGCATTTTCCTTTTAATTCCATTCATGCTACAAACCTATTGGTTGGTGCTACTGACAACAGGGGTGGGTTTTCCTCTCTCAGTTTGCTGGTTTACTTGCTGATCAGCCACAGACACACCCAGAACTTTAATCTTCAAGGTGGTTCTTTCTCTCCTCAAGTCGATGTATCACAATTAACAATCATATGGGCCAAGGCAGGGATAAGGGCACAGATACCCCAGGGAGCTCTGAGGTCATGAAAGAGGGCTGCATGGCAAGAACTAAGGCCTTCAGATCTCTAGCATAAGAACTCAGCCATGGTGAGGATCCTGCAAAGAGAGCCTGTGCTAAATACTTTCTCCAGAAATATAAACCAAGAGGTAAGGACATGAAAAAGAGGAAGAGAAAAGAGACTGGAATACATTTATGGAATGTTACAAAGGAAGAGAAAGCATTAGGTAGATAGATAAATAGAATTATCTTTTTCAGTTTCATCCATTCACTCTGCAACAGTGTTATGAGGAAGTATGCAGAACACTTAGCATGAATTTGACCATAGTATGAAAACCTCACCCCAAGAAAAATTGTTATTGTTACGGGTGATAGTCTTCCTGGAGAGACATGCAGGCGAACAATGAAACAATATAATGAATGCCGTCTGTTAGAGAAGAGGCACATGAGCAATACCATGGAACAAAGATGGCCAGCACATCTCAGGGAAGGATTGCAGATTAATGACAACTGAAGATGACTTTCAAGCTGTATTTTAAAATACCAGGTGAGATGAAGAAATATAGTGAATACTTTAAATTTTTTTTAAGAAAACATTATAGTAAAAGACATACTGACATTAATCCCCTCAAAATACTACCCCTCATTTCAAACACTCTTATCCATCGTTCACTCTTTGAAGCAGCTCTGGAAATCTTTTGTTAGTGTCCTTAATTGTGCTGTGCTGTTGTGTCTGCCTCGGTGTCCTTAATCGATTAAAAAATGTTGGCGTTAAAAGACATACTGACATTAATCCCCTCAAAATACTACCCCTCATTTCAAACACTCTTATCCATCATTCACTCTTTGAAGCAGCTCTGGAAATCTCCTTTTGTTAGTGTCCTTAATTGTGCTGTGCTGTTGTGTCTGCCTCGGTGTCCTTAATCGATTCAAAAATGTTGGCGCTTCATGATCATTCTGACTTTGGAAAAGAGCCAAAATTCACACAGAGTCAGATCTGGTAAGTAGGTGAGTGAGGGTACACTGTAATGTTTTCACAGTACTTGACAGAAATTGCTGTAAACATCTGATCAATGAGAGATGTTCATAAAATATGATTAATGTTTAAGTTTTAAAATGTGCTGCAGTAAAAGACACAGTGCTATTCATTCCAATCAAAATATTTAAAATATTCTCCCTTATTTTGAAAATACTTATTCCATCATTCTCAGCAATGTGTCTTTTACTGCAATATTTTTTTAAAATGTAAATCTTCTTTTAGTCACCCCTTATAGCAGTCTTCCAAATAGCCCAGGGGAAGGAAGGCATTTCAGGTAGTGAGTAAGCGGCTTGTGCATGGAGACAGATACTCTAAAGGGCTTATGAATTGCAAATCTGGCATATTTGGCTTGGGAGGAGGAAGTATACTAAAAACCATTAGACATTTTTAAGGAAGAATGTAACATGTTCAGATTTATAGAACACAAAGACCGTTATTGTAGTATTATTTCCAATTTATGGACCAGAAAGGGAGTAATGAAAAGAGAAAAAAAGAACAAGCAGGCATGTACTGACTTCATCCAAATCATTCTGTCAGCCATATCTTCCCTGTGTTTGCTGGCTGAGGAAAAGCCATTTTAGTTTGAGAGAAGCTGATGGAAGAGCAAAGTGAATGGTGGGATATGCTGAGCACTGGTGCCGGGACTTCTCGCGCACCGCAGACATCTCCCGGAGAGGGCCGCTGTGTGCCCAGCCCCCATCACACTACCAAGGGAAGAGGTACAGGAAGGAGACTTCATCCTGCCCAGCCCATCAGGCAGAATAGGAGCTGAGACATTGAGTGGTACACTGGAGTCTTGGGCTTCTCTTTATTGACCCTCAAAGCAGACAGAAAAGAGGCAAAGCCTCATCTCCTGTGGTCACTGCTGATAATAACATGGGAATCTCAGTCTCAGTTGTTATGGATTTGCCTGCTCCCTCATCTTAACTGAACTTGGCACTCGGGTGCATTTGCTTTTCCTGGTGAGAGAGGTCTCGGGACACCATGAATCTATGTGGCTGGGAAAAGAATGCACTTCTCTAAATAGGGAAGGGGAGGAGATTCTCAACTTTCACAGCTTGCCTGTTTCTGAGGCCTTGGCTGCAAAGTGCTCTTGAAATCATTTGGGTGGGCCTTGTTTCTGAGGAAGCAGAGAGGCCCCCAGAACCTCCCAAGTGAGTGAGGGAATAATTTCCAGATAGTCAGGCAGAGCAGGCTGGCTACGCAAGCTGCATGTGCTTGGCAGTCCTTCCATCTGGCTGGCCAGCATCCTGAGGTCAGCAAAGCAGAAGACAAATCTTTGGGGAGCTGAGAGACATGTGCACGTGCCAGTATTTTTGACAAATGCTCAGTTAATTGTTTTCTATGGTTCTTCTCCTGAGACACAAACTGTACACCAGGCATCAAGATCTATCCCCTCCCACAACCTCAGATCCCAAGGGGAACCTTCGTGATTACACACACTTGGGCCTAACCTCTACCCCACAGGAAATGGACAGATCAGCCCCTGGGGATGGAAGAACCATGCAGGGCATGGGAAAACAGAACTTCTGAGTAAGAAAGAAGACAGACTCACACGTGTAAACCGGGGAGCTACATACGTATGAGAGATTCCAAGTTTCTCATAAGGATGCAAAGCAAATGGTGATCAGAAGAGGCCTGTGTGAGTTGATGAGAAATCTGTAGCTGTAGCTAGTTCGGTAGCTGGTTAATAACTTAGTACTTGGAACCCTCAACATTCCAGGGTGGAATTCAGCTTGGGATTACTTACTGGAAATAGTGGATAGACGGTGGGTTCCAAAACAGATTATGCTCACTTGGAGCTATAACAGGGTCCTAACCAGGACCTTTCTGAATATTTTCTTTCTAAACAGCCTCTTTACAATTTCACCTCTTTTTTGACTTGCTACTTTATCTGATGATGTTTAGCTCCTGCCATTCATTCACTGAATGTGTATAGTTGTGCACTATATGGGATGTCAAGATGTAGTCCCCTGAATGAATGCTAACTGGATCAGAGAATCTTCTCTTTCATGTATCAGGGTTGATTTTGGAGCAACAGACTTTAATGGCCAAGGACTCCAGTACTACTAACACTGCTCTGGGTTTGTATTCAATAGAAGTTATCTCAGTTTTCATTTAATTTTGTCCAAGGTTTTGAATCAAGAAATCTATTTACTAGATATAAAATTTAACTTCTCTCTATATAGTATTAAACTAATTCTTGGCTCCTTCCATCAAAGGTTAATTTTATAAACAATAGCAATAATAACACTGAATCGATTATACAAGATCTGCAATCCACTCTTTTATTTTTATTAGTACATGTTTTCAATACACAGATCCACAATCTAAATAAATTCCAATGAGAAAAATAAGATGCTAACTTATTTAAAGATTAGTTATTCATGCTCTTTGGAATCCCAGCTTTTCAAAAAGAATGGAACCTTTCTTTTTTTTTAAATTGAGTTTATTGGTACATTTTAGGTATACAGTACAGTTACATTCATTATTGGGATCTAGTACCTTTTAAAAATTGAATTTAAAATTTATTGAAATCACAAAACAGATATGTAGTTGGTAAATTAAATACAAGTACCTGAGTAAATCTGTAAAGGAACTCCCACACAATGTTTACTAAGAAAATAAATACAAGAGAAGAAAATATCAACAACAGTAAAAACAACTAAGTAAATAAACCCAAGCAAACAAACAAAAAATCTGGTTAAGCAGAAAATTTTTCATTAGGGAGCAGATGAGTCACACTGTTAAGGTCACGTTGAAAAATTTGACCAACATGTTTAATATAAGAAGTGGAATAAAATGAAATGAAATGTGTTTTCTTAATAAAATGGAGTACTACTCAGCCGTAAAGAATGAGAAACTAGAGACATTTATAGCTAAATGGATGCACATTGAGGCCATACTCTTAATAGAAATAAATAGAACAAATATGTGTAAATACCAAACTTTCTCTGGCATGAGAAACTGAAAGTAAAATTAGAATTTAAATGTATAATAGACAATATGAAATAGGAAGAAAAGGTTCAAAAGAGAAAGGGAAGTGGTAGGGATAGTGGAAGGGGAAGGAAAGAAGGGAAAGAAATAAATATGAGAAAAGGAAAATTTTAAAACAAAGTCTTTGTTAATAAGGAAGGGTGGAGGGATTAAAAAGAGAGCCGGGGAGTGGGAGGGGGAGAACCAAGCTGTATCATGTAAAAGTACAAATTCCCAGTAACGAATGTCAGCTTATTATATGTCTAAAATATACCAATAAAATTAATGAGAAAATAAAGGAAAGGCAAGGCAAAAAGGTCTGAGAAGAAAAATAAAAGAACAACTTTGACTAATTTATCTTTTATGAAAAAATAAAGATAGCTTATTTTAATCATTTTGACTGCCTTTAGGAAAAAATGTTTTGCTTTGCTTTGCTTTTTGTTTTTAACCAGGAGGCACCTGTCTATTTGAGCCCAAAATACTGACTAAAAAGGTCTTTTAGATAAAAGACCCCACCACATCTCTGAAATAAGTATAAGATTATTGTATATTTGTATATAGAGCATACAAGCTTCAGTGAGCTCAAAAAGTAAAACAATCTGGTTTGTCTTATTTGAAAAAAAATAAAAAAGCCCTCAATGAAGCTTCTTTCAGACATGTGTCATGGGCTTTTTCTCGCTGAATTCCTTCATATTAATGCACCAAGTTGCTCTTCCTTTCATCCCGTTGGCCACAGGACAGACGACATTCACCAAAGTCTCTACCACAGACATTCTCAGATGGTGCTAATGAAAAGAAGAAACCCAAACCAGAACTGGTGGTCCACATTGCGAGAGTTGCTAAATATCACCACAAAGCAATAATAATCCCACAGCATGCTTGGTGGCTCAGCATTCTGAATTGCAAATGTCAAGGGCACATAGTCTAAAGGATCTTGCTAAGGAGAACTCATGGTTTGTGTTGGGTGGTCTCGTGTCTGCCTGGTGGTCTCATTTCTGCCTGCTGTGACAGCCCTAACAGTTTCATGTAGCCTCCAGTCCTACACACTATTCACTTGTCTCTGTTTAGTAATGGACAACAAGTCATTAAAGACAGACAACCCAGAAATGACACTGCAGTATTCCAGACATCTCTCTCTTGGTGGTGACAGTTCCCAATCAAGCTGGCTCAGTTCTTAAGTCAAAGCATTTTTCTAAGTGGTGGTTCAAAACACAGCCTTAGATCTGGAAAATCAAAAATGGGCTCTTCTTGCCTCTTCTATCACTGCCTGTAATAAATATTAAATTTTTGGACTGCAGCTAACAACTTATGATAAATGACACATAACAGAATCCAACTCTCTCTTTTCCAGATGCAAAGAACTCATCTTCTGGTTAGAGAGACTTCACTACTTTTTAATAACCATGTGTAGATCATTTTACAGACTTCCCTGCCACACTCATCCAGGATTTATTTCCCAAGATCTCAAAAGAATAGCAGGAAAAAGTTTGTAGCTTCAAAGGATAATGATATAATTTCTGTTCGGATGATCAAAATGTCACAGCCTCAAAATTAATTCAGGGACTTATCCCAGCTTTAATTTTGGAGAGAATATTAGATATTCAGCATAAGCTAAGATATGATTCTCTATTTATAGGATGATCAGACCAAGAATTTAATCTGAATAGACTTTTTGAGACCCTTGGTTGGGTTGCATTAGGAGAATCAGTGCCATTCCCAGTAGACCTTTCATCTCTGGGTGATCTCCCTGAGCTCTCTGACTCTACCATTCATTAACCATTTCACATTTTAGCTTGCATTGCAGTTAAATTTTCATATTTTGTTTAACAGAAACAAATTGAGGTCCTGCTAAACCTCTTAAGGCCAAGAAAAATAATCCGAAAGGGAATGGCGTGTGCTGGCCAGTCTAGGTGCTTTCATCAGATCTTAACTAAGTAGAAGAGATAATCACAATATACAATGAGTTCTTATATTTAAAAAAAAATTACAATAAAAGGCACATTGTCACTGATCCCCCTGAAAACGCTCCCCCTTCATTTCAAATATACTCATGCCATCACTCTTGCCACTTTCTGAAGCAGTTCTGGAAGTGTTCTTTTGTGAGTGTCTTTATGAGGCGTGTTTTAAAATACGGGAATGCTGCTGCCAACTGCCATCCAACAGAAAGGCAGAACCATTAAACTAGCACAGTGCATCTTCATCTACCTTATTCACCACATCTGGCACTGTGTGACTTCTGGTTCCTTCCATAGTCAAAATGACCTTGAAAGGTAAACATTTTTTATCAATTCAGCACATTAAGGCAGCTGTGACAGTATATCTAAACACAAAAAGGACTTCTAGAACCTTTCAGTTAATAGCAAGAGTGATAGGGAAAGTATGTTTGAAACAAGGAGGGTATTTTGAGGAGGATTAATGGCAACGTGTCTTTCACTGTGATATTTTCAATTTAAACAGTCGTCCTCTTCAATTTCTTTTTTCAGAGTGCTGTAGTTTTCAGTGTAGAGATCTTTTGTTTCTTTTGTTAGATTGATTCCTAGATACTTTATTTTTTTGGATGCTATTGTAAAAGGAATTTTTTCCCTTATTTCTCTTTCCGTGTGTCTGTTATTTGTGTATAAGAAGGCTATTGATTTTTCGGTATTCACCTTGTATCCAGATACTCTACTGAATCTGTCAATTAAGTCTAGAAGTTTTTTGGTGGAGTTTTTCGGATCTTCAATGTAGAGTATCATATCATCAGCAAATAATGATAGTTTAACTTAGTCGCTGTATTTTGTGATCCTACCTCCTAGAACCTGACATGCTTCCTTGTGCTCATTTTGCCTCTTTGGCTGTTTCCAGTCCTTGTTGTAAGTTTCTTGAGAGACACATTCATCTTCATATAGCCACTGTCTATCTCTGCGCTTGGGGCATAACAAAGACTCAGAACATTTAATAAGTATCCTAAACTAAGACTCATTGGAGAGGAAATGCAGTGATTTCAAAACAATAAAACTTAGTCCTTTTCTTCCAGGTTGTCCTAGTTTAGCACATGGCTGGGTACACATAACCTGGCAGTTAGATCCTTGTTAATCAATTCTCTGACTATTACATTAAGTGGAACAATAAGGGTTAAAAATGAGCACCTGAAAAGCTACTCATTATTTTGTTTTGCTCTTTCTGGTTATATGAAACATCAGTACTTTCTCTCCTTTCACTGAGGACCCAAAGTATTTGCGATCAAGAAGGGATCAAAGCATAGTAATTGCTTACCACATCAACCATGATATATGAAGTCAAAACTGGAGCTCACCGTCTTACAGCAGGAGAGGATATTTAGAAACAGAACTATCTTGGGTCATTCAAGAAGTTCATTTTAGGGCTTCTGAACTCCAAAATTAGTAGAATAATATGCTTTGTTCCTCACAAACTACCAGTTAGACCATGATAATTGCATATGGAAACATTTTAAAAAACTATATATCCATAACACAAAAATAAGATTTATAAACAGAACATATATTTATGTACTAAGAAAACACATAAATCAGTTTGATGAGTGTACACAGCAGGATGTAATAATTTAAGATTTTTCCTGATCTATTATTTTTTATTAAGTATCTGAAAGCGTGAGATCCATTGTGGAATCAGAGTCAAAAAAAAAAAATCCAAAAAAAAAGAGAAAAAAAGCAGATGACCAAAGAGTAGAGTATCAGGAGAGGAAAGGAGTTAAGAAGTCATACAGCCCAATAGAGAAAATTACAAATGCATTCAACATCTATTTGACAGACTTGTAACTGACAGTCTGTGAGGTGCCAGACATGGAGCTAAGAGTTGTGGAACGCGTCACGGTGAATAATTCCAACCTGGTGAGAAAGCTCACAGCACGGAGTGCAGGATAGGAGGGAGGACCCAGGGAGAAGATGTGTACACAATAAACATAATAGGACAGAGAAGTCATTGTGCTGCAAGAGAGGTTCAGAGGAAGTTCAGTGAAGTTTGAAGAAGGAAAATGTCTCTCCACTAAAGGATGCTTCAAGGAAATTACAGAGACAAGGTGATATGTAAGTCTAGCCTGAAATTGAAGGGATTTAAGAAGCAGAAAAGCAGTGACGAGCACTCTGGGTGGAATTAATACTATGAGAAAGGTATAGAAGATATATCTACTTGGTCTATGCAATGAGCATCAAGAGAGCCTTAAATGAGCATTGAAAGTTTAAGTTATACATGGATGTACAGTAAGAGATCAGGCTAAAGAAGTTGTAATGGTTAATCTTGATTGTTAGCTTGACTAGGTCGAGAAATACCTAGGAAGTTAGGAAAGCACACTCCTGGCTATGTCTGTAAAGGTGTTTCCAGAGATAATCAATTGACACAGAAAACAGTTATTGATTTTTCGGTATTCACCTTGTATCCAGATACTCTACTGAATCTGTCAATTAAGTCTAGAAGTTTTTTGGTGGAGTTTTTCGGATCTTCAATGTAGAGTATCATATCATCAGCAAATAATGATAGTTTAACTTAGTCGCTGTATTTTGTGATCCTACCTCCTAGAACCTGACATGCTTCCTTGTGCTCATTTTGCCTCTTTGGCTGTTTCTAGTCCTTGTTGTAAGTTTCTTGAGAGACACATTCATCTTCATATAGCCACTGTCTATCTCTGCGCCTGGGGCATAACAAAGACTCAGAACATTTAATAAGTATCCTAAACTAAGACTCATTGGAGAGGAAATGCAGTGATTTCAAAACAATAAAACTTAGTCCTTTTCTTCCAGGTTGTCCTAGTTTAGCACATGGCTGGGTACACATAACCTGGCAGTTAGATCCTTGTTAATCAATTCTCTGACTATTACATTAAGTGGAACAATAAGGGTTAAAAATGAGCACCTGAAAAGCTACTCATTATTTTGTTTTGCTCTTTCTGGTTATATGAAACATCAGTACTTTCTCTCCTTTCACTGAGGACCCAAAGTATTTGCGATCAAGAAGGGATCAAAGCGTAGTAATTGCTTACCACATCAACCATGATATATGAAGTCAAAACTGGAGCTCACAGTCTTACAGCAGGAGAGGATATTTAGAAACAGAACTATCTTGGGTCATTCAAGAAGTTCATTTTAGGGCTTCTGAACTCCAAAATTAGTAGAATAATATGCTTTGTTCCTCACAAACTACCAGTTAGACCATGATAATTGCATATGGAAACATTTTAAAAAACTATATATCCATAACACAAAAATAAGATTTATAAACAGAACATATATTTATGTACTAAGAAAACACATAAATCAGTTTGATGAGTGTACACAGCAGGATGTAATAATTTAAGATTTTTCCTGATCTATTATTTTTTATTAAGTATCTGAAAGCGTGAGATCCATTGTGGAATCAGAGTCAAAAAAAAAAAATCCAAAAAAAAAGAGAAAAAAAGCAGATGACCAAAGAGTAGAGTATCAGGAGAGGAAAGGAGTTAAGAAGTCATACAGCCCAATAGAGAAAATTACAAATGCATTCAACATCTATTTGACAGACTTGTAACTGACAGTCTGTGAGGTGCCAGACATGGAGCTAAGAGTTGTGGAACGCGTCACGGTGAATAATTCCAACCTGGTGAGAAAGCTCACAGCACGGAGTGCAGGATAGGAGGGAGGACCCAGGGAGAAGATGTGTACACAATAAACATAATAGGACAGAGAAGTCATTGTGCTGCAAGAGAGGTTCAGAGGAAGTTCAGTGAAGTTTGAAGAAGGAAAATGTCTCTCCACTAAAGGATGCTTCAAGGAAATTACAGAGACAAGGTGATATGTAAGTCTAGCCTGAAATTGAAGGGATTTAAGAAGCAGAAAAGCAGTGACGAGCACTCTGGGTGGAATTAATACTATGAGAAAGGTATAGAAGATATATCTACTTGGTCTATGCAATGAGCATCAAGAGAGCCTTAAATGAGCATTGAAAGTTTAAGTTATACATGGATGTACAGTAAGAGATCAGGCTAAAGAAGTTGTAATGACTAATCTTGATTGTTAGCTTGACTAGGTCGAGAAATACCTAGGAAGTTAGGAAAGCACACTCCAGGCTATGTCTGTAAAGGTGTTTCCAGAGATAATCAATTGACACAGAAAACAACAAACTGAGGGAGGAGACGCCCCCTGAGTGTGGGCATGTGGACTGCATCATCCTGGCTGCTAGGGGCCCAGGTAGAGTTAAAGCGGAAGAAGGAGGGATCCTGTCGGCACAGGCACTCCCTACCATTACAATGTGCAGTCTTCACTTGGGCCCAAAGTGATGGGGGCAAGTGGCCATAGACTGAGGCCTCCTAAACCATGAACCAAAATAAATCTTTCTTCCTTTAGGTTGTCCTTCTCAGGTACTTGTCAAAGACATGAAAAGTTGACAACAAAGAGGTGGCTAGGTTATAGAAAGCCTTGAAGCTATGGGTTATAGACTTCATTCAGTAATCTTGGGGGTTACACAAGATATAAGAATGGAAGATATACTTGGATCTGATTAAAATGCCAGTATAAAGCTTAATAAGCATCTCCAAGAAGGATGTGACTAGTAGAATGATATGATTCTTGCCTTAGTTCATTAAGCTCATTCCATAATGTAGATGGAGATATAAGCCAGGGATCCCCAGGACCCAAGGCTATGGACCCACATCAGTCCATGGCCTGTTAGGAACCAGGCCACACAGAAGGAGCTGTGTTTACAGCCACTCCTCCAACTCTCAAATTGCCATCTGAGCTATGCGCCCATTCAGATCAGCAGCAGCATTAGATTCTCCTAGGAGCACAGGCCCTACTATGAACTGTGTGTTCCTGGAATCTAAGTTGAATGCTCCTTTGAGCCATCCCAGAACTCTCCCCAACCTACCTACCCATACTCCAATCCATGGAAAAACTGTGTTCCACAAAACCAGCTCCTAGTACCAAAGAGATTTGGGACTGCTACATAAACAAAACAATTATTTTTTCTCACAAAACCAGAGTCTTGGAAGTCTAAGAGCTTGGAACACCTTTGTGAACAGATTTTTTTTTTTTTAATTACTGCCTTCTTGGAGCATGAAAACAGAAGAAATTGTTGACATAATGATTAATGTAAGTAAATTAAGCTAGGCTTGGTGGTGCATGCCTATAATCCCAGTACTCTGGGAGGCTGAGGCAGCAGGATTGCATGCTCAGCCTGGCCAATTAGTGACTTAGTGAGATCCTGTCTCAAGGTAAAACATTTTTTAAAAGGCTGGGGATGTAGCTCCGTGCAAAAGCCTCATGTTCAAACCCCGGTATTGTAAAAAGGAAAAGTAAAAGCAGTTGTATTAAAAGGTGATAAATTCTCTTAACTATATGAAATAGATTAATATGAGATAAAAATAGAACAACAGAGTCAGGGAGATCACAGGGTGGAATTGGATTTGAGGTCATTTACGATTGTGAAAAGTGACCAAGGTGAGCTTGGTGGAAAACATGTGAAGTGAGCAAATCTCTCAGGGAGTGAAGTGAGTTATGGAGGTGGGCAGTTAGAGCAGAATGCCTCTGACGACGGGGCAGGAACGTTCTTGCTGTGGTCTAGAAAAAATGAGACCAATGTGGCTGGAGCAGTAAGGGGGGGGATGGTAGGTGATGAGATCAAAGATATGAGAGAGGTCAGATCACATCGCGAAGGATCTTTCACTTTGAACACATCGGCTTTTCCAGTGAATGATGCAGAGAGCTAATGCAGGATTCTTGGTCAAAGAGTGACATGCTCTAACTTGCAGTTTAAAAGCATTCCTTCACTTCTGTGCTAAAAATAGACTTTATGGAGTCAAGTGTGAGGGAGTCAGGAAAACCAGAGAGGAGGCAGTTGCAGTAACTCAAGTGAGGGAAGAGCATGCCTTGGCTCAAATTAATAGTAATAAAGACAGTAAGAGGTGGTCTGGTTCTAAGTAGACTCTGCTAGTGGTGCCAAAAGGATTTCATGGTGAATAAGTTGTGGAAAGAGAGGAGGCAAGGATGATTCCATATTGCTGATTCAAGCAACCAGGAAGATAGAGGTGCTGGAAATGGACAGTATTTGGAGATGAGGTCTTGAAAGGGGTCATTAAGTTGAAGTAAGGGTGCAAGGGTGGACCCATTCCAACCTGACTCATGTTCTTGTTAGAAAAGGGGATTCAGACACAGAGACAATGGGGATGCACCACCCAGCAAGAAGAGCACGTGAGGACACAGCAAGAAGGAGACCATGGGCAATGAGGAGAGAAGCCCCACAGGAGAAACCAAACTGCCAACTCCTGGATCATGGCCTTCTACTCTCCAGAGCTGTGAGGAATGCATTTCTGCCATCCAAGCCACATAGTCTGCGGTATTTGGCTGTGGCAGCCCTACCAAAGTAATGTTTTTTAAAGGTGTAGGAAATAATAGTAATAGCATATTTATGTTCTTTTAGGAACTATCCAGAGAGGGGAATTATAGTCCAGGAGAAAAAAGAGAACTGTAGAAGAAATGTTTGTTGAGAAGGTGACAATAACAGTGGATGGGGCCTGGTCTTTCTTTCACTTCAACTTCATTCGCAGATCTCTTCTTGGCCTTAGGCCTCAGGCACAGAGCCTAATATAAATCTTCCCTGATTTCATAATAGTTGTACTAGAATCAGTAAATGTAACAAGGAAGAGGAAGACATTCTACCAAATCGGGATTTACAGAAAAAGAGAAAAAAAATTAAGTAGAAGGAGAGAAATAGCAAGAAGGGGACCAGTGGTTTAGCTCAGTGGCACCACGCCTGCCTTGCAAGTGTAAGGTTCTGAGTTCAATCCCCGGTACCAAAACAAAACAGCGAGAAGGATTCTAGGAGAGACATGAATTTCAATTTCTCAGTGAGAAATTTGAGCTCAGTAAGCCAACTTGGTGGGGATGTTCTATGCATGTTTTCTTGAGAAAAATTAGCAAGATTCAATGAAAGACATGGAGTGAGTCTACAAGTGAATTTATTAAACAGTATATTTTTATAAACAGCTCATTTACTATGAAGAGTTCCTGCTATCTCTACCTGTATGTTTCATAACATGCGGTAGTTCTCAAAATATAATCGTTAAGCTGAAAAAGTGCTTTAATAAAGGGAAAACTGGTCAAAAACAAGTCCCAGGAAAAGGGATAATAGAGGAAAATGACTGGTCAGGTTTTACATCTTTAAGTTGTTTAACTATGGGCCCACGAGAGAATATGAGATAAAAGAATCAACTTACAGATTATTGGGCTGGGAGGAAGTCATACAGTCATTTACTGTCAAGTCTCATGGTATTCCCAGAAATTAGGAAATCTACAAAGACTTGTCCCATTTTGCAATGATGGGAGAATCTTGGCATAATAAGGCAAAGAGATTGAATTATAAGAATGTATTTTGAATTGGTTCAACATGTCACAATGAGTCAGTACCAAAATAAGGACTGGAACTCAGAACTCTTGGCTCCTGGCCAGGACTCTACCCACATAACTATATTTCCGGTGTTCTTAGTTTTGATCTCGAGTTCATTTTCAGTCTCTCTTGTGTGCCCCTAACTCTCTCTCCTTTTTCTCCTCTCCCTCCCTTTCTCTCTCACATACCGTGAATGACCCTTGTATGTGTCCACCATAAATCACTCTCTAATGGTGCCCCTTTGTTGTTTTCTTCTCTAAGTACCCCAAAAAAACATTATGGCAGGGAACCAGGGCTCTGAATTAAGGGAGATAATTAAAGGTCATTCAGCTGAAAATAATTCATATTTATCCATGGCTTCCTTTACTAGAGCATCTGGTTTCTGTTAACCAGCATGGTATCCTCTGATTCTGATGGTGGTGGCCTACAGTAACCACATTTTTACTAAAACAGAAATGAGTGCTTTCTTACATCTGTTCCCGAGATGTTTTCAACTCTGCCTTGTACCAAACTGTGCTCTGCATTTATATCAATGTAAACTGAAACAACGTGGTGTTAGGTACTGGGGACTCGGAGACTGCCCCTAGGAGCCGATGCTTTCTATGCCTATCGAAATCAATCAGAATTACAGACAGGAAAGCTAAAGTCCTCTACTTCATCTTACAAACTTCTGCCAGAACTTCACACTTCTGAGCAGATTTGGGCTTATTGCATTTGGAAAGATATTTTTCATGTGACTATCTCCATAGATGGAGGATGTTTTAAACCATGAAACTAGTTGGATGTGAGTGTGCCTGCCCACATTTGGCACTGCTTCTTAAAAATTTTGTTTTGACTTTTCTATGTGGGTGTGTGCTTGTATTTTATTTGCAATAGGAATTCATGCTTCTATTCAGATCTTAATCTGTCACCCTTGTTGTCAAATGTGTCTCTAATATTGCCTATCAGTCATCTTTTTAAAGACTTACTGTTTAGTTTAAATGACAAAATGAAAGAAAAGAGTACATAACAAAAATTTCTCACCACAGGTTAAAGTAGCAAACTCGGGTATGCATACATCCTAGAAAAAAAAACAGAACTTTGAAATATAATCAACAGTAGATGAATTCTGAGTGTAAGTAAAAATGAATGATATTACTACTATTCATACTAACAACCAAAACTCTTCAAGTGCTTTCTATGCACTATGCCTAATTTCTTAGGCCATTATGTCATTCCACAACAAATCTATGTGGCAAACAATATGCATAAACCCATATTTCAGAAAACTGAGCTTTATAGAAATGTATTCCTGGGGCTCCAACAGGAAACAGATGGCTCACTCAAAATGAATAACTTTTATTTTTTACAAAGTGTAGCAGAGTGTAAAAATATCATGAGGCACAATGCAGTACTCTGGTGCTAGTAGCTTTGGGTCCATCACCATCCCTAAACCCTGGAGGAGGAACGGGAGTGATTACTGGAAGTCAGAAAGAGATAGAGTGTGTGTTGCGTGGAGAGGACCATCTTTCCGAATCCTCCTCTGCGGAAGGATCCAGCCAGCCTGAAGAAACACCCAGAGAAGAGGTGGGGGCAGCAGACACCCTACCCTTATTTTCTTCTAATGTTCTAGTTTCCTGTAGAGTTCCTTATTAGCTCAAATCAACCAGAAGCACCAGATCAAGGGAGCATGTGGGTAAAATCCAGAGTCAGACTTCCGGGACAGTTCTAGGTGAGAGGAATGGAGCGTGGGTCTAGAACGCATCATCGTTTTCCATGGTAACAGTAATGGGGCAGGTCACTAGTGGCCCAGTCACCAAGTGAGGTGGCAGGGATTCAAAGGCATAGTTGTCTGGCTTTAGAGCCCAGGCTTTTAACCACCAGGCTCTCCTGCCAATGGCTTTGAAATGGCAGAGGGGAAGTTATTCCAGAGAGCGACTGCGGAGAGGTCATGAGGCAGAAGGTGCCAGACAATGACATTTACTAGATGTGTAACCTTTGCCAATACTTCTCTAAATCTGTTTTCTCACTTCTCAAAAAGTTCCTATGTCAAGGGGTGTGGCTCTGTCTTCTGAATGCACTGACTTGTCAATTTCATTAGAATTGTCTGCCTTAGATAAAAGTGAGCCAACCTTATGTCCAGAGACACTATTGTCGCTTTGGCAGAGTTTACCACATTGTGAAGAGCTGCCTGCTTTGTCAGCCACACAACATTAATCCAAGGTCAGAAGAAAGACAGTTGTGAAATTTTCTATTTTTTAATTGATTTTACTTTACTTACTGGCAATACCTACTCATCTCACCAAACATGAGTCAAGAAAATATGTTTCCATAATAAAACAAAACTGAGGAAAAGTGCATCACACCAAGATCCTTCTCTCCATAGCAGGAGTCACTTTAACAAAAACATCTGTGGCAGTGACGTGACCCAGGGTTTTCCCGTACTCTAACAGTGGCAGTGGGAACAGAAGCCCGCCTACTTCCGAGGGGTCCAAAAAGATATCTCACAGTAGCTTATACAGCCTTCAGAAGTTTTCTGTATGAAAAGCAAAGATGATAAACAAGAATACAAATTGGATAAAAACCCGAGAAAGCAGCAGCTGGGTGGAACATGGAGAACAGGAGAACTTTGAAAAGACGTCTATCTATGTAACAGGGCTTTTGGTCTCACTGACATGATGCAAGAGAGC
The DNA here is from genome assembly GCF_012274545.1 of Fukomys damarensis. Classification (NCBI taxonomy): domain Eukaryota; kingdom Metazoa; phylum Chordata; class Mammalia; order Rodentia; family Bathyergidae; genus Fukomys; species Fukomys damarensis. Next base: position 38,790,935 of record NW_022900931.1, on the reverse strand, counting down.
ATTGGACTGAGTTAAAATTAAGTCATCAAAATAAAATTTCAGAAGAAGTATAAGAATGTATGATCTACTCTGTTTCCTGGAACTTGCAGCAGAACAAAAGAGAAATGGAAATCCCAATGAAAGACAAAAGATTTAATACATGTATCCCGATGATTCAATATGCAGCTAATGAGTTTGGAGAAGAGAATATAGGGAAAGCAGAGAAAGAATCAGAAAAAGAAAAAAAGATTCTGAAGGATAAATTCATAAATTGGTGTATATGTCAAATAAATAAGAAAATGTAAATGAGAAAAGGCCACACTTAGGAAAATGGTTATAAAATTTTAAACCATAAAATATAAGAACAACAAATTATAAAAGCTTCCATGGGAAAAAAACAAACATCTTCTCAACAACACCATATATTAAAGAATTCCTTCAACTAAGAATAAATATTAATAAGAATAAAAATGTTATAATCAGCCAAACTAACCAATATGAGGCTATAATGGATGCCTTTAAGACATGAACCAGGTGATTTCTATCCCCACAGCTACTGTCCCATGGATTTGTCTCTCATATTCACCCTTTTCTAGGTTGTCACTTACTGAACTAAATCAAGATAGAAGACATGCAATCCATGTGCATCAAGTACAAGAAGATGGAAAAGAAGTTCCATATGGTAGAAGTGTGATGAGTCCGAGCATTCAGTCAAAAATTCTCAGAGGAAGATCTTTCTGAGAGGACAAAGAGTAAATGGCATTAATTTATTACTTTTTTAGGAATATGGTAAATAAAATAGGTATTAAAATGTAGATCTGGGCCGGGGATTTAGCTCAGCGGTTCGGTGGCCTGCCTTGCAATCCCAAGGACCCGAGTTCAATCCCTGGTACCAAAAAATAAAAAAATTTAAAAAAATAAAATAAAATGTAGATCTTAGAAAAATTATGAATGTGACAAATATAAAACACAGCAATGCAAAGCAAATAAGAAACTTCAAGGTGAATATCTAGGGAGAACCATATAGGAAAGGCCTGGTACAAATAGAAACCCAATTAAACAGTGGCATAATTTTCACTTAGAGGTGTGGACCTGAAGGTAAGGATGCAGTTTGAAAGACATTGCAATGAAAGATAATGGTGGTCTGACTCAAGTTCATGGTTGTGGAATGGAGATAGGTAAATTTTAGAACTCTTTAGACAAATCGAACATTCCAATTAGAGAAGGACATGTCAGGAAGACTCTACTGTTTGATTTAGAAGTCTGGGCATTAAATAGTATGATGCGTTGAGATACAGAATGCTAAAGAGAAAACGTTTGGAAATTACAGTGACACAAATATAATTTAAATCTCAGATGAAAACAGAATTTCTAAGTGAAAATGACCATTAGCCCCTGGGAAGTATTGTCTGGGGCACTGGAGAGCAGTCTGTTTTAACATACGGCAGTTTAAGCAATAGAAAAAGATTAGTTAATAATTCATGACTGAGTGTTTACTGGGTCCAAAAAGCAAAATATCAATGAACAAAACTTTTAGGGCAAATGAGTCAGAATAATAAGCAAGACAATTTATATGGAATCTTCCTAGAACTATAGTCCATGTTGTTTTTATCCATACAGTTGCTGGATTTTTTTCAATGCGTCCCATCTGACCACCATGCTTTCAGAATACCTAGTATTTTACTTGTATTGTTTTTAAACTCCATACTGTTGATAGGTAGTCCTTCAATGCTACTTCTTTCTCTCCCAAACCACGTCTCTCACAGATCACAGCTAATCTTAAAAGTCCTTACAAAACACTGTGGTTTGATCTCTTACTTCCTGCCCACCCCACTTTGCTCTCAACCCTTCATCACAAAATTCCAAAAACTACCCATGAAAATCTTGCTTACAGTCGCAAGGTGGGGAAAAGAAAAAGCCTATAGTCAGCCAAACGAGAATCCTTTTCAGTGTCAGTGAGGAAAAATTTTGGAAACACGCATGCATCAGTAGGTTTGACTGCATTCCACCTGCATTGTTTCTAAATAAAAACCTGGCCGTGGTAAATATTCAGCGTGGTTACGGTGCTTTCCAGAGGAACCACATTTTCTTATCCACCGAGAGGCCTCCCAGGTGATGCAGTTCCGGACTTGGCCTTCACCATGTCGGTGTCTCTCCACTGTCGCCCTCCTGGGAAATGGCGCCACGCTACACAAGCTCGTCAAATGACAATCGAGTGGAGTCTGTGGGGCCATTTAGGCTGCACCTTCCTCCACTTATCTTGGGAGATGCCTCCTCCAGGCTCTAGCATAAGGATGCTTCTCCACTCCACTGGGGGTACCACCTTCTCATTAGCAGAACAATTCATAATGAAAATGTGAATTAGTGAGCAGAGAATAAAACAAATGTCAATAAGTATGACCTTAAGCAAACCTTAATATTCTCACTAGAGGTGATGCTACGGTGAAGAATCGTTACTCTACACCACGCTGGAGAGAGTGGAACCTTTGCGGCCCCCACTTTCCTGAATAGGCTGCCACTTGTAGTTCCCTTTTCTATTTATCCAGACTGACTGTCTTCC
>NW_022900931.1:38742256-38788348 GCF_012274545.1 Fukomys damarensis | reverse complement strand
TCTCCCCCACTTATCTTGGGAGATGCCTCCTCCAGGCTCTAGCATAAGGATGCTTCTCCACTCCACTGGGGGTACCACCTTCTCATTAGCAGAACAATTTGCAATGAAAATGTGAATTAGTGATCAGAGAACAAAACAAATGTCAATAAGTATGACCTTAAGCAAAACTTAATATTCTCACTAGAGGTGATGCTACGGTGAAGAATCGTTACTCTACACCACGCTGGAGAGAGTGGAACCTTTGCGGCCCCCACTTTCCTGAATAGGCTGCCACTTGTAGTTCCCTTTTCTATTTATCCAGACTGACTGTCTTCCCTGTCCTCAACCGTGGCTCCACATAAAGAAGAATATATCTGGGTTCCGATTACTAAATTGAAATCACATTCTAGAACTGCCTGCATGAAATTACACCCAGGCGAACTTAATTGGAGTTGTCTGTATTTCCAAACACTCCATGCTAAATGGAGAAGAGAGTAGTACCTGGGGTGAAAGGAAAATGAATCCTAGAATCAGATTTAGATCATTTCTAGTAAGGCCAGTTAGCAACAATAAACTTGGGCAAATGATGATCTCTGAGTGCTCAACTATAGAGCATACACTTACAGTCCCTGGTTTACTGACTCCCACAGATGGAAAATCTTATTCCCCTATTTCTGATTTAGGAGAAAGCATCTCACTGCTGCCCCTACTGTATTGCTGTCATTCAATAGAAGAATAAAAATCTATTGATGTCTTTCAGGCATGTTAAGTTGGTCTCTCTCTCTCTCTTTCTGTCTCTCTCTGTCTCTCTCTCTCTCTCTCTCTCTCTCTCCTTCACTTGTCTCTTAGCCCACCTTCCTGTAGTTAACCAGAAATGGAACTGTAAAAAAAACAATTTTTCATCTATTTGGGTCACCAGTCAAAGTAATTATGAGTTAAAATGTTTTGAAAGAGATAAAGTCAGATTCTGCTATTAGTAGGAGCCCTCTGTAAAACAACTGTCCTGGGGGTTTTTTTTTTCCTTGTTTGTTTTTATAAACTTTTCATTTTGCCAAATAATTTGCAAATTTGGCTTTAATACACCACAGACAGAACTTATATTTAGCATTTCACATAGCTAGCTGACTTGTTTCGTGGTCTATCATAATTTCTGATGTTTTAACTTTGCTCCCTCTATCACAGTGTTGGCCTGTTTCGGGGGAGGGAGGCATTGTTTTAGAACCCAGTACCCGGCACGGAGTTGGCCTGGAGGCTCAACATGGTGGGGCAAGCACTGGGTTCCTGTACCCTCAGTCTGGACACATGACCCACCGTCTTCTCCAGATCTCTTGGTTCTCCCCTCTTTTGTAAAAGTAGAAAGACACAAGCAATCATTCAATTTAATGATGCACAAGCTGAGTGAAAAATAATTCGCATGGACAGACAGGGTAGGAATGAGGAATAGAATATTGTAAGATTGGAAAGAGAAGATGAAAGGATGTGTAATGGATTGGTCCTTCCTTTTTCTGGCTTTTCTATGCCGGCTAGTTAAGATATTGGTAGCTAATTTCATTTATGTTCTGACATCATTTTCACTTAGAGTCTTGGGCCCTGGATGGAAGTCTGCAAAAGCTATTTAGAAGCTTGCTCTTCTTCCAGGATGTCCACATGCACACGGTGAGGCCATGTGCAGGCAGGACTGGGACACCCACAGAGAAGCCACATGTGCTGAGGAACACATGGACGGGCAGACAATAAAAATGCCTGGTTGCAGCAAAACTGCTGCAGCCACAGGTGCCTGGTTCTGCATACAGCACATGTGCTGGCGTTCTCACACCCACGCAGACACAGGACTGACACACAGATGCCGTGACCATGTGCATAGCCCTTACTAGCTCCGTTCAGAGTTCCCTCTACATCCTCTCTCTTAACCTGGGACTGTCTCTTATGAGAATTTCCCACATCCGTCTTTGACTAATTGAATTTCTCTCTGTGCAGTTTCAACTTCTCAATTGCTCATAATAGTTGAGTGGAAGAGAAATAAGGCAGAGCACCAGAGACACCTAGGGAAACTAAAATTTGGGGGACTAGGTAGGAAGGACATCAGGGTGAGCAGTGCCTCTCGGTAGATGGACACCTGGATTACAGGAAGTAGTGGCCATGCAGTAGCTGCAAGAAGATGAACACTGATGCTAAATGGGAAAGGCAATAGCACCTGAGCTGGAAAGAAAATGAACCCTAGAATCAGACTTAGATCCATTTCTACTAAGGCCATTTACTAACAATAAACTTGGACAAATTATTTCATCTCTAAGTACTCAACAGTAAAGTCTACTTTTTAATATTCTTGTACGCGTGAAGTGGTGTAGTGGATATAAGTTGATCCCCAAATTAACTGTGAGAGCTCTAGACAAAAGACTTAAAAAAGATCTAGTTTTCAGATTCTGTAAATCAAATTAAGACAGGTAACGTGCTCACACTTCCCTCAGGGATAAGTGCCCTTGTTAGATATTATTCAGTGAATGACTAAATGAACGAGTCAGTAGATGGATAGAGGAAGGGAGGGAGTATTATAACCCTGTTGCATTTTATTATCTTTAGAATCACCAGTACAGAATATTGAATTTAGCATGTAGACTTAGTCCTACAAAGAGAAATATTGCAGTCTTACTAGTTCATTGAAAAAAAAAAAAACTTCTGGGAAACAGGCCATGATCCATGAAAGTTTTTCAAAGTAGTGACGTGTAATCTAGGTCTGCGAGGGTAAGAGTTTATTGGACAGCAAAAGCTAATAGAGGCATCCCAGGAAGAAGAAAGAGAATGGGCAAAGGCACAGGGCACGGCAGATGCTTATTTGGAAGATGAGCAGGCTGCAGTCACTGCACAGAGGATGTGGGTTCCAGGCCAAGTGAAGAGGCGGGAAGTATAGTTTTGGGTCAAGCTTGTGTTGTATTTTGTACAAAGAGCATCTTTGCACAAGAAGACATTTAATGTAGAGATTAGCAATCAGGGAAGTGGAATGGTCAGGTTTGTTGTTAAAAAAGATCACTCTCATATGAGTGCAAGGATGGATTTGAGCAGAGAGACTGAAGCCTAAAGTACTGATCATTCTGTCTTAACTACATTTCATATGCATTATAGCAGTGGTTTCCATAGCACAGAAAATGGCATGCAAAGAAGGGGGTATGGTCAACAAAAATTTATGAGGAAGAATTGGCAGGAATATTAGAGGATTGATTAAATTTATAGGGTTAGAAGAATCACAGATGATAGAATTCAAACATAAGTGACTTAGTAGAGATTTTTTATTAATCAAAATAGAAAACAGCTTCATTTATCTATTGCTGATAATGATTTACTCCCAAATTTTCAGTGGCTTAAAATAAAACAATCTTTCATTATCATCTCTTTTGGTTTTGGAGGCTGCACTCTTGCTTGGATTGTCTCCTGTGTTACATCAGATGGCGGCTAAAGCTAGAGGCTTCCTCACACGTATGCTTGGAGAAGCTGCCAACCAGAGCACCTCTCTGTGGCATCTTCAGGTGAATCTACACTTTCTCACAGCATGGTGGCTGGACCCCAGTAGCAGTGTGCCAAGAGAACCAGGTCAAAGTGAATGAAATTTTGATGGGTGCTATATAGAGTCACTTCATTGATCGTGACAATAAAAAAGACTCCAGTCTGTGAAAGGACAAGAGACCGTCAGGTGTCAGGGGAAGAAGATACAACAGCACATTGCAAAAATATTGAACTATGTCATGGCCATCATCATACAAATCCCAATTTGTTGTGGAACACAGAAAGAAGAGCAAGTTTCAGTCTCATTTTGGGCATGCTGTATTTCAAATATCTATGAGTTACCAAAATGACAGGGTAAATGGGAAATAATCAACCTGGTTTTGGAGTTCTGGAGATTTGAGGTTATCAGGGTTTCTGTGGTCATGGAAGTCATGGAAACAGATGTATTTTTCCAAGGAAGAGTAAAAAAGAGGGGAGGGAAAATATAAGGGGAGGGGAGTGGCAGGAGGAGAAGGGAAAAAAGAAGAAATAGGAAGTGGGGGGGGATTAAAAAGTATTAGCTTCTCAGAACTGCCGAAACACAGTGCCTCCAACCATGGCTAAAGGAGTGGAAATAAAGCGTCTCACAGTTCTGCAGGCCTGAAGACTGGAATCAAGGTATTAGCACGGCCGTGGTCACCCCTAAGTCTCTAGCAAAGGAAATTTCTTTACTCTTGAAGCTTCTTGGAGCCTCAGGTGATCCTCAGGTGCTCACAACCCATCTCTGCCTCTGTTTTCTCATGGTTCCCTTCCCTCTGTATGTGTCTATGTCCAAATTCCCCTCTTAGGTCCTGGGGGTTAGGTCTTTATATGTCTTTTTTGGGGAGAATCCCAATTAGGCCCATAATAAGAGCAGACAAGCAAGAAGAGGAGATGACAAAATCAGGTCCCAGGGATGCCAGAATGTGACCACTAGACAGAAGAGAACAATAGGAAAAATGAGAAGGCATGAACAGAAAAGAAGACACAAAACAAGATTTAAAAATGGAAAAAGAAATATGTGGTCCTAAAACTGTCACTTGAAAAAGGACTGAAGGAAAAGGGAATTAAGATGTGTGACATAGATGGGCTAACTTCCCACAAGGAATGTAAACATTATGCACCACACATACTTGCTAATAAACATACATACCAAAGTCAGAGTCTCAAAACAAAACAAAAAAAAGGACTGAACATTCAACATTTAAGTCACAAACTGAGCAGTTGTTCAAAACTCATGGGACCATACTTAGTAGAGTGGTGGGGAAGGAGCTACTTTGTGGGGCACAGATAAAGAAAAAGAAGATGAAGAAGTGGAGATGGCTGTGCTGCATCGTGGGCTGGAGAGAATTCCCAGTAACTCCTTTAAGGAGTTTTCCCCCACATTAGCTCTAGTAATCTGGTCTTCCTGGTTAGCTCTATATACAAAACTAAAAGGAAAACTTGAAAGCGATAGGGAGAGAAAAAGAACATAATTGTGGGGAAAACAAAACTGGCACTGCCATTTTAAGAACTTTTTTCTGGTTTCCTTCAAACTGCAAAAGCGGCTTCCGGGATGAGGTCTGGCCCAGCATAAATGGTAAATTGAGAGGAATTTACAAGGGTGAGAGTGACAGATGAGGGGTGGGACCCTGTAGAGAGAAGCTGAATAGTTAAGGGATAATATGAAAGGTTTTACAGGATGCAGATACAAATGCCAGGAGAAAAAGGATGTGGCCAGGGCCAGTCTTAATGGTTTATTTCCTTAATGCCTAAGGAGCATTCAAGCACAGAGGCAGCTCTGGGAAGCTTGGTTTGAAACTGTGGCTTTCACGAGTAAGAGACTGACTGCGTGAAGCAGAATTTCTCAACACTCTTCAAATATAGGCTCCTCCCACCCGATCCGGGCTTCTCTTTTATCTTGTCTTTTAGTCACAGCCCAGAAAAGGGTATTCTGTCTCTCTCTATGCATAAAAATTTACTCCATTGCAACACAGAGATCATTAGACCTTATCTGTGTCCATATTTCCTAAATCACAACACAGAGAGAGATAAATAATATAATAGTGAGATTCCCCCAGAAGGTGGAGTAAGATAGAAACATCCTTGAAATCTAGGCTGTGAAATGGATAGAAAAGGCAAAATTCCAGCTGGCACTTTGCAGGCCAAATGTGGTCAGTAAAAGGGTTTTTAATATGTCTCTAAAGGGCAGCTGGTCCTTTATTCTTTTTTGAAATTTTCAATTTATTTTATTAGTACATGTTTACAGATCATGCAGTTTACAAGCATCTTGGGGAGTGGTTTCATGTAAATACCACAGCTCGTTTCCTTTCTAGCCCCCTTTCTCTTCCCCCTTCCTCCCTCCACCTCCAATTCCCTGACCCATTTTTCATTCTTGTTGATATTGTTAATCTTAGCTCATGTTATGGCTTATAATGTTTATATTAGTTGACGTTATTAGGTCCCTGTACATGGCATATCTTTATTCTACTTATTTCCCCTTCCCTTTCTCTTTACCATTCCTATTTTTCCCCCCTCAGGCCGTGTCTCTGTTGCCAAAGATCCATCTCTTTGTCCTTCTCTATTCGTGCTTTATTATTCTGTTTGTCCTTTGCCCCAATCAAATGTGAGATACCATATGGTATTTAAGCTTGTGTGTCTGGTTTATTTTACTCAACATTATATTTTCCAGGCGCATCCATTTTCCTATAGACATCTCAAATGTGTCATTCTTCATAGCTGAGCAGTATTCATATATATACATATATATATATATGTATATACATCACATTTTCTTTATCTAATCATCTGTTGATAGGTATATAGGGTATATCGAGGATTTAGCTATTATGAGTTGTGCTGCAATAAACACTGGTGTGCGTGTATCGCTGTAGTATGACGTCTTAAGCTCTTTGTGATAGATTACTGAGTGGGGGAGTCACTGGATCATATGGAATATCTAAATCTCCATGCTGATTTCACATTGGATGGATACTACTGTACATTCCCACCAACAGTGAAGGAGAGTTTCTTTTTCACTACAACCATGTCAGCATTTGTTATTGTTTGATTTCTTAATGACTGCCATTATTGGAATAAGATGGAACCTTAGCATTCTTTTAATTTTGCATTTTGTTCATTAAGGAGATTGGCCTACAGTTTTCTTTTTAGTTGGGTCTTTATCCAGTTTGGGAATCAGGGTCACATCGAATTTGGGACCACTCCATCCCTTCCAATTTTTTTGAAGCTCTTAAGGAACATTGATGATATAATATCTCTAAAGGTTTTGTAGAATTGAGCTATGAATTTGTCACATCCTGACATCCTGAGCTTTTTTTAGTTGATAGATCTTTATTACTGTGTCCATTTTGTTGCTTGTCGTTGGTTATTAAGTATATTTATGTCTTCACTTAGTTTTGGTAGTTTGTATGTGTGTAGGAATCTGTCCATTTATTCAAAATTGGCTAATTTATTGGAATATACTTTCTCCAAATACAGTAAGTCCCCAACTTACAAATGAGTTCCATTCCAAGAGAATTTTTCATAAATTGGATATGATCATAAGCCAAAAATTAAGTCTTCGACAGTACACCTGAAAAGTTTGCAACTTAAGTGCTCATAAGCTGGGGATTTACTGCAGTTACTATCTTCTGGATTTCCATAATGTCTGTTATGATTTCAGCTTTTTCATTTCTAATCGCACTGATGTTTTTCTCACTTTCTTTTGATAAGTCTATCTAGGGGCTTATCTATTTTACTTATTATTTCAAAGAACCAGCTCTTTGACTCACTGATTTTTTTTTTTACTATTGTTTTACTTTCAGTTTCATTAGTTTCCACTCTCATCTTTATAATTTCCCAAGGCAAGGTTGGAATATGGGAGAAATGGGGTTCAGTTTGGGATTGAAGAAAGCTATGTGGTTATCAGAACTTGTTTATAGGGAGGACAATAAGCTAGGTGAAACATGGAAGAGCCAAAGGCTTAGGATGGGGAGGGTCGAGGAATTATTTTAGTTACAATAGGGATGACTGTGAGGGGACTAAGTATGATGACAGGAGAAAGAAGTTAGGTGAGGAGATACAGGTGAAGTTGGAGGGTTATAAATGTGTGAGGCAGAATTCCCTCACCGCCTATAAACTGTACTGGGGGGTGGGGCAAGAGGAAGAGAAGCACACATGTACATACTAACATGCTCAACTGTTGACTGTGGAAGGCCACCCTGGAAACAGGATCCCACATTTTCCTTGCTGGTTCCTACTGCTGATGATTCTTTTGGCCTTGATGCAGGTCTCTGGTTCTCCATGAGCAAAAATGTGGTTAGTTTCACTTTGCCTCCTGGCTGGTGGCTAGCCAGCCACTGCCGATGGCACTGCACAGTATCTCCTCTGTGGTGTGATTTGTTTCTTCTCTATCAACTAATCCAGTTTTCTTCTCCTCTGGCAGTTCCCTTGTGGTTCCCAGGTCACCTCCACTTACTTCAATTCCTCTCCATGGTATTGTTTCTAGGCTTCATCTTGGAGAAGAGGAGTTGCTGGCCCTCATTGCTCTGCCACTTGGGGATTCTTTCCTTTATATTCTTAAATGGGTAATGATTTTGATTTAGGACACTCTTGAGAGAGAGTTTTGTTCTGATCGTTATTTGAGTGCACAATGGTCCTAGTGATTCATTTTCTAATTTGTTATGGGGAGAAATAAGGGAAGGCTGGGAAACAAGTTCATAGCAACGTGCCATTGCAAATATCCATGAAGAGGAATGAACAAGACATGCATTAAGGAATGTAACTCAGCACATTGCATTAGTAACAGCTGTAATAATGTGAAATAAAATGAGCAATATACCTTGAGAGACAACAGAGAAGAATGCGTACGATAGTAGATCCCGCAGCCAGCCTTTCTTAGTTCAAGTTAGCTGTACTGGAAATATTGTGAAATATTTCCGAAGCTCAGTATCCACAAATCATAAAACAAGGATGTTAATCCTCATGAAGTGGGGATGATAGAGTTAGAAAGGTAAAATGACTTTATGTTTTCAAAGATTTTAAAGCAATACCTGGTATGTAGTCACTCTATATAAATATTGCTTATTATTATGTAAACTATTGACTACCTAAAACTATTCAGTTTTATTTATTTATTTATTTATTGAATCTATTGGTACATTTTAGGTATACAAATGATGACATTTGTCATTGGGAATTTGTACCTTTACGTGATATGTCTCTAACTGAAAGTTAAGGTTGCACATCTTTATCACCTACAACATATTTTGAAATTGATGATTAAATACAGCTAGTTAATATACCACACATGACTTCACATAGTTATCATTTTTGTAGTGAGAACATTCTCTAATATTTCTCAAGAATACAATAGTCACCATGTTGTAAGATAGACTTCTCCAATCTATTCCTTTCATCTCACTGTAATTATCCTTTGCCCAACACCTTCCCAACTTCCCTCCCCAGCACTCCAGCCTCTCATAACTACCATTTTATTCACTACTTCCCTCTAACTTTGAATCCACGAATAAGTAAGATAATGCCATAGTCTTTCTGTGCCTGGCTTACCTCATTAACAAGGGGGTCTACAAATATATCCATGTTGTCAAAAATGACAGGATTGCCTTCTTTTTAAGGCTGAATAGTATTCCATTGTGTAAATATACCACAGTTTCTTTATCCATTGATCTGTTGGGGAACACTTGGATTGATTTCATATCTTGGCTATGTGAATCATGATGCAATAACATGGAACGGCAGATGTCTCTTCAAAATTGTGATTTCCGTTCCTTTTCTATCTGCCTAGTAATAAAACTGCTAGATCCAATGGTAGCTCTATTTTTAATTCTTTGAAAAACCTCCCTACTGTTTACCATAATAGCTATCTTGAGTTACATACCCTTCAATAGTGTGCAAAGACTTTTTCCTCTGTATTCTCTGCAATACTCGTTATGTCTTTTTGATGGTAGCTATTATAACAGATTTGAAGTGACATCTTATTGTGGTTTTAATTTGCATTTCTCTGATGATTAATGATAGTGATTTTTTGTTTGCTTCTTTACCATTTGTATTCCTTTTTGTCTTTTTAGATGTATATTCAAATTTTTTGTCCTTTTTTTTTAGTTGACTTGTTTTCTTGCTATTTAGTTGAGTTCTTTATATATTTTAGACATTGACTCCCTATAAGAGGTGTAGTTTGCAAATATTTCCTCCCATTCTCTAGACTGTCTCTTCACTCTCATGGTTGTTGTTGCAGAAGCTTTTTAGTACCATGTAACCCATTTGTCTAGTTTTACTTTTGTTGTCCTTGCTTTTAGGGTTATACCAAAATGCTGTCCAAACCAATGTAATGGAGCTTTTTCTCTATATTTTCTTCTAATAATTTTGTAGTTTCAGATCTTTAACTTAGTTTTTAATACATTTTAATTGTATTTTTATATGATATATAGGTCTCATTTCATTCTTCTGCATGTGGATATCCAGTTTTCTTAGAACAAGTTTTTGAAGAGACTGCTGCTCCCATTATGTATCCTTGGCACCTTAGTAAAAAATAAGTTACTTAGATGCATAGATTTATTTCTAGGCATTTATTCTGTTATATTGGTCCTTGTGCCTCTTTGTATATTAGTACGTTGCTGTTCTGGTTACTTTCTTTTTATAATATATTTTGAAGTCAGGGAATATGATGGTTTCAGCTTTATCCTTGCCCAAGATTGCTTTGATTAGGTTTCCTTGTGATTCTATATGAAATTTAAGAATTTATTAGTTTAATATTATCACTTTAAGTTCTCTAGCTTCCTAGAATATATTTCCTATAGCATAATATATTTTATCTCATACATAGCACAATAAAATATTTTATATTAAAGCATCAGTTTTCTTTCTTTTCATATTTCTTTTTATTGAGTTTATTGGTACATTCTAGGTATACAGTACAGTTACATTCATTACTGGGATCTTGTACCTTTACATAACAGGTCTTGGTTCTCATTCTTTCCCCTTGTCCCTGCCCTCCCTTCACCCCCTAATATCAGTTTTCTTTTAAGCCATTTTCTCATGTACATTTTGAATTTTTGAAATCTAAAATGTATTTTACTAATGTAGCTCTTTGTAAGTGCTTTTTATTTTTTTTTCAAATATCCAAAATATAAAAGTATGTTTGCTTTTATAAAAGTAAAGAAAATAAGATTAACAATACAAATGAAAGGCAGATTTCTTTCTAAACTTGCCTTTGATAAATACACTATTCTTTTCCACAATAAAATGTAGTCAGAGTTTGAAGGGGTAGTTTTCTAAGCATCAGATTTAATTGATGAAATTTAAGAGTCCAGATTCCTAACACCTATCATGCTTGAAGTGTGACATTAAGTAAATTGACAATCCATCCCCACTTTCATTTGGCAAATATCCAGGAAGTAATATTTGTCTTACTGCCATCTTTATATGGTCTGCTGCCCTAAAGTTAGGTATACATACACTTATACACACCCGCACACACACATGCACCACTGTCAGTGAAGAATACTTTCTGCAACACATAATTTAGTGGCTAACGTAACCATAGCTTATGTGCAGGGAAGTGACTCTCTAGCATTGCCTCACTGACTCAGGAATGACAAGGCTTTCTCTCAAGATCACATGGCTCCATAATCAAATGCTTCCACATCATTTAGGGGGAAAGGCTCATGGGCAACAACATAGATGTCTGTCCTTTCATCAGAAAGACAAAACCTTCCCCTAGAAGCTCCCTTTCCCTCTACACACACACACACACACACACACACACACACACACACACACACATGCACACATGGTAGGCTTCCTGCTAGTTTCATGCTCCAGAACTGAGTCATAGGATCACTTGTAGTTGAAAAGGAAGTTGGCAAAGTGGAAAAGAGGTTGCCTATGACTGTCTCAGATCAAGCATGATATATCACATAGGCTTATGTATTACCACTCTGAATAAAATGAGGGTTGAATGTCAAGGAAAGAGAAAGGATGGCTATTGGATAGAGAACTAATCAAGTCTTTCATGATAAATCAACGTTTACTGAGTACCTATTATGTGGGAGGCAGCAGACCTAGTCATTTTACAAATCTTACACTACTTAATCTTTACAACACTATAAAACAGGTATTTGTAAATGCTGTCTGTTCCCTGTTCCTTGTGAATAAGTGAAATGATTCTAAGTTGTAAGTACTTTAACAAAGGTGACACAGCTAGAAAGGGGCACATTGGGATTTGGACCAAGGCCCAATTTGAAGCTCCCACTCTTTCTACAGTACCACAATGTCCACAATATTATTGTCTGACTCTTGGTCATCTTTCATCCTATCTAACTTCCCCTGTTTTCATAGACTTTTAACAAAAGCCTACATATGAAGAAGTCTGAGGCTTATGAAACCTTGATTTAGAAAATTGCACATCATCTCTAGGTTTGCCAAATGCCTATCACAGTTCCAAAAACAATATGCATTCAAAAATACCAATTTAGCTCCCAACTTCCCAACTCCCTAACTGTACCTGCCTCTAAAATGAAATTCCAGGGGATTCTACTAAATGATTTTCAAATTACAATTTGTTGCATCCCAGTAGAGGAACTCAAACCCCAATGGAGGAACTCCAGAGAAAACTATAAGATGTGGTTCTTAGAGAGATATCAAAGTATTCTTGATTTGCAAAGAGCAAAACACTCATTTCTTCCACATTCATTTATTATTCACTTACTATAAGATAGACATTGCTCATGTTTTCAATATGACAGTTTCAGGGTAGACAAGATTCCTAATATTTGAATTCCATTCCAGGGAAGGAGATAGTGTGAATGTTATGAATAATATTAAACATAATGCGATAAAGAATGACCCACATGCAATTTGAATGAGGTGTTCCAAACAGACTGAGGATGATGCCCTGATTACTTGTCACAGTCCAGCCATGTGCAGGGACAGAAAATGTCAGACATGACTTTTTTAAGGAACATAAAAAAGAGGACTGATGCTGAGAATAATGGCTGAGGAAGTCGTGGGGTCTGGGAGGAATCTGAATTTTAACCAAAGGACAATGAGAATTTTGATTAATTTTAAATGAGCAGAGTATAACATGATCTGATTTTTTGATTGCTCCATAGTCGTGTGGAGACTGCTTTGCCAGGGTGCAAGAGATGCCAGTGAGGAGACAGGGCCACCAGTGCTGCTGGAAAGTGGGCAGAGATGGGTGGGCTCAAGGGGCCTAGCCCTGTGGTACCATTTACCTTTGGGGAAATTTGCATTCTCATTCATTCCATTTCATCTTCGATTTCCAGTGCCATGGGGTTTTATGACATCTGTTTGCATGTTCTCTGATGATTGTGGCTACTGTTTTCCTCTTACATCTTTTTATAATGAATTCCTTACCATGCTGGCAAAATTTAGTCTAATATTCTAGCATTCTCTCTTACTTGAGTGGACTGAATCTACAAGGCAGTTCTGAAGCAGTCAGTTCATCTAAACAGCCTCTGAAATCACAACTCTCCCCGCCTTCCAGAAAAAGTAAAGATAAATAATAAAAAGGGCCAACCTCATGTCTTGTTAAAGATACAGTCTGCCAGAGGTTAGCTTTGCAAAACTTGCCATGATGAGTTACAAGCATCTCTTTTTCTCTGAGTTCATGAAATTAGGATAATAGAAGTAAGATTCTCCTAAAAACCGTTCTGGGGTTAATCAGTGTGCTCCTAATTGGAATTATGAGTCGGGTATGTGAAGAGAAACACATGTTACTTTGGGAAGCCCCCTCTGTAAATTGACTATGTCTGAGTGCTCACTCCTTCCGGAAAAACCATCTTCATTTAATTGCAGTGGGAGTTGATAATCGTGCTGGTATCCCTTAGAGTGGAATTTAGATGAGAACTATTACCTGGCCATCTGTTCTGCTCTTTCATTATCCAAACCCTTCGCCACGGTCAGTCCAGTCATCTTCACAATGTGCTTTGTTCATCCAAGTTAAACTTACATTATGATGAAAAGGAACGATGTAGTGTAAGAAGAAATTTCTGCATAAATAATTTGAATTTTTATTTTCATCAGTCTGGGTAAAGATGACTTTAACCACAAGACACAAGAGCAAACCAGGGTCCAGCTGTTAACAGGGCAATGGAACAATGGGGAGAGCTACACTGGATAACTAAGCCAGAATACTCCAAGCAGGAAATCTCAGGCTCATGAAACTTTATAGGCCTGAAGACCCTGCTTTAATGGTTTTTAAAGAGAAAGCCTGAGCTTAGGGATATTCCAAGGGATCAAAACAGATCTGTACAGCTAATCAGTGCAGACTGAATGCTTTCCCTTACAAGATCTCATTAAGACATCGTTCTGCAATTGAAAGAAAAGAAGAAATCAGAAAATATTTAATGCTTTTTAAATACAGATAAATTTATAATAAAAGCACATGGCAAACTCCTTGATTTCCTAGTAAGTTTAGGGCATGATTGGGACGCCTGTTCCAAACTGCAATAGCAATGAACTGGAAAGGCTTGGTATGACTGGAAGGTTCTATGGGTCCTGTGTTAGTCCCAGCAGTCACAACAGTTACTTGTAAAATCTTGGGAGAATTGTATTTTTGCTTTCCAGGTTTGACCTTTAAATTAAGTTAAGCATCTCCTTGTTATTAAAGTCTGTTAATCGGGATTTGAATTATTTAAGTTGTTTTCTGTTATATGTAAAAACTGAGGGCTGCTATCGATTATCACAGTTTCTTTCTTCTTTTTGGTGGTACCTGTTTGCCATATATAATTACATCCATCATGGGGAGTTGTACATGTACATAGCAATCTTAATTCATTTTGCATCAATTTTCCTTTCCCTCTCTCACCTTCTCTCCATCTTTCAGTCCCCCTTCCCATTTTCAAAAGATCTACCTCCTTGTTTCTTATGTTCTAGCTTTTATTTTTCTCTTTAAATTATTTGTACTTTGGATTTCTCAGATAAGAGAAGTCATGTAATAATGAAGCTTGTCAGTCTGGTTTATTTAACATTTTTGTCTGAAGATACATCATCTTCATTTTCCCACAACTAACTCAAATTTATCCTTCTTTTCATCTATTCATCTGTTGAATACACAGGCATTTCTGAGATTTCATCATGCTGTATTTTCAGTAACAACAGACTATATTAACTTTGGTTTATCACTGGCTTCCTTAGAAAGTCATTGCATGGCTTTTACATCTGCTTATTGGTTTATAAATATATCTGGAACATTGAATCTCAAACAAAGGCTAAGATTTTATTCACCACCTCAGCTAACTGTCGCTTATGTCACTCATGCACCCACCCCCATCTAGACTGCTTGTGTTATTTATCAGCCTGGAAAGCAGTAATACTTGTGAATTCAGCCAAGCAATACTTGTGCGATCCAAACCAGTCACAGCACATCTCTGTCTACCAGCGATTGAGGGATAATCGTCCTATTTGTCTTCTTTGTGTTCGTGGATTTGGAAGACACTGACACGCACAGAACATTGTAAGCCAAGAAGAAATCTGCTTATAAGTGCTGCAAATTGCTGTTTCTCTAAGTCTCAACTGCCTTAACAAGGAGGAAAATCTTCCCAATTTGGAAGGCTTTCTAAAAATTAACTCCAATATATCAAACCTCTGATCTTTTGGTTGAACCGTCAATCTCTTGAGAACTCAGTTCTGCTGTGAGATTTCCAGCCTGCACAACTGTTGCATAAGTAGTGAGAGCCTGACCCACAGAGCTCCTCTGGGTTTTGGGAAATTCTCTGAACACAGAGTCAGGTAACGATGGCACCAGCACGAAGCCCATCCTTCTTCCTTATCTTTTTGTTTTCTTTTCCCTTGCTTTTCTCCACAAACACTTCTTAGGCTTTGATCAAACTCTCACTCCCCCAGCTTGCTGAGGCAAGACCATTGCTACACCTAAAGACAAAAGATATCTCCAGATTTAATTAAAACCCAGGCGAGACACTATATGACATCAGGGAGTGAAATTTGGGCTGTTGAAATGCTCCAAAGATACTCTTCTTACAGTGTTTAAGAACTTATATTCTAAGAGAGTCAAAGCAGTTTAAAGATCTCATGCCAAATCACTGAAAACCAATCACTGTTTTTTTATTTGTTTGTTTTTCTGAAATGCAAAAGTCTTATTCTTTTCATAACAGTTTTACTTATTAGATAAATTGAATTAATCAACACGTTCCTATATTTAGGGTTTTTGAAGCAAATCATGGACTAACCCTAGGAATAATTTTAGGCAAGTGATATTTATTTGTACATTAACCCATTGCATTTTGTCTGAGGATTTTCCACATTTTTCTTGCTTGTGACTGATAGTCTATCACATGTCATAACTAGCAGTGTCTCCTGTGTAAGCATAAATTAGAAGTCACTAAGGCTGAGATCAATAACTTCAGTGATCACTACAATTGAACAGATTAATCTAAAAGGCATTTGCTTTTTAAAAAGCAGAGTATTTGGCAATGATAACAAGTGAAACATATTGCATTCCAAATATAATCAATCAGAATCCCTGGAGGTTACAGTGCATCGAGGAAGAACCTCTCCACCGTGCTTCACCCATTGCCACAGACGCAGAAGTCTCTGCTGTCTCCCACTCTCGCCTCCTGCTGCATTGGTGTTGCTCAGCACTCTTGGAAAATGTCTGTGGACTGTTTTCAGTAATATGTTCAGTAGCATCATCAAACAGGTATAGTTACACTTCAGAGTATGCAAAACATTTCAAAAGACATGCAAACGCACATAGTCTTAAGACACTCTTAAACTCATAGTTTCTAGACACTCACTTTCCATAACTACTCTTTCCTGACAGCAATCTGCTTAAGTAGCTGCCCTCCATGAAACCTTCGTATTCCTTCATTTTCCTACTCCCTTTTTACATAGCCTGCCTTCACTCGACCAAAGCAAGGGACGTGTTGACGCTGTCCCTGTTGGAGCCATCTGCTGTCCTGAGATGTAACAGTTCTGGAATATCAAACAAGGAACAATCTAAAATATTTATGTTATCTCATTTAATCAAAGCAACATAAACTCTCACTCTATGTCACACTAAAAATGCATCCTTAAGACAACTGAATTTTTGACATTTAATAATTATAAAAAATTACAATTTATGTGTATCACATATGAAAAATAACTAATGATAATAAAGAAGAAAACTGTACATCTTCAAACTCTAGAACTACAGAAAACTTTTACTGAAACCACTCAGCTGAGCTACAATATAGCAAAAGATATGTATATTTTGACACAAACTTTTAAAATGGAATTTTCAAAATTTGTGTTGCATAAACATTTGAAAGTTAACTCAAAAACATAGCTAAGCATAAAAATATGTTACTCTAAAAATCTCAGGTTAGAATGAAAAATATAGAATAGAATGAAAAAAATTTCAAAGAGGAAAGAGAATTATTAAAAACAGCTAGTGGTTAAAGAAATTTGCATATCTTTTAAATTAGATAATACTGGATTTAATATTGCTACAAATACATTTAAAAATGAGGGGCAGTTCCACTTTAGAATGTAAATTTAAATGTGCAAGAAACTACATAAACTTTCAATTAGACATTTTAATCCTCAAATGTGTATGAAGGGAACAGAATTTGTTGAATTCTCTTAGAGCACATGAGCCACAAGGCATTCCTCTGTGTGCCTTGGGAAGTGGTACTCCTGACAATTCCACAGCAAGGGAGCTCTGTGTGGCCTTCAGGTTCCCATAAGTAAGGTGTCTTACCTTCCAGTTTCCTACCTGAAGTTCTCACTGGGAAACAAAATAAAAAAGGAAAAAAGGAAGGAAGGGAAAGAAAGAAACAAACAAACAAAATTCCAAATTCCAGGTGGTCTATTTCCCTACTGTTCTAAGTGGAACTAAATTTCTAAAATGGTGACAAACTATAAACGAATTCCATAAGTTTATATATACATCAGAAAGAGCTTCCAACATTTCTAAAAGATTCAATTAACCTTTGTTTCCCATATGATCAACCAAATTCCATTACCCAGCCAAATACTACAACTAGCAACAAGGTACTAACATCTTATTTAACTAAATCAATTTTAAATATACCCCACAGACAGACTTGAATGGTAAAGAAGAAATAAAAAATGGAAAGAAGTTGAAAGTATATTCATGGAAGAGACTCATATCTCCTATGACAGTACAAAGACCTGGAGACAAATGGTATATCCTTGTGGTGTGTGTGTGTGTGTGTGTGTGTGTGTGTGTGTGTGTGTGTGTTAGGGTGTGCTTTTCCCACTGCCCTACCTACCTTACTCTCTACAGTGAAGGATTCTCCAAAGCTCAGTATGCCCCCAAATCACTATCCTGGTCTGTTGGATTTGCTTTTCCTTGTCCAAAGTTTTGCTCTGGCAGTAACACAAAATCAAGAGTGCCTCTCAAAATGTTTCAGAGCCTAAATCATTGCTAAGAAAACCTAGAGCTTGAAAAAGAAATAGAGGAAACAGTGAAACGAAAAAAATTTGAGACCTGAGGAAAAGTGGAAAAATTACATTGAAACCTTCAAGAACGTGTTATATAATCTTTTTTTGAAAGAAATCCTATTGCTACTTAGATAGCCATAAATCAAATGAATTTCACCCCCATTCGTATTATCATTTTCACCCAGCCATTCAACTGTCCCTTCAACAATGGAAGTGCCAGCTATTGAGTTTTGCAAATAAACCACTAGATCAAAATTATGGATAATGTTGATATCCTTAGCTAATTCACCAGATTTCAGTGAACCAGTTTGAGGCAGAATACTCTTCCCTAGAGTTCTTGTAAATAAAGGGCAAGGAAATAAACTCTATTCTGGTATCCCTCCCTGGAGGGAGAGCTACAGAGAAGTTAATAATACTTAAGCATCTAGGTATCTACTCACCTAGATATTTAAAATTGATTTAGAGGCCAGGGATTTAGCTCAGTGGTTCTGTTGCCTGCCTCGCAAGAGCAAGGTCCTGAGTTCAATCTTTGGTACCAACAACAACAACAACAACAAAATTAAAATAAATAAATAAATAAATAAAATTGATTTAGTTAGATAAGATGTTAGTACCTTGTTGCTAGTTGTAGTATTTGTGTGGGCAACTTCCAAGACCTGGAGGTCCAACTCATATATTTATAAAAAATTCCTCAAAGTAAAATATCTTAACCACACATGGTTAGGAGCATGCTCCCCTTTCTGATTCCCCAATAAACTTCCTGCTCTGTGGGGTGGTGTTGGAGGAGGAGCAATGAGCATGTGGGGCAGGGGGCGTCTCGTCACGGGGAATCTGCATTGGTGACAGATTGTGAATAGGGTGGACCACAGTGGTGGGGTCTGCAGTGCATTCTGCATGTATGAAATTATCACTATAAATGTGAGGTAGAAATAGCATCCAAGGCAACTCGTGATGTTACCAGTGTCTGCTCAGCTCACTACACAAAGGTCCAGGGCTGGGGTATTGCAATGTCAGTGTCTCGTGGCCCTAGTGCTGGGAGTAAGAAGTCAACCTGAGGAGAATTATTCCAGTCATTAGCACACAGACTTTTAGTTTCTCATCTATGATTCACATTCTCTACACATCTATAGATGCATGTTCTCTGCTGACAGGAATAAAGTGTATCATGCATGATTATAAACACATCATATATCATTTTCCCAACTGATGGAAATTGGAGTAAGTGGAATGCAAGAACTGTCTGAATTTCTGTATTTATAGAGCTCAAATAGAAAGCAGGACTGAAAACAGTGTGTCTGATCATAAGCCACACTTGTAGTCACCTAATGTGTAAATAGTGAAAAATAAATTTTAGTCAACTAAAGATTGAGATTTCCTTCTATTTTCCATATAAAAATATTGCAAAATCTTTTTAATATGAAAAGTAATGGGTAATAGATATGATACATTTTATATGCATGCATGAAAGAACCACAATAAACCCAATATTCCATGTAATTAATATATACTATTTTAAAAAAGGAAAAAGTCATCAAAGAAAGTGAATTTAAAAAAATTGGAAGTAAGTATAAATGATATGTCTAATTTAAAATACTGTTTTTCTTGACTTTATAATATTTATAGTACTGGTTCATTTTTTTAAATTGTGATTTTTTTTGAAATATCCCTTCTCTTGTAAATAAATCCTCAGTTATTGTTGTTTTGCTGAATTCCTGAAATCATAGAAGCTCTATGCCTCACTGAATGAACCCCATTTTTTCCTCTGATTCCCAAGCCAAGGCCTAAGCAATAGAAATGATCCTGCCACCTCTGCCTCCTGTTCAAGGTGGTAGCATGAGTTTTTCCTACTAGGTGTGAGGAGCAATTGTAGAATTGCTGTAGTAATAGGCAAGAGTTATGAACATACATTTCTTTTTCTTTGACACAGTTAAACAAGGGCTCACTCTTTGAATTTCCAGATGTACTTAAGATGAAATAATAATGTTGGGCCAGTCTTGCCTACTTTAAATTAATCACTCCAGGAAGAGACATTAAACCTTTCAGACCACCGGTGTGCGTAAGGGCCTTCATGCCCTAGACCATAACCCTCTCTTGTTATTTAAGATACAAGGAAAGGTAAGTTCAGCAAATGAGGCTGTTTTATGATCCATTTAAATAATCTGAAAAGGAAATTAAAACTTTTATTGCTTTCTATAGTAAAAAAAAAAAAAGTTCCTCTAAGACCTGCAAGTGCCCTTTCTGTTATAGTAGATAGGACTGCTCTTGCTAAACCATGGGTCCAGAGAAATAATGGAAGGACAGAGAGAGGGGCACAGACACATAAATCAAACTGGAATAAACAGGGAAGGCTGGAGACTAACCTGGGGCTGAAGAAAGTGTCCTCTAGTGGAGCCTCTAATGGGATTCTGTGAAATTTTGCTGGGACTATTGCAGAGGTGGACAAAGACGCTGGAGGAACGTAGAAACAATTTATGACCCCTACCCCAAGTCGGTGCCATTAGGATTTAAGTGACAAACAGTTGCTTAATCAGCTTACAAATGCTGTCTTCAAAATGAAAAAGTGGAAATAAAGTTTTTGTAAATAGGGAAGGGAGGCAGGGGTGAAGGGGAGGGCAGGGACAAGGGGAAAAAATGAGACCCAAGACCTGTCATGTAAAGGTACAAGATCCCAATGATGAATGTAACTGTACTGTATACCTAACATGTACCGATAAACTCAATGAGAGAAAAACAAAGCAAAACAAATGCTGTCTTCAACCTTTTAGGTCCTCACAATAATCCAGGAGAAAAAGAAAAATCATCCTAATTTACTAGAAAGGGAAATTAAGTTTACTTCTCTATCTCCTCATTTAACCTTTTCTGACTTAATAGTCTCCACCCATGTTGGTGTATGCTTTGTTACCTAAATGCACCACACTCTCATCTCAAAGCCTTGAGATTGGCTGCTCTCTCTGCCTGGGGCCTACATCTTCTAGGCTCCCCACAGCTCACTCCCTCCATGTTGGTCTCTGTTTAAATATTACCTTATCTCAGGGTCCATCCCCAGTAACCCTATCCTCCTACTCTCTTTTATTAGTATATTACGTACTATTTCGGCCCACTAAAATGTAAGCCCCTTGAGAACAGGAACTTCGTTATTCTTCATTGCTGTAGCCTTAATGCTTAGCACAGTGCCTGATACTAGTAGACACTTAATAATTTTACATTAAGTGATCAACTGCAGTGATGAACAAGTGCTTTGACTACCATAAGTCTTCCTTTTCTTAGTAGTTACAACTCCCGAATCAGAAACCAGGTGTCTTGACATTGGAACCCATGTTCCTTGCTTCTATATAAACTGCTTGAGGGAAAAGGCTCACTGAAAAAAACAATTTCCATATAGAGTAAATTGAACAGTTCCTAAGATTTCTCTCAAAATGTATTCTTTCAAAAAAGAGCTTTATGTCTCTTGAGGTTTATGGAAGTCATTGATTTAGTTGACTATACTGATATGAGTTTATATATCAACCAGAGTGTAAGGCCTCGCAAAAATCCTTTGTCCCATCTGTTTCTCCTTATAATTGACGAAGATTCGAGCCACAGGTTAGTGACCCCTTCCTGTCCTAAGTGTTGAGGTAACAGACACCCCGACCTCCTCTATCTTTTCATCTCCTGGCATGGCTTCCCATTGGCCAACCAGATGTCAGAGGGCAAAGGAACCTTTTACTGTGGTCCACACACGTGAAACTTTTAGGAACATTTCCAAGTTTTCATACAATTTCAATGTTTTTAATTTTAGCCTCTTAGCATTTCAAGAAAAATGAATCTACAGGATTGTTTTACACTCACTGTGATGATTCCTGTGTTATTTTTCTTTCATTAGTGGAGAGAAAAACAATAAGATGGCTGCAGAGGCCCCTTCACTTCCCTGGCTGGGTTGGCTTGTCCATCCCCAGGAGATGCAGGTTTTTACACTGCTCCTGTGTTAAATGAGGAAGAGGGAGATGAAACTAGGGCATCAGTAATTTGTGTGTGATGTGGCTGCTTCTGTGACCTCTCAGATCTTTAGTAAACCTGCTTAAACTATGACATGTTTGAGGAAAGTGGAATATGCGTGCGGATGATGCTGGGTGAATCCAAGACAAAGCAGTGAAAACTATGAGGGGGGAAGCCTTGGAGGATTTACAGAAATTTTACAGATAGTCCTGAGCTTGCTTTGGCACCAAATTCAAATTTTAAGCCAAATTGACTTAAGTATCCAAAGGGCAGTGGGACCCCGAGTGACACATAGGGTGTGCTTAAAAATCTCTAAAGAGTATCACACTTTAAAGGTTTCCACTCAGGCTTTTTGTATAATCTTGACAGTTAAGGACTTCACATCTACATTACAGTTCCCTGTTGCTGCAATTTCCGCTCGGCCTAGTGGTTGTAGTAATAACCACAACAGCTCCCGGTATGAGCAGTGCAGTCAGCCTGCCTGGGTTTGAATCTCAGCTGCCCTCTTTACAAGCCTGGGAAAGATCCTTACACACTCTAAACTACAGTTTCTTTACCCAGAAAATGGGATGAAGATGACTTAGGGTTATTGTGAGCATCCGATGACTTGATGTATAGAAAAAATTTCAAAGTACCTTGCACACAGTGAGTGCTCAGTAACAGTTATTAATGTCTTTATTACATACGAAGCATTCTACTGGTTTCTATGGATCATTATACAATATTACAGCCTTCTGAATTAGCCATACTGGTCTTCATTTTATGGGTAAAGAAATTATAACGAAGACAATTTAACACTAGATAATACTTTTTGTAGCTTCCAGTTGCATTTACAGATAATGGGATCGATGTGATTATGAAGAAATGAATGTTTGACTGAATAAATGAACAAATTTCTTCTGGCTTCTCATAGAATCTAAATGAAAGTAAGAAATAATCTAATCTCTTAATTTTACCGAATTTTAGTATTCACTAGCATTCACAAACTGAGGATTTGAATGCTAATTTATTTGTTGTTCCATTTTTCCATCAGAGAAACATAAAAATATTTATGAGATGTAAATAATGTTACTTCCTGAACTCTATCACCTTGACTTTTTCCTCTCTCATTGCTTTTACAAGCAGCCTTTGCAACATATTTTAATCTATGCCAATTGAAACTAACTCAAAACAAACCGAAATACAATTTTGCTATTTCTGAGCCAAACAATATGAAAATTCTAATGAATAACATCTACTTTTTTTCATTTTTCTCATTCATAATATATTCTCCAAAAAAAGGAATCTAATTTTTCTGGCATAATTTTTTGTATAAAACCCCTTATTTCTGGCTGATGATTTCCTTGCATTTTGGATAACTCTAATTTTGTTCTCAGGATGCATTTTGTCGCATCTCCAGACAGATGTCAAATTCTCAGTGATATAACCTCACACCACATTCTCTCCTTGTTCTGGGGCTGTCTCTGCTTGGAAGTTAGTATTTAATCCCCTCATGATAACTTTATTTAAGCCAGATGCAGAATGCTCTGATGACATCATCATTTCAAAGTAATGAACAGTAAATGCTCACTTTTCCATCCCTTGCCTTCTACTGACTCTAACCTTTGCTTATTGTTTTCAATTTTTTTACTACGAAGTAGTTCAGATGGTTTCTTCCACTAGATTCAAAGATGTCATGGAAAGTAAGTCTGTGACAGAGTCTACATATATCTTCTGAGCATCTATATATTCCTTGCCAGCTCCAGAACCATTCTGTTCCTTTCAGCTAGTCTATATCATGTTAGTAAGAATGGTGCAAAATGGTTTTAGGAGTGTAGGCTGAAAGATAGGTTTGGAGTATAGATTTGACAAATCTTCCATATTAAGTATATTTGGAGAAAGATGAATTTCTTCAATGTTGTTTATTCAACCTTAAATGACAGTGTTGTATTACCATTTTGTAGAGCTCATAACCAGACAACATGTTTACATTTCTGATGTTTACTTGAAATTTGAAGAGGGAAGACTTTAAGTGTCTTTACCACACACAAGCAAATTTAACTACAGTGATAGTAGAAATGTTAATGAATTTGATTGTGATAATCATTATACAGAGTGTGTATATGTGCACAGTTGTCATGCTGTGCACTTTGAATATACACAGATTTTATTTGTCTTTAAAACAGTGTCTAAAACATTTAAGATCTCTTAACTGACTTAAAGGGATTTCACGCCATTTTGAAAAGTAAAACAGCAAGATGCAGAAAAGTATTTGTACATAATATTTTAACGTTTGGAAGTCATAAAAGCCTATTTGTGCATTTCTTTTTTTACCAAATTACAAGATAAAGCAACAATAGGGAAACTACTCCCCTTAGGCTGACCACTGATGTCCCGGTAAAAGACCCTTTGCTTGGCCACCTACCCCTCCTCAGATGCTCCCCTACCTTGATTTCTGTAGCAGCGCACTCTCCTGGCTTTCTGTCCATCTTTCAGATCTCCCTCCGTCTTCTCATGTCACCTTGGGCCTGTTCCTTTCCCCCAAGCTCAGCCAACAGACACAGAGGTGAGGACACAGAAAGTGTTG
This sequence comes from Fukomys damarensis, assembly GCF_012274545.1. Lineage (NCBI taxonomy): Eukaryota > Metazoa > Chordata > Mammalia > Rodentia > Bathyergidae > Fukomys > Fukomys damarensis. The sequence continues at coordinate 38,763,882 of NW_022900931.1, read as the reverse complement.
GCACCATTCACATGGCCTCTCTGCTGGCAGACAGAGGAAGGAAGCTTGGACAGTGAACCCGCATGCAATCAGCGAGGCTGCCTTCCATGAAGTACAGAACTATTTTGATCTCTCACTTCTCAACATTTTGAGGAAAAGCTGTTATGTATCTTTAGTTGCAATTCTCATTGCAGCATGTTCGACTCCCTCTCTGCCCATGTCTGGTTGGCTTCACAGAATTAGGGGTTTTCAGAGCCAACCCTCCTGGAACAGTTAAGAGAGGAGATTAGGGAGCTTGTCCAAAATCTCGTGACTTGTGAGCAGCAAAGCCAGACCAGAACCAAGCTCCACATTCCTCTTGCCCCTCCTGATAGAACCTGCAGCAGTGTGTTGTGGCCAGCTTCTTTCATGTTAATCCATAAGTAACTCTAGACTCTCTCAGGGCCTGGTATTTCCCTCATTCTTCAGAGGGTGGCAGCCGCCCTAGAGATGTGAAGGCAAAAACCCACGCCTGTCTGACAGAGCAAGCGACCCCTACAGGCTCCATGGTAGTTTGTGGAAGATTTGCTCTGAGAACTGCGACCTCAGGCTGGGGAAGTGGTTCCGAGGCCATGAGAATTCTGGGTCAGTGTCTGATGGGCCCTGTGGAAGCTGCTGTGGCCCCAGCTCCTCCTGGGGTCACACAGTGTGTCACTCACACCCTCATTCCTCGTCAAGTGTTGACAGCTCAGGTAAACAATCATGGATTCCGAGAACTCTCAGCTGGAGACAAGTCTGTCTGGAAAGGGATGAAGGATTCCCTCCCATGGTGCCTGAAGCAAGGGACAGCAAAGAAGAGCAGCTTTGACAGAGACCTGATCATACCTGCCTTTCCCGTAGGGAAGGCGAACCGGAGGACAGCAGAGAAACAGAAAGAAATGAAAGATGGAAGGGAAAAAGAGAAGAAGGCAGGGAGAAACTAAAGAAGGAAAGGGGTAGAGAGGAAGGGGGGAAAGGGAGAATGATAGAAAAGGGAGGGAGAGAGCAAGGAAGGGAAGGAGGAACGGAGGGAGCGAGAAGGATGGAGAAAGAGAGACAGACAGACAGACAGACAGACAGGATTGTTTTAGCAGACTGAAGGCTGTTAAAGAGATTGGAGTCATAAATCCTCTCAGCATTTCTAATAGGATTTTAATACAGCATGTGACCATCATGTTTTTTCTGTTCTTTTAATGACATTCATGCCTATAGTGTAGCCACGGAGCCTCCAAACTGTATATTTCCGCAGTACACAAAGAAAACAGCCGTCACATCCATTTTCAGGAATTTCTGAGTACATTACAGTGAGGGTGACAGGCCCTGAAAATAAGGGGCACCACACAAAGCTGTCTTGTACATCATCTGTGACGGGCCTGAAACCCAGCCAAGGCAGATCTTTTAAAAAATAATAAAATAAAGTACTGTATTTTTTTAAAGGAACATTATATTTTTAAACTGGAAATAATTGTGTTTTGTATCTTATGTGGCATCTGAAAGTGATTTAGTTGAGCAGTGTGGTTTCTGATTGGTATTTGAATTGGTTCCAGAACATTTTTCATAATAGCCATCTTAAAGATCCCAATTATCTGATCCTCTCTCCCCCTTCACACGGCTTCCTGGGTTTCCAGGGGAAAAGAGAAGCCTGCCAAGGCGGGGAGCCCACTCATAGGCACCCCAGCCATGTTTGCCGGCGAGGCTCAAGGGAAAGGGCTGCCTGGTACCCCGAGTCGTCCAGGCTGCACTTATGGCCCCGTAAAGGAGGCCTCGCATCTCCAGAATAATTACTCACTGAAACAAGCCTGTAAACCAAAGGGCTACCTCAGCTAAAAGGCAAACAGGGAACGTTGTTCCTTTAGTGTTAACATGTGAAACTTGTAAAGCGAATTTAGATTTCTATAAAATCAGCTCTGGGTGCAAAAGGGATGGTTGATTTACCAGGCGGGCAGCGATATCAATCCCCAGAGTTTCAGAGCGGCTAAGGAAAGCAGCTCTATTAAGGACGAAAGAACGCTCGTGCCTAATGGACCCGCCTCACCCGTAATGTGCGGACCGTGGGGTGGGAGGTAAGGGAACAGGCCCTGGAGCCAGACAGCTGCCCTGGGGCTGCACTGCTGAGCTGCCACGGCCCAGGCTTTCTGTGTCGCATTGGACAAAATGCAGCCTTCTTTCCTGGGCTCACTGGGAGAAATGCGCAGAATAATACATGTGAAGGACTTAGGACAATACCTGGCCCATAACAGGACACACAGGAAGTACCAGCTCTTATTATTACAAGTAATGGAATTTTTAATGCAATACAAGTAGTATAAATATTAGTAAAAAGAATAATATTCGAAGTATTGTTAACGATTTTCCATTAAAATATATCTCATTTTATTTTGGTTATAACTGACAAATAGTATTTGTATATATTTATGGAGTACCATTGAAACTGTGATACATCTCCACACAGACCCACACATTATGGAATGATTAAATTCAGTTATTTAACATATCCATTACTTCACACACATCATTTCCTGTGAAAAGAACATTTAAAATCTACTATCTTTTGCAATTTTGACATATACAAAGAATTATTGTTAACTTTTTCAGAATGCTGTGCAATAAATCACTAAAACATATTCCTGCTGTCCAATTGACACTTTATAGCTTTGACCAACATCCCCTGACACCCATCCTGTAGTAATCACTGCACACTCTAAGAAAGAAAAACACCAGATAGTATGAACAAAGGATCGAAGAATTCTGGGACAGGGTTAAAAGACCAAATTTACAAATTTAGGATGCAGAAAAGGTCACTAAGATTCAAACTAATGGCATGAAAATCTATTTCATGACATAATAACTGAAAACTTCCAAAATCTTGAGAAAGATACTGACATCAAAGTACAGAAGGCATTGAGAACCCCAAATAGTCATGAGAAACTACCTCTCCTCACCACATTTTCACTAAAATGACAACTGTAGAAAACAAGGAAAAAATATTGAAAGCAGCAAGGGAGAAATGTCAAGTTATAGGTAAACCCCTCAGAATAACTTCAGACTCCGCTGCAGAAACCCTAAAGGTCACAATGGCATGAAATGATATATTTCAGGCCCTGAAAGAAAATAACTGCCAACCCAGAATATTATATCCAAATCAATATATCCTTCAAAATAAAAAGAGAAATAAAGACCTTCCAAGATAAACTAAAGAAATGTGTTACTACTAAGCCAGAGTTACAGAAAATACTTAAAGGAATTCTCTGCAAACAAAAGGAAGAATAAACAAGTGATAGAGAATTAGGAAAGAATCAAATATAAGAGAAACAACAAAATGACAGAAATTAAGATATACTTTTCTATAATAACCCGAAATGTAAATTGTCTTAGTTCTCCAATTAAAAGACTGACTGGTAGACAAAAAATAAACAAAGAAAAATCAAGAACCAACTCTTTGCTTCTTACAGGAAACACACATCACTAGAAAAGATATACACAGACTGAAAATGGAAGGATGGGGAAAATATCCCATTAAAATGAAGCCAAAAAAAAAGCAGGGATATCTGACAAAGCAGACCTCAAGACAAAAAATTACACAAGACAAAGAAGGCAGCTATATACCTGTAGAGGAAACAAAGCAACAAGAAGATTTAATAATTATACACAAAACCTCAATGTGATCAACTTTATAAGACAAACACTGCTTAACATAAAGGTAAAAATAGGTACCAATACAACAATAATATTTTGTGACTTCCATACTCCATTCCTTTTTTATCCATACTCCACTCCTACCAATAGGTCACGCAGACAAAAATCAACAGAGAAACATCAGTGCTAAAATATACCATATATCAAATGCACTTAACAGATGTCTAGAGAATGTTCTACCATACAACTATAGAATACACATTCTTCTCAGAAGAATATTCTCCAAAGTCCATCAATCATATATTAGACCACAAAGTAAGAGTTATCCGATACAAAAAATTTTAAATCATTACTTTCATTTTATCAATTCACAATGGCATAAAACTAGAAAACAGCAAGAGAAACCCTAGGAACTATACAAACACATGGAGATTGAACAATTCACTTTTGAACAATCAGTGAGTCATTACAGAAATCATAGAGGAAATTTAAAAATTTCTAAAATCAAATGAAAATACAGTAAGTCCCCAACTTATGAACGAGTTCTATTCTGGGAGAATGTTCATAAGTCGGATTCATTTGTAAGTTCAACAAAGTTAGTCTTATATACCTTTGACACAAATAGACACTGTAAAGTATAAAGAACAAAGTACACACACAAAAAGACTGTAAATATACTATTTTTACCTTTACAGTTACCTTAAAATGATGGTACAGTACAGTACAACTGCCATAAGGGGGTTGTATGGAGTGAACTGATGAGAAGAGAGTTACTAACTGGAGAAGGGAGTTTAGGTGGGAGGTAGTGGACTGATGTTGACCATCTCTCTGCCTTGGTCCAATCTCTCAATTATTTCCACTTTTGTCTTCGTGGTTATTGCCTTGTGTTTCCCATCAGTCCTCTCCGTATCACCACTGCTTTTCCTCTTGCTCCCAGACATCCTAGGCTCTGACTGAACACTGTTCTACTACCACACTATCACAATTTCACGCTATCACACTTTACAGTGAGCACAGAGCAGCACAGCTGTGACAAGGTCTGCGGACACGCAAGCTACTTCCCCACTCTGTTTGCATCCAGGAATGTTTGAGATGCAATGTGTGTTCATATCTGTGAGAGCTCAGAACTTGAATGTTTGCAAGTTAAGGATTTTTTATGACATAAAAGAATTTCTAAATTCAATGAGGACAGTTCTAAAAAGTAAGCTTATAGCTTTTCATGCCTACATCAAAATATCAGAGGGACCTCAAATAAATAATCTAATGATGAATCTTAAGGTTCTGAAAAAACAAAAGCTAAACCAAAGGAAAGAAATCATAAAAATCAAAGCCAGTTAACCAGCTAAAGATTAAAAGAACAATTGAAGAAACTAAGAATTAGTTCTTTGAAAAGATAAACAAGATTGACAAACCCATAGCCAAACTAACCAAAAGAAAGGGAAGACCCAAATTAATACAATTAGGGATGAAGTGGAAAGGGGTGTTACAACCGATATTGCTGAAATCCAGAGGATTATTGAGAGCTACTTTGAGCTTATACCCTAATAAATTGGAGAATCCAGAAGAATGGACAACTATCTAGACAGATACAACCTATCAAAACTGAACCAAGAGGTATAAAAAACCTAAATAAATTAATAACAAGCAATGAGATTGAAGTAGCAATTAAAAAAAAAACTCTCAACAAAGAAAAACCTAGGATCAGATGTGTTCCTTGTTAAATTTTACTGTTTTCTATTTCTTATTATCCCCCTGGCTCTCTTTAGTTTCTTTGGTACCACTAGTTTTTTTGACCTGTGTCCATAACAATAGATATATTAAAGTCATCGGAAGAATTCCTTGAATTTGGAAATTTATCTGAAGAGCTTTTAGGATCTCTAAGAATAGATTTTAGGTGTGAGTTGGTTCATCATACCATGACATTAAAAAAAAAATACTAATCATGTGAAAGTTAAGAATTTAAACAAAGCCCCTGAAATATGCAAAAAAAAAACCCCAGGAAGTTAGAAAACTTGTGTATTTTTAAGGTTTTTATATATATAATGAGAATAATAATACCTGTACATTCTACCTCTTATGATTTCATTGTTGTAGAAAGCAAAAACCATAGAGATCACATATACTGAGGTGCACAGTGGTTGATGTTAACAGGGCTCCCTGGTGTTTGAAATGTCTATAATTGCTTGTTCAATTATTTAAGGACACATTCATCAAAGTGTTTACACATAAAATAAAGAAATGGGGGTTCAAAAGCCTCTTCATTCTTTTCTTGTTTTTACTGCTACCTTATATAACAGCAAGTGAAAGTTATTTGCCTTGTATAAAGGGCTAAACAAACAAGCTATATAAGCTAGTTACTCCAAGTACAGTTTAATTGGAAAGTTGAGAATTTGGTAATAGTCTTCAAGGGTATAAATGAGGGGGGCTACTCAACTCTCTGGTTGAAAATGATCTTTTTCATGGCTACTGAACTTTGCTACTTCCCTCAGTCATTTAACAAGGTAAAAAGTAATAGGTCACACTTATTAAATACTAGGCACTGTTGCAAGAAAATTGTGTGTGTGTGCACATATACATTTGCATACATACACATTTAGCGTACTCTTCACACAGTCTTATCTTCAGGGCACTGTTATTACCGTCTTAATCTTATGAATGAAGAAGCTGGAGTACTGACAGGCTAAGAAATTTGCCCAGAGTCTCAAAACTAGTAAGAAAGTGAGTGAGAATTCAATCATTCTAACCCCTTACCCCTGACCCCATACTTTTAAACCCACTGTGCTACCTTTTCATACCAAGTGCTGAACAGTGTGCTGTCCTCTGCTCCTGAGCAGAGCAAGTCCTTGACTTATGAACGAGTTCCATTCCTGGAGAACATTCACAAGTCAGATTCGCGTATAAGTCTGACAAAGTGAGTCTCATACACATCTGGCACAAATACACGATGTATGTTGCTTTGTGCTTCCTAAAAGTCCTCTCCACATCGCCCCTGCTTTTCTTCTTGCTTCTAGACATCCCAGGCTCTGATTGATCACTGTGCTACTGTACAGTACACACACAGAAGCACCACTGTGACGATGTCCAGCAGACACGTGAGCTACTTCTGCGATGTGCTCACTTCTACAAAAGTTCGTAATATGACGTCCAGTTCTAATGTGAGATCTGTTTGTATCTGTGAAAATTTGCAACTCAGATGTTCTTAAGTCAGGGACTTGTGATAGACTATTCTCTCTTCTATTTATGCATGCTTTTCTCCAGAAGAATTGTCACCGGCAGCACTCTAAACTACTCAAGAATCGCCACTCATGCGGCCTACAGTGACTAAAGTCACTTGGCCCACAGTTACTAAGGTCAGCCTAGTAAGATAATCCTACATGTGTGAGAGAACTGGAAACTGTCCACAACAAACTGTGCAGTCAGCTACAGCCTCAGCCAAAGGGTACCAGATTGATGTCACATAGCTACTGTGTCAAAATGATGGATTCCAGGGCCCACCAAGAGACAGAGAGGGGAAACAGGAATGCTGACCTTTCTTTTCTGGTGTCCAGTGTCTTGTCTCTAGAGAGAAGACAGGGCTTGACCTGAATCTTGGGAGGTGAGTAGGTTCTCACTGAACTAAGGGAATGTGAGTCCACCCAGGACAAAGGAACAGAAAAATAGTAAGAAGAAAGCAAGAAACCACAAAGGTAGGGAAAGTCCAAGAGTAGGCTGATATGTGTCAGGTTATGGAAGGCTTTTGGGATTCAGGAATTTATTCCTTGAAAATCAAAAGAGCCATTGAAGAGTTTTTAGCAGACAGATGATAAGTTTAAAATACCAGAGATGATATTATGTTTAGGGGAAAGATTACAGTTTCAGCTTTGGATTTTTTGAGTTTGAGATACTTGTGGCACATTCAATAGAGGCATTCTATGAAAAAGAGATAAATGGTATAGACAGGAAGATAGATGTGGATTGGAAATAGATTTGGGAGCCAATTCTAGATAGTTGGTTATTGAAGTCATGACCATAAATGAGATTTCCAAAATGAATGCATGCGAAGAGGGAAAAAAGAGAATAAAGATTGTAACTATGTGGTGTAGTCCACATTTGAGGGTGGAGAACAAGTACAAGACTCTCTGAGGAGAGTCTACAAGAGGGCAGAACTTCATGCATGATGCATTAGAGAAGCCAAAAAAGGAGGAAGCATTACTGAAAAACATATAGGCAAAAATAGAAGTATCTCAGAGGAGTCACAAGAACTGAAAATCCCTCCCTGTTTAATTGGAGATACGAGATCAGATCCTAATTCTAGCAGGTAAAAACAAGTTAGGAAATAAAATGAAAGCGAAGGTAGAGAGGACTCTTCTGAGGCAGGAGAGACAGAAGTAGAAATGCAGCCAGTGTTCTATGTTCAATTCTCAGTATTTCTCAGAGGATCTGGAAAGTGACATTATATTGTGGAACCCTTTTTTCTCTGATGCCCTCTTAGAACAGACTGACATCCTCCCAGTTGGAATTTCATTTTTATTTCCAGCCATCAGTGTTTAAGGTTATTTCCCGAATCTCTTAACTGAGCCAAGTGACACAATGAATCTTCTTTTGGAACTCCCTTATCTAAGATATAATTAGAATGCATTAAAGGCTCAAAAATACAGATTTTGGTGTATTGTGAGCTCAGAGCCACCAATTGATTTCACAAGTCAAAGGAAATTTTCATTCATTAATTTTATTTTCCACCTGGGTTGATTAATAAATTTAGTTCATAGTGGCCATGCAATCTCAGAGGTGTTATTTTAAATGAGACTGTTTCTTTTCATCAGGTTTATAGTTCCATTTGTATTCTTAACCTTTCCCCTTGCTTTTTTATGATCTTTGATATGTTACTTAATTTCTCATAACCTTAGTAGCCTCATTTGTCTACAAAGGGCTCTGAATAAGAAAACTGCATTATTCAATGTCAGAGGCTGACAATATTTATCTATGAAAAGCCAAAGTATGAGCACTTGGCTTTCAAACCAGACCATCTCTATTGCAACAGCCCAACTCCATTATATCCCTATTGTAGCCATAGACATTTTGTACACAAATGATTATGGCTGTGTTCCAATAAAACTTTATTTATTAAAACAGACAATGGGTTAGGTTTTTTGGCCCATGATTATAGTTTACCAACTTTTGTTCTAAACTTTAATAATAAGTTCTTACATTTACAAGAATAGACTCTTTCAATTCTTCTATTAAAATATTTATAGCATAGGAAAGGCAAATTATTCAGTTACTGCCAGTCATTATGTGATGGGGAGTCATAAAATTTAACCTTTGCCCTATAAATGAGAAGAGCAGAGAAATGTAGAGGTCAGTGTTTCATCAATCAATAATCTAGTTCCTCAAAAGCTATGTGAGAAAAATTTACTAAATTTAAAAACAGAGCTGGACCCAATAAATAAAGTCTATTCAAGAAACATTTAATATGTTTCGTTTAAAATACTCAATCTCTTTGAAAGCTTCCCACCCCTTGCTCAAGGACAGTGAAGTATGAATGAATTAGAAGGAGGGGGAGGAGGACTTTTGGGACCTCAAAGTTTGGCCCCCTGGTTGGGGGGCCCTGTCTTGCAACTCCTACCACAGAACCATGTCAGCCCCAGTACAGTGAAACTCCCTTCACCAAATTTCCTAGCCAAGCTATCAGCTGTTTCTGGAATCTGTCAACACACATGGGAACAAAGCACAGCTCAGGGAAAATAGACCTCAGAGCTCGGTTCCGCTCTGCCAGGGGAAAGATAGTCCAGCAACCACTGCCTAAGCTCACTACATCATCTGGGTGGTGAGACTGTGGTCTGTGACCTAGCTGGATTCGAGGCATCCATAGGGCTCCTCAGTCCCAGTCTGCTCCTTGGAGTTTACTATTCACTTAGCAGTAAATGTGGAGAGAGATGTCTGCTTGCTTCACTACTTTGGTCTGTTTCTCCCTCTTCTCTGCTGTCTCACGGTCTCTTGAACCAAAAGAAGAGTCTGCTTTACTTTACCAGTCCTCCATCTTACCCACTGCTGCAGTGAAGCTGTCCTTGAGCCCAGAGTAGAAGAGAGATCTTCTCAGCATCCTTCAAGCTAAACTGTTCATGTGCTAAACGAAGAACTGAAAGAATTTGAAGAAAACTTTTGCAACAATTCTTGGCTGGTTCTCAAGTCTACAGTTTTGTTTAAAATCTATTTTTTAAAGTCAAAAGCTTTCTATTTTCCTTCTTGTTAAATTCCTTATTTTAAAAATTATAATCTCCACTCAGGCTAAAATGCATTTGAAGCACTAGGTGAAGATCTTATATTCCAACAGATAAAAAAGGAAGCACGTATTTCCAAAGTATGTCACTGCCATTTAATTGGTGGTTCATTCTAAAGATATTCAGTAGTTCTTCCCCTGAAGACAGCTGAAGAGAGGGGATCTTGGGAGCACTGAGGTCAGGGTGGGTCGGTATAAATGCGGAAGCGGGAGAACACAAAGAGGCAGGCCAGCAGTAAGCTGGGGAGGAAGGGGTGGCGTATTAAGCATACAGAATTCAGCCACAGGGCAGAGGAGGAAAACTATAGAAATGCATTTCACAAATGTATGATTAAATACTACAGTGGGAGAAAAGGAACTATGCATAAATCAACCTGCGATCCAACGAAAGGCTGTAGGGAGAAAACTAGGTAATGAGCTACAGCAATGGTTTTGCATGACTTAAAGACTGGAGCTGAGAGCCAGAGGCTTTTGGTTAATGGTAGAAGAGGACATAGAACCTCATTCAGAAGTGGGCCACATTTATGTAGTTGAATGTCCACGTGAAGCTCCCTGGACTGCGGGATCAGAGTCAAAATCCAGGATAATGACGAGGGGTCCAATAAAATGTCTAGGGAGTGTTAAGAAGCACACCTCAAGATAAACATATTTGATTTAGCAACTAGATAAAAACTTTGTACTTGATCAGGAGGTGCAAAATTGCATATAGGCTGAAATTTATACCCTCAACATCAATGTCATCTTGCTACCTACAAAGACAAGGAAAATCCCTAAGTAATTTACCCTTGACTTTGAAGTGTACTTTATAATTTCAGAGATGTACTTTGTCCCCACGTGTGCTCGCCTATGGCTGACATCAGCATTTCTGGGGCATGCACTTGCTGATAAGGAGGTGGAGGAAGAAGTGAGTAAAACAAGCCAACCTAGCTTGAAGATGCTCCTTGGAGAGTAGAATGTGCACTTCATTCATTGACTATGCATAGGAGCCACAAAACTATAACATGCACTTTGGGGATGCAGAATACAGATTACACTGATTCCTATCCTCACAGAAATTAATGTCTAATGGACAGAAATGGAATACATAAAATCAACATAAGTACATGCAGATGTGCACAGCAATTACAAGAGGAAGACATCTATAGAATCATGAGTCAGGTTGATTAGTTGAGGACTGACTAGGTAAGCCTCAAAAAGCTGTGTGAAGGAAATAGGCATGTAGTATTTCAGGTCTTCTCAATGTACTTTCAAAGAAAATTTTAGCTTCATGACACTCCCTGATGTCGACCTTGTAGTATGCAATCTCTGCCATCTAAAAAATTACATTTCTAAGATTTACTTACTCAAAATAATACACAAAGCAAATGCAGGTTTGAGGATGTGTGCATTGCTACTTGTCGAACAAAATGTTTACTTCTACGTCAGGGAGCTCGCTGCACTGTGATAGCAGATGGCTGCATGAAGGCACATAGCAACTGCGACTTGTCAGGTATCCGCAGCGGTGACTGGGATAGCTAGGATTTCCCTCCACTGCCTTTAAAAACTTCTATCTTTACCACCATGCAGTCACATCCTAACGTGTGTGTGTATTTGTGCACTGCCATCTGTTCTGATGCCTTATGTCTGATGTCTGTTTACTCAGGCCAGAGGAGTCAGAAAGAAGATTGTCAGTGAGGAGGAATCAAAAACTAATTTTCCATGAAAAATGGAGATTAAGTCCAGAGGAAAATAAGAAATCATATTCATTGTCCAAAGATGGAACAAGAAACATATCTACTTTTTTAAAAAATCAAGAAATTTAAAAAGCATTAATATCGAAGAGTCTAGAAAAAAGCCTGGAAGAGCTCTGGAATTCTACAGGCTGTTGTAATCATCTATCTTGCCAAAAACCCACCCAGCAATTCTTTTTTTTTTAAGAGTCCATGGAGGCTGAAAACATTGACTAATAATCTTTGAATCCATCTCACTATATTACTCATCTCTGCCAAGGTCAGGTTTGGTCGCCGCATGGCTGGAGGTCTGGGCATGCTGTTCCCAGTTTTATTTTTGCAGTAGTTATGGAGCCCTTTTATTTCCAAGGGCCCTCCAGTCACTTATTACCCACCGCCCAGACCACCCACCCCCGTTCCCACACATGATAGTCCAAGCACACCCTCCCACACATGCCCAGATTCCTCCAGCCTTACGGTGCTGCAGGCTGCAGGAACACTGCTCCAAGAGACTTTGCTTTCCATGCTTGGAATTTCCCAAAATAAATCTTTTTGCCTCTCAGGGGAACTATCTATGGAGCTCACCACTAGGCAAACATTTATAGAGCACCTACTGTGTGTAAGGCACAGATGAATGTAGGCGCTAAAGGAAACTCGCTAGGGGGCAGCGAAACCCTCCACTGTGCTGCTGAGAGGCGCCTGGGTTTTCCTGTAGCCAGATGTTTATGTGTGTGGGAGGAGGGTACCTGAGGGCAGAGACCAGTCCTTCCTTTAGCCCAGGTTTCCCTTCTCACCTGCTTCTCCTGTCTTTTTGGTTCATATTTTTCTCCCCAGCTTTTCTTTTGTTGTCTCTCTCCCTCCTGTGTATCTTTTCCTTTTCTCCTTTTTCCACTGAGATAGAAACCACCTCAGAGGCTCTGAACATGTGGGAATTAGCATGTACTTTTCCTGCTTCCTGAGAAACTCTTCACGAACGCAGGCCCCGTGGCCATACAAACTCTAAAAAGGGAAATGCTCATCCTAATGCAGAAAAACTGACTTGGAGGCAGCCGCGTTCCTCCGCACCCCACACCTGGGTGCCTGCCGATCAGGAGGAGGCAGGAGGGAAGCATCACTGTCAGCCCAGGCCGACTGAAGTGTGGACCTTCAGCCTCCACAAAGCTCCCTCAGCCCTTAGGGTAATTTATGAGGTGTCAGGATATTCTGACCACAAGGTCAGAATAGAATGGTTTTTACACTTCAGCTGCCACGAAAGAGAAACAATTTGATTCTGCTTCGCTCTGGCACTGTTTTCATAGTGAGCAGGGGATTTGGGTCTCCTGGAGATTATTTGTCTAAGCACAGACCAAGACTGCTGCTGAGACTCGAGATGTCTGATTTTGACTCTGGCTTTCTTCTTCCTTCCCAGCTCGTGTAGGGAGCCCTTGCCCTTCTTAGTGTAGCAGAATTCACTAGCACAGCCCATCGCTGCGCACCAGGGACCAAAGCCGACTCTTGTGTCACTCCACCTTCCTCCACTGCAGTGTGGGAAACGCGTAAGTGAGGTTAAGAGAAAGCCCTCTCCGAAATTCAGCAGGCCCAGCAGCCCTGCCAAATCCTGGTCGAGTCTGAAGCCGTGTTTCCCTTGGCCTGGAAGCACAGCCTCCTGGCTCCTCCTGAAGCCACGGACTCAGAGATGTTCCACTGCGAGGCCCAGGGCCTGCCTGCTGGGAAAACCCAAGGGCTCATCCTGGGAGAAAGCTCAGAAGAGCGGCAACTCCTCACGGGGTAGCCAGGAAGACAGAGGCAAGGCCGGTCCTGCTGCCGGGACCCCAGCATCCGTGTCCACGGCCAGCCTGGCCAAGACATCTGTGAGTCAGAGTGTGACAGATGATTTCTCCGGGAGCACGGAGCACAGAGAGGGGCTCCTGGTTCTTGGGCCTTCCTGGGACAGCGCTTGTGATCTTCCGTGCTGAACTCATCCTGGGATGGGGCCATATCGCAACCACTAGGAAGACAGGATAAATCAGCATCTACTTTGTCAGACTTTTAAAATGTAACAGTAGTTAAAAAGAATGAAGTAAATCACTGCATACCGATAGGCAATAATCTTTAAGAAACATTAAGGCTACAGTGTAGCTATTGTGTACATAAAAAGAATCGTCTATGTAATAACATGTGCTTATATAGACACAGTCTCAGAAGACAGAAGAAACCTCGCTGTGGGATTTTCATTAGAAAAGGGAGGGAGAAGCTTGGTGGCTCAGAATTAAGTTAGATTTTATTTCACTGCATACCGATAGGCAATAATCTTTAAGAAACATTAAGGCTACAGTGTAGCTATCATGTACATAAAAAGAATCGTCTATGTAATAACATGTGCTTATATAGACACAGTCTCAGAAGACAGAAGAAACCTCGCTGTGGGATTTTCATTAGAAAAGGGAGGGAGAAGCTTGGTGGCTCAGAATTCAGTTGGAGATTTTCTTCTCACTCCACCTTTTTGTATTTTTAAACTTTTAAAACGAAGTCATATTGCCTTTATAGCACAGTTTTTAATTTAAAGAATAAAGTAAAATTTCAGAGAACAAAAAGAAAGGAGGAATAAGAAAAAAAAAATAAAAGATTCAGATTTAGAATGAGCTTAGTGTTTGGGCCAGGCAATTCTCAAAGAAAAAAAAATGCCCCTAAATTAAAGCAACAAATTCATGGTAAGAAGAGCAAAAACTCTGTTGGCTAAATGATCTCCTTGGGTTCTTCTTACTAGTACTTAAGTGCTTATTTCAAAATTCCTTCTTTTTATGTGGGTGAGAGGTTATTTCCCAAAAAGGAACTTTAAGTCAATGGGATGGGGCCCCCTGCAGTTTAATATCCAATAAGCTTCATTTTTTTCCAGACTGGTTTCCTCTCTTTTCTGCAAAGTTTCTGAATTTTTTGCTGTTTGCTGCTTGCCTCAGAAATAATTATACTTCCCACTTCTACAGACTGTTACTGACTAAGCCAAGTAGGTGTGCCGGAAAGAGCATTAAATTCTGGGCCAAGGGATGTGTGTTACAATAATGAATGACTGTGTTAATGTGGTAAATCATTTGATTTCTCTGGGCCTCAGTTTTCTCCTCTGTCAAGGGAAACATTTGAATGAGATGCATTTGCAACAATTATGTGGGCTGGAGTTCAGTCCCCAGTATGTACAAGTGTGTGCGCGTGCGCACACACACACACACACCCCAGCCTTAAATGTTGCGGGTCTTCACTAATGTGTGATCAAACTATTTTCTGCTTGCAGATGGAGCCTGGATGTGCTGCGAACCTGTTACAGAGTCCCATGGTTCTGCTCATTCCGAAAGCAAAGCCATACGTGAACATTCTGTCTTGCTCCTTCAGCAGTTACAAATAACTTGACTGCTTTTCCAAAGATGAAACAAGATTCTGAAGGTTAGTTACGCCCTGCCAACTGACAGATGACCACTGTCACAACCATCAGCTCATTGGCAGAGATCATCATAGAGAACTCATGATTGTTAGACCAAAAATGTTATTAGAATGAATCTTGTCCCTCCAGTCCACTGTAAGTATTGGGATTACTAGACGGTGAAGAATTAATATCTGCTGGTAGCATAGCCTGCTAGTGCTGTCAGTGTGAACAAGAAAGGCCGTGGAGATATTAAGAAAGGAAGACAGGAGAATGGTCAGGACTGTAGTACCATCCCTCGGGTGGGAAAATGAAAGAACTCGCTTGGTTAGCAGCTAACCTGAAACAGTCTGATCATTTCTCTGTGAAAGGATCCCCTCTCCCACTCCATTTTCCCTCAACATAAAATTGATTCTCATTTCTTTCCCCAAACAACAATTTACCTTTGCCGTGTGTGTCTTTTTTCTCCTCAACTCTACAACACAGTTTAGATTGGCCTTCCCTGTTAGCTATGGCTTTAAAATTTATAATGCTGTCATGACATCGGTGCTCTAAGTTAATAGAGTGGTGGAAACACAAACTCCAGAGAGGTAAGATAGTCTAGGGCCTAAGGCTGTGAACTTTCGAGCCATAATACCTGGGTTCAATTTTAGCTCTGGCCTTGAAGAGAAGGAATCAGCTAGGTGGGTGAGCAGTGCCCAGGGATTTGAACGTGCTGTCAAGGTCTCCATCCGTACAGCCAGGGGCTGTTGGAGCAAGCCCAGCCACCCCATCACAAGATTATTTAGAGAATTGCAGTAGCTCTTTGACAAGTCAAAAGTATTTGCACTAGATTGGGGGAGGCTTCAGTTGGTAATAATGTAATGAAGTTACAGACTAGAAGGGATGAAAAGGGAAAATTTATAGCCGCTAAGTTTTAAATATTTTCTGAGGCTCAGAAATTGATCCAAGCCCATTATCTATTGAATGGGTTAAAGGAAAATGGTTGAAGAAGCCATGACTATCACAGCACAGACATTGACAAGGAGCTGTGTCTTCCTTCCATGAAGTTGTGCTTCTCTGCACTGACTTAAGATGCAACCATGGCCCCACCAACCAGGGCCAGTTTCACCTGCTCTCCGTGGTCAATGGTAAAAAGCTCTTGATGAAAATAAGGAGCCATGGGGTGCAACCAAAATTTTGTTTTATTTCCTCCTGCTTTCTTTGCCATCACCCAGCTTATGTTCATTTCACATTGCAGGGCTGTGGCTGGTACCGCTGCTTGATGAAGTCAGTGATGGTTTCCAAAGAGCACTTGTGCTTAAGCACAAAGAGTAAACATATCCAAGTACTCTTAGGTCTATTTTAAGGAATGAGTTGTTCATTGGCCTTCTTGGCATTATTATTTGATAGGGCCAATTGCTGCTCATACAAGAGATGAGAGATAACACATGGAAAAATGTAAAAGAAAAGAAAAGAAAAGAAAGAAAGAAAAGAATCACAGCCTTGCCTTTTACTTGCTGTGTAAGCCTGAGAAAGTTATCAACCGTCTGTGCCAGTTTCCTTGTCTGAAAAATGAGGAAATAGACCCTGCTTCCTCACGTGATCACAGTAATTAAACAGCCTAATGTAGGTAAAAGGCTAGAAACTGGTTGACAGGCAGCAAGCCTTACATATTAACCTTATTATTGTTATTATCATTTGCTATACAAGATTACCCTTAAGGCCAACCACCCTGTGCTGAGTATGTAACTCATGTAGAGATGCTACTTCTGAATCCTCCTGCCCTCAGAGCCCCTGTCGGTGCCTCTCCAGGACTGTAATTAACTGTAACTCTCCCCAGAGTGCACCACCTGTGAGGCGCCTCCATCCTCAGTGCCTCAGGTTTGCTTATTGACCTTCCTGCTCCTCACTTGTCCGTGTCCCCTCGCCGAAAATATATCTTGGCCTTTTCTTTAACTTTTACTCAATCTTCTCTAATTTCTTGCTCTAACTTTGCCTGGGATTCAGATGAAAATATTAAAAAAGAAAATCTGAAAGCTTGAAAGGAAGAGGCAAGCCAACCATAATCACTATCTGTCTTTCTTACCATCTTTGTTTCTCCAAGGTGAAATATTCCGTCCAGTTTGCCCTCAGTGGAAGGAGATCCCAGAAACATCGTCTTTTGTGAGTAGACACTGTTGACTGTGTACCCACACCCGCTTCCCCCTCTTACTTGCTAATTAAGCAAAGGCCATAGTTTTGAAGCTATTGAACCTCTTTTCGGGACCCTCTTGCAATTCCACTTCGTTTTCCAGTGTCCGGAAGGGGGCCTGTGACCCTAACCTGGCTCACTCGGCCTAAGAGAAAGTCTGCTGGGGAGTAGGGAGGGAGGAGCTTGTGAAAACTATAGTCTTTCTCTTAAAAAAATAACAGCCACACAGAAGCTCATAATGAAAAAGTGTTTGCCTTGTCTCGCTGTCATTGGATGGGGATGTGATAGTGCAAGCTGTGACAGCTGTGTGAACACAATATGGTGCACACCTGAGGGCAGGTGCTGAGGCGCTGAGATGGTAAAGGAAGAATGGGTGACCGTGACGAGGCCACTGTGCCACTGGGACTGTCTGCAGCAGTCTCATCTCTGACTTGTCTGGTAAAGTACAAAGCTAAGGAACCTGATCTGTGGGTAGCTGATCCTAACTCGTACAAATGCATATGCACTTTGCAAGGCATATAGAGTCCTTTGTAATAGCACATTAATTCATAGCCTCCCCCTCCCCACGATACCTATTAAATGAATGCTATGGTCTAGATCTAGAATGTCCCCAAAGCCTCACATATTCACAGGCAGGGCTTTTGGAAGGTAACTGAGTTAGGGGTACTTCTCTGACTTGCCAATTACGGCCTGATCCTAACCCTGGTCTGGAAGGGTATATTTGTTTCCCCATTTCCTCTCTGCTTTTCTGCTTCCTGGCTGCCATACAGTGAGCAGTTCTCCTCCACCAGACCCTTCCACCAGACCCTTCCAGCTTTAGACCCAACTGACCATGGACCAAGACTGTGAGCCAAAACAAACCTCTCCCTCCTTAAGCTGAGGGTGTTGTGTATTTTGTCTTCACAATGAGAAAAATAAAACAAAACACTTTCTATATTCACAGTATCATTATTGATACTTCTTTATTGACTTTTCTATTAAAAACAGATTTTTCTGTCATAATGTTATAAATATTTTACCCAATTAGCTCCAAATTTTTATAAGTTCAAAATTCCCTTTTTAAAATCATGTTATGAATTTATAATCTAGTTATAAATTCATTTGATTCTTTCATGGTTCAGGCCGTATTTATTATCACATTCTAGACAGACTTTAAGTAAAATCATGACTTTGGACCCAAAGAAATACAGAGTAATATTTATTAGTTAGGCAAATGGATAATCTATTTATTTTCTCTGTTACGAAGAAGAAATGAGATGATATGCATGAAACGCTTTACTAAGCCTTGGCACAGTATAAAAAAATCTCAAAAAAAACTGTAGAGGACAAAAGAAGGAAGTGGAGTTGGGGGATAAAATGTAAAGGAAGAAGAAAGGGAAAATAAAAATGTCAAAAGGAGAAGGAAGAGATCTAGGGCACAAGAAGAAAAGGGCAAACTAGTGGGAAAGACAAAAAGAAAAATTGGAAGGAGGTAAAAACAGGAAGAAAGGGGGAAAGGAAGAAAAGCAAGAAGGTGAGAAGAAGAGATGTGATGATGATGGTGATGAAGAAGAGGAAGAGAAGAATGATGATTTTTGAGCCAGAGAAGACCATTGACAGACAGACAGATTAAAGTACTTTGAGAGCCCAGACAAAACTCTGATCATCTACTTTTTAATGCAATGTGATTTCCCCCCTAAAGGGGTGGTATTATATGATTGACACTCTTTCATGTAGTTTGAATATATTTACTCCAAATATCACAACAAAGAGAATCATTCTTTACTACAAAGCTTATAACCCTTGGGCAATAATCCTTGTATTTCAAAGAAGTGATCGATTCATTAAGATTCCAGTGCAATCAAAGTGGAGATGTCCCAGGAGTTTGAGGTACAGCTAAACTAAACAAGTGAAAATCAAGACAAACAATTCACTACGTTTCTTCTCTGATGGCCAGGAGTCCTCCTTCTTCAGTGATGACAGGACAAGATGAAGGAGCACTGGTTTTGTTTTTGTTTTTGATGCAAGAGAGCGGTCTTGACAATGAGAGCTGATAAAAGCCCCCTCTGGTACCATGGCACTGGTTGTAAGATGTTTCCTATAGAAAACCTGCTTTCTAACTGGACTCATTTTGTACAACTGGATATGGGCAAAGAGCAGGGCGAATGAAGGTAGGCAGGCAACCGGAAAGAGTCTCAGAAAGTTTTCCAGGCCAGTGCTTCTGAACTGCGGCCAACTCCTAAGTGTTTTCTACCATGGGGTGTAGGGAGAGGAGGTTCTTTCTGTTCTTTAGGGTCGTTTATGAGCACGAGCTCTTTCCCTGCCTTCTTGTCTCTTGAGGATGTTGTCATGCATCCTGCATCTGTAACATTCTCCTTCTTGCTACGAGGAACACATGCAGCCTTCCGGTCTGTCTGTCCTTCCTGTTCTATGCTGTTTGTGTTCCTAGTTTTCATTAGCATGCATTCTAGCCTGAGATTTTGTGGCCTCACTGTGTGCCAAGTTCCCATGAGGCATTATCCTTAGCAACCATTTCTCAGACACATCCGTGGGTATTGTTGGTTCTCATCTTCCCTCTACCAAGTGAGAGCCTACTAAATCCACATCACCCTAAACCCACCTGTGCATCCTGGTGCCATTACCTTCCACCGTCAGCTCTCAACTGTGGCATCTTGTCACCATGCATCACAGTTCCGGGACAGTGACTTCACCCTCACATTGGCCTGAACTAGTAATGGAGAAAATGGAGAAGCCCAATCTTTCCAGTGCAGAAGACCTGTGCATTGTTTGTTGTGAGCAGCCCTTGGGGATGGAGGATTTCAAGTTCAGCTTTTATGTGGCCCATTTTTCAATTGGACAACATGCTGCATGGCATTTCCCTTCCTCCCTTAACCCCTTCTCTTTTATTACCGCATGACTTCATCTCCCCGTGTGACTGACAGAGCCCACTGGGCTCAACACTGATAAAAAACATCTGCAGGGGAAAATTGCAATTTAGAAAACAATTAAGTACATCAATTTCAATTCATTTAGTTGGCCAGAGAAAGAAAAGTTATTTCAAAGAGGTAATTTGATCTACGGCAGTCACGATTAAAAAGCGCCCAGATCAGCTTTCTCCAGGTTGTAGGGTGAAGGAATGTCTTCTTAGCTCAGAGGTCTAAATGCAGACCTAAGTCCTTATGCTGCAGATTGTAACAAACAAACCACTGAGCGTTTCTCCAGCTTTCTTGTTTCTTCCCATTTTAAAGACTTTCTTCTATTCTTCCTGAATAGAATTCCAGAGAACTTAAGAGCTCCCTTGAAGATGTATGTTTGTGTGTTTCCATGTCAGGTGCTCACCAGCTGCTCACTTGTTACAGGAGCTCAGTAAGTGAACCTTGGTTTACTGTTAAGGGTCCTATCCTAAGGAGTGTGTGTGTGTGTGTGTGTGTGTGTGTGTGTGTTTGCTGAATTTCTCTTCCACTTTCCTCACTAGCCCTGTGATTGCCGACCGGTCCTTCCCTCTGAGATGCTCAGAATCTTCATGAATCATGTCCTCACGTTTTATCTGCAGAACCATAGAGAAAGAAATTTAATAGCAACAAGTTTGACTCTTGGCTTCTCCTGTTTTGCCAAAAACATATCTAAATACAAATTGTAACCACTGCTTTCTCTTGCTGCTAACTTTTTACAGAATAGTCACTGTAATTCATACCTTCATTATATTTCATTTACCTGTAACATCAGTCTTACTAAGTAGGTACTATCATTCCTATATTTTTCTGATAAGAAATGGATGTTTCTATTCTAAGACAAAGATGTTCACCCACAGAAAAGAAGAGTAATTTGAACTAATTTTTTTCAGCTTCTTAAATTTGTACTCTAAATAGCACAATCTAGAAAATAAACTCTGGAAAGCTTAGTCCAGTGATAAGTGATTTCAACATTTTTTGCCTCATTTAAATAAGTACACATGCATACAACAACTACTGTCTGGCCCCAGAGTAGTTCCTCGATGAATCATTTCCACTTATTCCCCCATTTTTATTTCAATTTCCTTCAAAGTTCAGAATACACAAAGGATTATCAAATACCCTGTTGAGGTTTTATTACAGTCCCCACTTCGTATCACCCATTTGGCCAAAAGACATAAAAACAAGCTCCAGGAAGCAGATACTTTAGCTTAACTGACTGAGAATATTATGAGGAAGCCTCATTTGAGAAAAGGGCCAACTTGTAGAAAAGACCCTATAAGAGACCTCACTCATTTTCTTTCAAAGTCTGGCTTGGGAACCAACATAAAACATCCCCACTTTCACAGTGAGCATGGGTTCCTTTTGCCTCCTGTAGGCAGGGACTGCAATTCCAACAACATCCTCAGGCCGTATGGAAACTTGGGGTGACCCTCATCATGGAATGAGCCAGGGTTGATGTCGCGAACACCGATTTGCGTTTCGGGATCACGGGTCAGCGCATCAATGATTGTCAATTCGGTTTCGTTTT